>NC_133647.1:45708312-46073579 GCF_009905375.1 Apium graveolens | reverse complement strand
TTTACCTTGCAGAATTGAAGAAGAAGAAGGGTAGTGAGACTACCGCTTCTGATTCAGGTATGTTCATGATAGAAGTGAATATGTCATTAAATCAAAATTTTACTTGGGTATTAGATACCGCCTGTTGTTCTCATATCTGTAATTTGTTGCAGGAACCAAGGAGAAGTAGGACTCTTGAGGAAGAGGAGGTGATTCTACTGATGGGAATTGGAGCAAGAGTTGCTACTGAAGATGTAGAATCATTTCATTTACATAGGCCTACGGGCAAGACTATTGTTTGAAATAATTGTTATTTTGTTCCCTCGATTGTGAGGAATATTATTCCAATGTTAGACTTGGCTGGATTTTCATTTATTATTGAGAATAATGAATGTTCTATTCTTAGGGATAATATTCTTTATGGACGTGGTACTTTAAATAATGGTCTGTATGTATGTGACATAATTTACTTCAGATTGAACAAACTAATAAAAGAAAAGGGATGATGAAAATCTCACTTCATTGTGGCACTGCAGTCTCCATTTAGTAGACATGGAGAGAGGGCTGCAAATTTGCTAGGAATGGTACATACAGATGTATGTGGACCAATGTCTACGCATGCCATGGGTGGTTTTTCATACTTCATTACTTTCATAGATGATAGATCTGGATTCGGATATGTGTTTGATGAAACACAAGTCTGAGGCCTTTGAAAAGTTCAAAGAGTATAAGTATGAAGTGGAGAAACAAACTAAACATAATATTATAATTCTTCGATTAGATCGAGGTGGTGAATACTTTAATGGAATGTTTCTAGATTATCTCAAAGTAAATGGTATAGTCTCCCAGTGGACTCCTCTAGATTGGTATCTGAAAGGAGAAATTGAACTTTGTTAGACATAGTTCGGTCCATGATGAGCTATACAAATCTTCCAGTATTCCTATGGGGTTATGCATTGGAAACCTCAACATATTTACTGAATAAGATGCCTTCCAAATCTGTTCCTCAAACTCCGTATGAGATATGGAAAGAAAGGAAACCGAGTCTTAAACACGTTAAGATTTGGGGATGTCCAGCTTATGTCAAGTAAGTTGACCCAGATAAGCTGGAATATCGATCCGTAAAATGTAGTTTTGTGGGATATCCTAAAGAGACTTTAGGTTATTACTTTTGCACCGATCATCGGGTGTTTGTCTCCAGACATGCTACCTTCTTGGAAAAGGAGTTTATCCTTGAAGGAAACAGTGGGAGCAAAATTGAACTTGATGAAGTTCAAGAAGCACAAACTACTACAGATCGAGTGGAAACACCTGTTCTGACTAAACAACCTTCTGTGGAATAGCCCATTCATAGATCAAGGAGAGTGTCTCGCCAACCTGAGAGGTAATATGGCCTTGTCATTGAGAATGACAATGAGTTGTCGATCATTGATGATGACGACCCTGTAACCTATAATGAGGCTATGAGTAGTGTTGACTCAGAGAAATGGCATAGTACCATGAAATCCAGAATGGAATCTATGTATACGGTATACAAAAGATAGATTATAGCAGATGGCCAGGTGGAGACCTATAAGGCCAGGCTTGTGGCAAAAGGATTCAAACAAAGGCAATGAATTGACTTTGATGAAACCTTTTACATGTAGCCCTGTTAAAATCAGTTCGGATTTTGCTAGCGATTGCTGCTTACTACGACTATGAGATCTGGCAATTAGCCAGATAGTTTTCTTTCCAAGAGAAATGAAAACCTAGTGTGTAAGCTACTGCGAACCATAAGTGGTTTAAAGCAAGCTTCTCATAGATGGAACATACATTTTGATGAGACAATCAAAGAGTTTGATTTTATCAAAAACGAAGATGAACCATGCGTCTACAAAAGGGTTAGTGGGAGCGCGGTAACATTTCTTGTATTGTATTGAATTAGAGTTGACACACATAACAACATAGCAGACCCACTCATAAAGCTACTTTATGAAAGTCACTTTGATCGTCATAAAGACAAGATGGGTATTAGATACCAGAGTGATTGGCTTTAGTACAAGTGGAAGATTGAAAGGAATATGTCCTAAGTCCAATCATGTATGAGGATTTAGGAATAACTTTTATGTAATCTGTTTTGATTTCATTGATATTAATAAAAGACTTGTTTTGTTTTTATTACGGGCATTATCTATTTAAGTGTTTAAATAAGATATACCATAGTTTAGAGTAAAGCTTTTTATGGATTATGATGAGATCATAATAGTGAGACCTAAAAGATGATAACTCTAAACTTAAATAGTTCCTGGTCGTAGGATTACTAACTGGTAATTAATAATCCGCAGAGATCGGTACATACTATGCTTGCTTCATTATGAAGGATGTCTGTTCTCATAGACATTTGTGTGGTGACACTATAGCTAGTATGTAGGTGCTTATTATGGAATAAGTTCACTGAACATGACTCGCACAGCTGAACAACTGATGGAGTTCACTCACGTGTCAGCAGTTGTTCACATAGTGATAGTTGTAAAAGTATCCTTAGACTTGAGGTCATCATAGTCATCTTGTGTACACTGAACTATGCTTTGGTTTAGTTCTTAGTCTCCAGGGACAATTATTAGGGCTCTTCTGGGTATTGGAATTTGTACACGAAGATAGTGTATGATCAATAAAGGATCTACCCCTTCTAGTGAAGGAAGCGAATGTTCAAGGCTGATCCACTTATGCTAGTTCAGGAATCTCTGGCCAGAGTAAATAAAATTAGAAAGGAGTTTCTAATTTGCATAGAACTACGCATAGTAAATGGTAAGCAAGTGATTAAATTAGATAGGCTTGACACGAGATCCATGCCTTGTATTTAATCGGGACATTGTAGGGTAGAAGGAGTTTATTGTACGGTAACTATTCACTGAATAGGTTCTTGGTATTCTAAGCAGTGAATTCATATTATCCGGATAGTCGCGATATGCTGAGAAGTATCCCTCACGATGTAGAATAAATGTGATTGATTAATTAATCATATTTAATAAATTAGAGAATTTATATAAATAATGATAAAATAGTTTTATTATTATTTATTTCTACTACCGGCTTAATATTGAACCTACAGGGTCACACCATAAAAAGAGAATGATTTAATGGTGGAGGAATTAATTAATAATGGCTAATAATTATTTATTTGTGAAATAAATAATTAATTGGCAAATTTAATAATTGATTAAATGAGATTTAATTGATTATAAATTAATTAAGAAAAGTTCTTAATATTATTAATTAAAGGATTTAATTTTTGGAAATTAAATCAAGAGAGAGAATTATTTCTAAAGTATTTAGAAAAAGGATTAATAATTAAAAGGTGTTTTAATTATTAATAAGAATAATAAATGGGATAATAATAATAATATTTATGGAAAAATTTTAGCTGAAAATTTTGCCTATAAATACACTATTATAGACCCTATTTTATTCTAACCCCATCGAACCCGAAAACCCAAAAAGTTTGGAAAACCCAATTCTCTCCACCTCCTTCCTCCTCCTTAACATCGTTTTCTTGGTGGATACCGGTGGAGTGCTTCACACTTGAGGAGCAACTGCTAAGGATCTCTGATCGTTGTCTCCGAATTATTTTAAAGGTTAAATTCGATCCCTCGAATTTTTATTCACGATTTATATGCTTTTATTTGGATTTTGTATGTGTAAAAGTGTTTTGCCATGCCCCGCTGCGTTAAAAATCCAACAGGGGATGCACAGGGATCACACACAGTACAAACTGCAGCTAAAGACTCAGTCATTGCACCTTCTCAAACTCAGTTTGATGTGGCTCCAATAAATGTGGAGTCACAACCAAAATCTGTAATAACCCCAATTTTTGGAAATTTTTGAAACCCTTATGAATAGTGTTTTGCTGAATAAGAAAACTTTTCATGACACACTATGTAGGGGTTCTTTTATTGATCTTCTGGGATATTATTAGTACTCTATGTGGTATATAAGTGTATGTAAAGATCGTCAGAATCCAAATTCGAACACTTTGATTTTTCCCAGAAATCTACCAGATACAGAAAGAATTGAGTATAAGGTAACAGAATAAAAAGGATTTAAATTCAAGGATTATAAAAGAGGATCATAAAAAGGAATATAATGTACTGAGAAAGGCTCCTAAGTAATAAGATCCCGGGTATGATCCCTCAAACGATAAACGAAAATGAAAGTTAAGCGAACCGTATAACAGATCAGCGGTCATTAGGCAAACAATTAGGAAGTTAATCAAGGAGGTTAGGGATGATGAGGTCATCCAACCAATAAGAAGAGGGCAAGTAAGGGATGATGACATCACAAGGTGACATAAGCATGACATATGGGGGAAGGAGGTGTGGTTGATTTAAAACCACACAAAGTTCATGGTTAAAAGGGTAATTAACCAAAATCAAGCTAAAAACAACCAACCAACAATCATTTCACCCAAAACACAAAGATTATTTCATTTTCTTCACCTTGCTCTCGGCTTCTTCTTCTTTTCCAAAGCAAGAATGTCAAAATTCAAGTTCCAAGCTTCCTTAATTGGTAAGATAATTATCTAGTACTCCTTATGCATAGATATAGTTATCCTATAAGTTTAAGCTTCCAAATCATTCACAATCTTCTCCAAGAAATCAATGAAGAAGATAATGAATAGTGATTTCAAGATTTTTAACTTGATTTTTCTTGTTTTTCCTATAAGATCCAAGCATCCCTAAGACATCTTAAGGCTTCTTAAGGCTTCCTAGCTACTCACATCACTTCAAGGAAGGTATATCATCTCCAAACCCTAGCTTTACTTTGTATATTAGGATGATTTTGGTTGTTATGGTAAAAGAGTAGCTTAATGCTTGTAGGTTTAGAGTTTGGGTTGGAGTTGTAGTGAATTGAATGTTGAAACTTGTTGATTAGTAAAGGACTTAATTATAGTTTTAAATTCATGATTGAGAATAACATAAATTGGAGAACTTGAGGTTTTGGGGGCTGTTGTAGTGTGATATGGATGGACTTTGGTTGTATGAATGGATTGGGGTTGATTGGTGATTATTTTGGAATGGTATAAATTTGGGAAATCGCGTAAACATAGCCGTCGTAATGTCCGATTTACTTTAGACTGCTTTTGTTCATAACATTAGCACCCGAGAACTCCCTGCTAGGTTTTTACCATTGCCATGTTTAGATAGTTCATGTTACGAGGTTCGTTTTGATATGTGGTTCGTTTGATTCCGATGTACGGTTTAGGAGAAACGGCCGTTTTAAGTAATGACGTTTCGCGAACGAACCATTACCCCTCGCCTTACTTTGAAACATAGGATAAAGACCTTAAAGGACTAATTGGAGTATGAAACATTTATGTAAAGTGTAATACGAAGTTGGTAAGACACTCGCGAAGGAATCGCCTTAAAACTCGTAATATTTAAATTATTAAAAATGGTGGAGCCGAGGGTACTCGAGTGACTTAAGAGAATCAGTAAGCGCAAAGCGAGCGTTAGAGTCTAATTTGGTTAAAGTATAGATTTACAAGTGACTTTGGTTTAATTCCAACTCACATGTTGTTTATAGGTTACCAGACTCGTCCCGAGCCATTTATAACCCTCAGTCGCTCAGGCAAGTTTTCTACCCGTATAACTGTTGTTGTGATGTATATGTGTATATGCATGATCTTGTGATAAATGCATATTTGTTATTAGCAAATTCTTGCGATATATTGTAGCATGTGATATGGTATATATGCATGCCTGTTTCGTATTCTTGATTTATATATCTGTTGGTTCAAATGCTTATTAGTTGCATAATACCTATGTTAGAGATAAGCGGTATTTGAGTATACCCTTAGTATAGGGGATCAAAAGGTGAACTTTTTCTAAAAACCGGGAGGCAAGGCTCCCGAGTATAATATATATACATATATATATATATGAATAGTTTTTAAAACTATTAATCGAATAAGGTTTATTCGATAACTTTATATTATTTAATGAATATTACTTGAATATTCATTTGAGGGCTTATGACTCCGCTTATTATTTAATAATATTCTTTATTTTATTAAAGAATAATGTTTCGATAATTAGACTTATTTTCGATTATTCAAATAAAGATAGTACTTTCGTATAAGTATATCTTTGGTTATTTAATATTCATTTCAAGTATGAGTTTTAAAACTTCTACTTCGATTATTTTTATAAGGATTATCTTTATGAGAATATTATTTAAATAATAATATTCAGATATTTCTAATATATCGGGACTGATTTATTTTAATAAATCAGCAGTACTCCAAACATTCTTAAAAATGTTTTCGAGTCTTTAAAATGATTTCTAAAAGTTAGGGCGGATCCCAAAACTCATTCTTTTATATTTAAGATCCTCCTTTCGAAGGGGATTTAAATACTCGCTCAAAACCTGGGGGATCCGACTCTGTGGTGTATTTTACATTCGCAACATGGTTGCTGTTTTAAGAAAAAAATTTGATTACTTGCCCAACGTTCGGGAAGTAAGTCCCTCTAATTCGGTCGGCATAAGCGACAGGCCGGGGTACGGTCTATCAAAGTGTAAGTGGCTGGGTGGCAGTCCATCAACGCGTAAGAGGCCGAGTGGCGGTCCAGCACAAGGTCCTTATGTGGCCAGGGTGATGATCGGTGGGGGATTCATCCATCTACTAGTAGAAAAGGTTACTTATTGGTATCTTTGCCTGATCAGCAAAATATCAGGTTTATGCCAAGGTTTTCTCCTTTCCAAAATTTATTGGATATTGCAACTCTGTTTATAATTTTCATAACAGAGGTTTTCAAGGAGTGTATGAAATGTATATATATAGGTGTATATATATATCGGGACTTAATGAAGTATCTCGTAACTTCATTATTTATAATGATATTTCAAGGATTGAATCTATTCAAGTCTTATCTTGTAGTCTCATCTGGGTGATGAACTTTTGAAACTGATTATAACTTGAACGGTGGTAGTTCAAGTAGTATTCGGATATAAGTATATGGGAGTATCTTATAACTTCATCTTTTAAACTTATATCTAGTAAATGATTATCTTGTGCATGTCAAAGATTTTCGGAAAAACGTTGAGACAAGGTTAGATATATGAGATCACCTTGCAACGATATTTATTACAGTTATAAACGGGAACTCTGTGTATATTATACATGTCAGAGGATTTCAAAGATTGTGAAAAGTATATATGTACATATATACTGAATATTTTGCGACTTGGTCGCGGTAAGATATCAAACTTGGTTCATTTCTTCTTGACCAAGACTTTTATGAGTACTATGAGAATGCTCATATATTGTAAATCATTATACATATTATTTTGGTGGGCTTGTTGCTCACCCTTGCTTTCTTCTTTCATCACACAACATCAGCTAGACAAGATGAACAGGACCAAGCTTCCAATTCGCAAGCGGTTAGAAAATGTTCCGCGGTTTTCTGGAAGCGTTGATGCCGCCGTATCTGAGGTAGGAGATACCAATAGGCTAGGTTTTCAACTATTGATGAACCAAATTTATGTATATTTATGAATTGTAATAATGGCAAAGAAATGTAAATTTATTCAGAAACCCTTTTAAGGTGTATTGGCATATAATTGTGGAATAAAACGACTTGTGATTATATTTGGATATTCATCTCTGAGACTATAACTTGTGGTGTGTGTGTTTATGGTAGGGTCACAGTACAGAATAGTTGATTATTTATTAAGATTGGGTGTTATTAAGGGAAATAGAACTCGTGACAACCCGGATCCCCAACCCCGGATTTGGGGGTGTTACAAAATCTCTAACAATAGACATCTCACACACACTAGATACACAAAACTCTCCCACCAATTCTTTAAATATGGATATGATTCAGACATCAATTCCTGATTCTCCTTCTTTAACTCTGTGGAGAAGCCAAAATTCAGTACAAGTGAGCATCATCTTCTAGATAATTTTTTGGCTCACTTGCCAATTCTTTCAGGAACTATTGAGACTACTGTGTGCCTAAATTATCATCAATCTGTATAGAGTCCATAATAGTTTCTACTCCAAACTCTATCATTTCCTCTATTCCGATGGATATTGTTCATCCGTCGGCTAGTGATTGTATCCCGACGGATGTGCCTAACAGCAGTCATCCGTCGGCCATCCTAACTACTAGCCCGATGGATGTTCCTCATCCGTCGGTACTCACTACACAAGCTGAATTTTCAACAATTATTACAAGTTTAGATGAGCTCGTAGTTGTATAATCACTCCTAGGATTGAGGGAAGTGAGTGAATAGAGTGAGAGGCTGAGTTGCACTCAGGCAAAAGGAGAGGAAAAGAGAGAAAATATCCAGGCTATTTCTTCCATCCTGGAAAAAGTGAGTGAGGGGAGTTCCATCTTAGCAGGTGAAGGTGAGGGTGTGAGGGTGGTGAGCCAAGGGGAGCCCTTGATGCAAGAATATAGAGAACATGAGGGAAATGCAGGTACTGAAGTTTGGGAAGAGCCTATTGTTAGTGAGTTAGTGGATGTCAATGAAGTTGAGAAAAAATAGTTATTTCAGCAAGATTATCAAGTTGTCTTAGATTCTATTTCATTTGATGCTGAGACATTTACTCATCCTATTCCAGCTTATCAACTTCTAGCTGAACAGGGCAATGAGGCAGCTGAGAGAACTTTGAATCTAATGCACACAACCGCTTCTATGCAAAGGGCCAATGATGCAGTCAATGCCTTGCCTACTACAACTGGTGTAGATTCTAATTCTCTCAGTGGTGAATTTGGAGACAGTGGTGGAGATGATGAAGAGGGAGCCCATGGATTTAGGGGGAAAAGCTGGTTCAAGCAGGAATGCAAACACTCCATTATGGATGTTTAGTAAAGAATGCAGTGAGCATCATTTCAAGTCAACCCTGATCTGTCTCATCAAACAGACCAATACAGAACTTCAAGCCTCCACAGATGCCAACACCAAAAGTCTGCTACAAGCTCATCTTAACTACCTTCAATTACATTAAATATCAAATCTCAAACAGACTCAGGAGGTAGATGCACTCAAAGCCTCCAAAACTGATATCAAGAGGGATGTATCTGAAATACGGGATTCTAAGCTTCCTGAAGCTACAATGAGAGATCTACATCAAAGACTCAGGAGGGAGTCTGAAACAAACTCCAAAATTGAAGCTGTTAGCAGAAGGGTGATTAACTTAAAAAGCGAGCTCACTAAAATCAGACTCAATCAACCTCATCAAACTATGCTTCTTCAACAGCTGGTGGCTGTAAATACCAAACCTAAAACTTCTCAACTTGATGCTAATAAAAAGAGGGAGAAAGGCTCAATTACCTCAGTTAGTCAAGGTACTGTAAGTGAAGGGGAGATAGAGACAGTGCTGAAGATAAATGTCAGCAAGGTAATTGTTCCAGAAATCACCTTCACCAAGCCACCAGTGATGGACAGTTTATATTTAATCAATATAAAGGCAACTAAACTAAATGCCATGTGGGAGGAATTTGACAAGAAGATTGAGCAAAAATTTGGTCAAATAGAGAAACCAGACAAGATCTTTCATCACTTCTCTCAAGTCAAGCATATCTCAGTGAATGAAATGAGTCTGGGTAATATGGAAAAGGGACAACTTTCATGTATAAAGTCTCCAAAAGCCAACTTGGTTTTGAAGCCGAAAAGAAATTATCCAAAGTCATTTGACAAGAACCCCTTGGATCTTATGTTTGAGACTCCAAGGCCAGATGAAAAGAAGCTATTAGCAAGGTCCATTGCATTTTTCAAGAATCCAACTGACTCAGTACTAAAGAGAAGAATTGCAAAAATCTACAGGAATGGGAAAGAAATCTGTGTGGTGGCTGGACACCCTCAGTTTGCAGAAGCTAAGAAGGAAGAAAATGAAAGAATTAAACAAGAAAAGAAGCAAGCTGCTTTAGATGCTAAGAATCTCAAACAGAAGAAAAAGCAAGCTGCTATTGTAGCCAAGCTCCAAGTTGTGAAAACTGCAACTGAGATTTCTGAGAAGCAACCTGTGATAGCTGAAGCTCAGGATCAGAAAATGCACAAGGAACCTCAATAGACAAAGAAGCCAAGATACAAAGTCAGGGTCAAAAGAAGATTGCACTTTAGTGATGATGAGATGGAAGATTATATTCTCAACCAGTCTACATCTACAACTCAAACATCCTAGCCCTCAGTGGTGCAGGAGGAATTTAAGGTGGATCCCACAAGGAATTTTCATGGTGAGCCAATAGTTCCCAAAGATGAGGCAATAGACTGGGATAGCTTGCCTCTTCCTGAGCTCAATTTACCAATCTTCAACAAGTTAAAGAAGAAAAAGATAAGAGCAATCAAGAAGGTCAAGCTTGTGAAACTCAAAATCAAAACCTTAACCAAAACTCAACCAACTGTCAACAAGGGAGATCTTCTATATATCAGTGACATCAAGGATTTTTTAGATATAAATCTCTACATGGATGAGGTAGAAGAAGTAAGAGCAATTGATGCTCACAGAAATCTCCCTGAAAGACTGTTGTTTAAATACAAGGGTGGGAAAGAGATCATATGCCCCGTCACAGGTTTCTTCAAGAGAGATGTTCTATTTTGATAATGATCTTCTCATCTTTCAAGAAATTTTTTGGATTTAATGTGACTACCAAGAGAATGATTCTAAAGAAGATAGAAGAACTAAGGAGCAGAAAAGCCTCAGATGCACTCCCAAGGACTCTATCAATTCCCTTAAAAGGAAACAAAGTACACTTGAGGCCTTACTGGCTGATGGAATTCATGGATGAAAAAGGTGTTAGGAGATTCTTCAGTCTGGATGACCAATTGAGCATCTCAAGCAATGAGACTCTATTGGAAATGCAAGAAATGCTGGATCTATTAAATGCTGAAGAACTTCAGTTTCACAGACAACTCCAAAATCAAATAGAAGAAAACAACAGGAAGCTTGGGAAGAAATCAAGACAATCAAGGAGATAGATCACATCTGCTCAAACTGGAGGAGCACCTTGAAAATAATTGTGAGAACTCTTTGTACACTTTATTTTGTTCAATGTACAAATAAACTGTAGCACTTACTAGTTTTATTTAGGGTGTTTTGTTATCATCAAGTTTCTCTTAATTTATGGCTACAATTCCAGTAGACATAAATTGGGGGAGATTGTTAGGAATATGTTGTGAACTTGATGATAAGTTGAACAAAATACCTTAGTAGATTTAACTTAGTGTTTTTGTAACTCTCGTCAGATGTTCTACAATAGTCCTGACGGATAATCCTTATAGTCTCGACGGATGACCACTGAACATGCATCGAGAGTGTAGCTTATGTAATAATAAGTCTTGTAGCACATATCTGCAAACAATAATATATTAGTTGAGTAGATGTTGTATGATTCTTTAAGTCATGTTGACTACTAGATTGATATGCAGAATAGGTTGGCTAATTGTAAATATAAGATGTCTTGTAATTATGTATAAGTGAAATAGAGTCAGGTGACAGAAAGGCTCCCGACGGATGATCTACAAAGGCTCCCGACAGATAATCAACTACGAATCCGACAGATGACCAATATAGTCCTGACGGATAATCATATTCAAAAGAGTAGTTGACAGTGACAACAGAGTCACATGCGTCGAGTGTTTGTAAATGGAATATGGCAGCCTAATTGCAGGATTTAGAGAACAAAGAAGCATTACCATTTCCATGAAATTCTGAAAATATTCAAAGATGCTGGATAGTGTAATGAAGCAGAATGAAATTAGACTAGAAATAATTTTTGTTTTATTTGTTTGTCTTTTTATCATGTAACTTGGTAGTATATAAACCAAGTGTAGCAAGTAAAATAAATAACTTAGTAAGCATTATTTTCAGAGAGATAGAAAAGGCTGTCTCTATTAAGCATCTCTTTGATTCTGCAAGTTCACTTGTAAGCAGCTGTGTGCTATTCAAGAATCACAGAGTTCTTATCTTAATATATATATCTCTGGTGGATAAGTTCAAATCCACCAGAAAGTTTTAAAGCCTTGTGTTTTATTTCTTTGTATTTGATTTTCATATCTTTATCATTCCGTAATATAGAAAAATCTGCACAGTTATATTATTAAGTAAGAACAGTTTTAAAAATAGAAAAAGAAACCAAAATTACATTCAACCCCCCTTCTGTAATTCTTGTTGCATTGTTTGAGAATAACAATCGACCACTGTCCAAAACTAGCACATTCTTCTTATTTCCCTGTTATCAGAAATATGAAGTCAGTAAGAATTTCTAAGAACCCACACTTGTTGGGTGCTTTTGGACATCTTATGTATTTTTGCAATAGAAGAATTCTTGTCAGGAATTGATCCATCAGGAAATGCTCCATCAGAATTTGTCTTGACAGTTTTAACTCTATAAGATGTATGCACATTTAGTTTATCAGTTCTATTTAAAACAACAATTTTATTGAATTTAGGTAAAGGATCATAATTATTGTGATACAGACTATGATAATCTTTACAAGTGTAAATAGAATGCCAACTGCTACCACAATAAGAACAAGGGTTCTATGGTTTGTAAAATACTGATCTACCACTAATATCAGACTCAAAAATCTTAGTGACTTTCTTTTTAGGCTTCCTGCAATCAATAGCAATATGATTAGTATTACCACAGTTAAAACAAGCTATCCTAGGAGCATCAAGAATGTACTTATAATTGCTTACCTTATTAATTCCTTCTTTACCATTTATACCTCTCTTAGACCTAGATTTGTGAGTCCTAGCGGTTACCTCATAAATTTTCTTGTATAACTGACTTTTAGAAAGAATTCCTATATTTTTGCTTTTTTCTTGTATTTTAGGCTCTTTTTTCTTTTTATCAGAGACTATGGGTTCAGCTTTCTTCTCATCAGGATTCTTAGAGGTAGAACCAACTTCATAAAAAGACTTCACTACATTTTCATCAGTTCATACAAACTTAACATGAGTAGTGTTATTAATAGCCTTATTGATATTCATAGCAGTAAATTTATTATAACCTAGAAATTCTTTTCGATTCTTATCACTGATGAAACTATAAAATTTTCTTCCTGAAGTCATCCACGTTTTAAACATCTCTCTTTCTTTCTCAAGAACTTTCTCTAGTCTGGCATATTTGATGTTTATCCGAGTTTCATTATGTTGGGCCTTTTTACATGCTTTTTTTTATTTTCATGCATGCATATTAACTCAGCTTCTAAGAAATCATTTCTTTCTCTAAGCTTTTTATTATCAGCAATCAAATTGTCACATTCAATAGTCTTATTTTAAAAAGTGACATGCAGAGAGTATAAGAAAGTTTTCAGTTCAAACTTATTAGTATCATCAGGGAATATAAATGAAGGTACCTTATCAGTTCTTGAAGCATCCTCTCCATAAGTTACCATGAGTGCATAACATTCATCATCATTGTCAGTTCCTGATGAGTCCATCCAGTCCTTGTTGGATTTTGTTGTGACCAAAGCTTTTCCAGTTGACTTGGGGCACTCAATAGCCAGATGTCCCCTTTCATTGTAGTTGTAACAAGTCTCATTGGTCTTGTCAAACTTCCTTCCCTTGGTGTACTGTCCATCATTCTTTCTGAACTTGCCTTTGCCATCTCCAGAGAACTTCCTATTGAAACCACCTTTCTTTTGTGTTTTTACAAACCTCATCCTTCTAAAGCCTTTAACCAACATCACATCCATTTCAATAACTTGGGGATCATCCAGTTCAATCTCAGAATCCTCGTCAGAATCTGTGTCAGGATCTGATGATTCATCAGTATCTAAATCTTTCACTATGTTCCTTCTTCTTGACCTCTCACTTATCTTTTCCTTGTCTTTATGAGTCTCATCATTAAAAGCCACAACCATCATCTTCTGACCATTTTTATTCTTCCTTTGTTGGATCTCCAAGTCATGAGTTTTCAGCATCCCATAAACTTCATCCAGAGTCAGTAAATCAAGATCATATTGATGCTTAATTATTGAGGCTTGTGTATCCCAATCTTCTGGAAGATCTCTCAGAAACTTGGTGTTTGAGTCTTCTCTATCATACTCTTTTCCAACTAATGATAGATCATTTAACAGTGTCAGAAATCTATTATAGATATCAGTAATTGACTCATCAACCTTGGCATTAAATTGCTCATATTCTTTCACAAGAACAACTCCTCTATTCTTCTTTATTCCCATTATACCTTGGTACTGTGTTTCCAAGGCATCCCATATCTATTTTGTAGTCTTGCAGGAAATCACTCTATTGGACATCACCTTATCCAAACTATTGTGCAGAATATTCCTGACTTTTACATCCTTAAGCATTCAAGCCTTCGTAGAATCTGACCACTTTGATTTTTCTTTCCTGACACAGTGTTCAGGAACATCTGGAGTCATAGCCACAGTTTTTATAGGATAAGGACGTCATGTTTTGATAATATCAATATATGTATCATCAATAGCTTCCAGGAACATCAACATCTTCACTCTCCATGTAGAGTAATCAGATTTCTTCAGGATGGGAATTTTCATGCTTTCATACTTACTTCTAGACATCTTGACCTTTTCAGATTAACAGTTTATTTGTCCGCTCTGACACCACTTGTTGCACAATAAAGTAATTATTTAAGGGGGGTTGGATACAATTACTAAACAAATCGATGTATTACAGAAGTAAACTAAGCACGGATGGATTAAATAACAGTTTATATTGATCTTTAATAAACTTTTACAAAACTCTCTTAAGAATAATATTCTTACGAGCTACTAGGTTATACAAATACTCGAGTTAAGCACTTATCACTTATATTATGATAACCTATTCTGTGTTTATATACTACACAACTATAATCAATCTCTATCAATTAGAAGATATGTTATCGTATAACTCTTCTACTTTCTATACATATCTAAATCAACTACGATCCTATAAACCATCACCTTCTGATTTATATTGCAGCTCTGACTTGTTATTCAAGTCATTCTCAATGGATAAGCTGATCAATGGATATATGTTATAGCTTCGATGAATATTTATATGTAAGTATAAACGGATGACTGAATAGATTGTCAATGGATGATAATGAAGCTTTCAACAGATAATCATATCCAGACAGTTGATCATATCCTAATTGTTGGACGGGTCCTGATTCTCGACTTAACCAATTCTCAACAAGGTTAAATTAATAAATGTCCTTGGAATATGATATATAAATCTATATCTCCAAGTACATGACTTAAAAATGAGATTTTGAGATTAGTATTGATATTCCTAAAGGTCCCTAGTCAAGTATTATTGACAAGAGACGATAATTATATATTGAGACTAGTGTGTTTGTTGACTGATGATCAAATCTCATTGATCATAGGTATGGTGATACTAAAGTCAAAAAATAGGCACATGTATTAGATACCTGGTGTTGGATTGACCTGTTGTGAGATACTACCTATTTATAATGTCATAATTTAATCTAACAGTGATAATGATGTATTGGTCCTTAGACCAGAAGTCATTATGTAATGACTGGGAAATAATGCTTGTATTTTATTATAATAAAGATGAAATTATGTGTTTTATTATGTCATTAAGTGTATTTAGACATGAAACCCTAGTGATAAGTTGATTTTATATCTACTTGGAATGCTTCATTACAGGCTTAAGTTGGTGTTTTGGACTCAAGTTGTTGGTATTTTTGATGTGTTTTTGTGTTATTGCATTACATGCATTAGTTGGATGAATAAATGAGATTCTCAAAGAAATATGCTGAAAAGAGATCATAATTGGAAGCCTAGACCATGTTCATGTTGAAGAGCATCTCAATAGCTTCACGTGGACTATTGAATCGCCAAATTCTGACAAACGGAACTCAAGTTACAACAGAAACAAGAAATTGCAAAAAAATATAGAAACTTGGCGCGCCCGCGCGGGAGAGCGGGGCGGCCACACCAGATATGCAGAGAGCGCGTGCGCCCACGCGGAGTATGGGGCGGCCGCGCCAGAGTCATGAGCCAGAATACTGATTCGACTTGAATTTGATGATTTTGAGGGCCCCGGTCGTCCAGAAGCATATATAAGCCAATAATAATTCGTTTTTAATAACAAGGAGCCAAGAGAGAGCATTGAAAAGACCTAGAGAGCACAAGACAACTACGGAGAAGAAGACTTTTTATATTCTTCAATATAGGTTAATACTTCAGATGCTTGTTTTCGATTTTTCTTTAAACCCTAGTACTCTTATACTATTTATTATCATGTTTTCATTGGAACCCATGGCGACGATGAGTTCAATTATGAACTAATCGTTGTCATGGGGTTCCAACAGACTTATCTATGGATTTCAATAGTTAATTGTTTTAAATCCTTTGTGTGGGGTGATTTATAATTTCCTAGTTTGGTTGTGCTTATTCGTCTTTGATGCGTAGCTAACATCTAAGATTGTTTGTTAATCTCTATTGAAGCGACAGTGAATACAGAGGTTTAGAACTTGCCATGCTAGTATAGGTTTATGAATGAATTGACATGCATAATTCGTGGGTAATTCTAACCATCTTATTCACCCTATATAATCACGATAGATAACTTGCTCTTAAACCATTATGTTTTCAATCTTTATAGACAGATAGGGACTAAGCATAATTGGTGTCTATTCAACTTCTATCTTAATTATGAATGTTTGATAGTAGGGTGTACTTGTAACGAAAGTTAGCGTATACTAGTTTTGTGTTATCTGATCAGTAGTCATCACCATCACATGCTAGGGTTAAAAAACATAACTTTGAAGAAGTATTTAATGAAATTAGAATCCCATGTTTATTATCATATAAGTAATTCAATTTTTATTCTCTTAGTTAATGTTATTTAGTATGATATCTTAATTAAATCAAAACTCAAATTGTTACTTATCTTAACATTGAACGATAAATATACATTGTTGCATAGGTGCATAATATGAACTTAACCTAATCTGATTCTCTGTGGGAATGAACTTGACTTATATCTAATACTACTTATGATCACATGCGCTTGCATGTATTTTCGCGTGTATTTTAGTGCGAACAAGTTTTTGGCGCCGCTGTCGGGGATATCGGTGTTAAATTTAGTTTATATGCTTGACATCAGTGGTCGTTATAGTTCACTGACTCGAATATTTTATTTACTTGTTTGCTTTATTTATGTTTCAGGTACTCTAGAGAGCGTGTACGCGAATGCGTTCTCAATCTCGTAAGGAAACACTGGACGAAGTTGAAGTAGTTGAAGAAGTTTTTAAAGAAGTTGAGAAAGTTGAAGAAGTTATCATTTTAATGGGATAAACAGCAGTGAATTTGAAGGCTTTGATGGATTATTCTCAACCGAAGATCAATGACATTCAGTGTAGCATTTTCAGACCATCCATTGTGGCTAATACTTTTAAAATCAAGTCTAGCATAATTCAGATGGTGCAGAATTCAGTCCAGTTTGGGGTCTCCAACTGAAGATCCCAACATGCACATTAGAGATTTCATCGAGATCCGTAACATGTTCAAGTTCAACAATGTTTCTGAAGATGCTGTGAAGTTGAGGCTTTTCCCATTCTTACTGCGGGATAAAGCTAAGTGCTAGTTCCATTCTCTACCACCAGGTTTTATCACTACTTGGGAGGATCTTGCTCAGAAGTTTCTTGCTCAGGAACGCTCTTACTCAATTTGCGCAACAATCGGGAGAATCTTTATGTGAAGCTTGGGAGCGCTACAAGGAGATGCTTAGGAAGTGTCCTCATCATGACATGCCTGATTGGATGATCATCAATTACTTTTTTAATGGGTTTGGAGCACAGTCCAGACCCATGCTCGATACAGCATCAAGTGGAATATTATGGGCTAAGATCTATGATGAAGCTTATGAGTTAATTCAATTGATGGCTGCTAATGAATATCCGAACCAAATTCAGAGACTACCTCAAGGCAAGGTAGCAGGAATTCTGGAGGTGGATACAGCTACAGCTATAGATGCCCAGCTAAAGGCGTTAACGATAAATGTGGATTCTTTGTCTAACTATAGAGTTAATCAGATCATTAGTGTCTGAGAGCTTTGTGCAGGTGCGCATAAAACGAAGCAGTGTGCTATATCTAGTGAATCAACTTAGTTTGTGAGCAACTTTCAGAGGTCGCAGCAACTAGTTCCTTCCACTTATCATCCTAACAACCGAAACCATCCTAACTTTAGATAGAGCAACAATCATAATGCGGTACAATTGCCTTATTAGCAATTTAGAGCAAAGTAATTCAACCCTCCTGGTTTTCAATAATAGTATCCAACAAGACAACAACTCCAACTTCAATAGCAACTGCATGGAAGTGCGGGCCAATCTACTAAAAAAAGTCTGAATTGGAGGAGTTGAGGCGTATGTGCAAAAGCCAAGCGGTTTCTATCAAGACTCTGGAGAATTAAATAGGGCAAATTGCCAATGCTTTGTTGAACCGTCAACCAGGAACTCTTTCTAATGATACAGAAGCTAATCCAGGTAAGAGGGAAGTCAAGGAGCAGTTGAAGGAAATCACATTGATGTCTGGAAAGCTCACGAGCTCCCAAATTTAGAAAGATGAAGATTCTAAAGATTCTGTTCAGAATACAGGTGCAACTGCACCTTTGCCAATTCCAGAAAATGAGATTGTAGCTGAAAAAGTTGTGCAGAAGGATGTCGAGGTGGAACCAAAGAAGAAAGCTGTTGAAAGCAATCCTCCTGAGGGTAATACAGGGGATAAACAGGTCTACCCACCTCCTCCATATCCTAAAAGACTTCAGAAGCAGAAGTTTGATAAGCAATTTGCCAAGTTTTTGGAGGTTTTCAAGAAGTTGCACATTAAGATACCATTTGCTGAAGCTCTAGAACAGATGCCGAGCTATGCTAAGTTTATGAAGGGTATTCTATCTCGGACGCTAAAACTTGAAGAGTTGGAAACCGTTGCTCTAACGGAAGAATGCAGTGCTGTGCTGCAACAAAAACTACCTCATAAGCTTAAAGATCCAGAAAGCTTCACGATACCTTTCACCATTGGAAATCTGTCATTCGACAAGTGTTTGTATGACTTGGGAGCTAGCATTAATCTGATGCCCTTGTCCGTTTTCATGAAACTTGGACTACCTGATCCAAAACTTGTGAACATGTCTTTACAACTGACTGATTATTCCATCACTTATCCATGAGGAGTAGTGGAGGATTTATTGGTTAAAGTGGATAAACTTATCTTCCCAGGTGATTTCGTCATTCTAGACTTTGAGGAGGATAAGAAGATTCCCATTATCTTGGGAAGACCATTCATAGCTATGGGCCGAACTCTTATCGATGTGCAAAAGGGTGAATTAACCATGATAGTTCAAGGTCAGGATGTCACGTTCAATGTCTTGAATGCAATAATATTCCCCACTGATGAAGAAGAGTGCTTTAAAGTGGAGTTGGTCGACTCCGTAGTGACTTCGGAGCTTGATCACTTGCTATGGACTGACGCCTTAGAGAGAGCATTAACAGGGGATTCTGATAGTAAAGATGAAGAAGGGGAAGAGCAAATGCAGTATTTGAATGCATTCTCATGGAAGAGGAAGATGGATTTGCCTTTTGAGTCTCTTGGATTGGAAGAGGTGAAAAATTCTCCGAAGCGTCTCAAGCCATCTATTAATGAAGCCCCTACACTTGAGCTAAAACCACTGCCTGACCACTTTAGGTATACATTTTTAGGTGATGCATTTACTTTACCTATTATTATTGCATCTTACCTTTCAGGAAGTGATGAAGATAAGCTCTTGAGAATTTTGAGAGAGTTTAAATCAGTAATTGGATGGACTATAGCAGATATCAAGGGAATCAGCCCTACTTATTGCATGTATAAAATTCTGCTTGAGGAAGGAAGTAAGCCAACTGTTGAGCAACAAAGGAGGCTAAATCCTATCATGAAGGAGGCTGTGAAAAAAGAAATTCTTAACTGGCTTGATACAAGAATCATTTATCCCATATCTGACAGTTCGTGGGTGAGTCCGGTGCAATATGTGCCTAAGAAAGGAGGCATTACCGTTGTTGCTAATAAAAAGAATGAGCTCATCCCTACTCGGGCAGTCACAAGATGGAGAGTGTGCATGGATTATCAAAAGCTGAATAAAGCCACAAGGAAAGATCACTTTCCACTTCCATTCATTGATCAGATACTTGACAGGTTGGCTGGCCACGAGTACTATTGTCTTCTGGATGGATATTCGGAATATAATCAGATGTACATTGCTCTAGAAGATCAAGAGAAAACCACATTTACTTATCTATTTGGCACTTTTGCTTTTCGTTGAGTCTCTTTCAGACTTTATAGTGCACCTGCTACTTTTCAGAGATGCATGATGGCCAATTTCTCAGATATGATTGGTACTAATATAGAGGTATTCATGGATGACTTTTCCGTGTTCGGGACTTTTTATGATGAATGCTTGCACAATCTCGGGTTGGTACTGAAAAGATGCGTTGAGACCAATCTAGTGCTCAATTGGGAAAAATGTCACTTCATGGTGCCACAGGGTATTATACTTGGGTACAAGGTATCTAGCAAGGGTCTTAAGGTGGATAAGGCCAAGGTGGGGGTCATCAAAAATCTACCTCCTCCAATATCAGTTAAAGGAGTCCGCAGTTTTCTTGGTCATGCGGGTTTTTATCTGCGATTCATCAAAGATTTCTCCAAAATATCTAAGCTTTTGTGCAATTTGCTGGAAAAGGATGTTCCCTTCAAATTCGATGAAGAATGTCTAGTTACTTTTGAGAGCTTAAAAAAGAGTTTAATTATAACACCTATAATTACCGCACCTGATTGGAATGAGCCCTTCGAGATAATGTATGATGCTAGTGACTATGCAGTTGGAGTAGTTCTTGGCCAGAGGAAGCAGAACATTTTCCATGTGATTTACTATTCTAGTAAGACCCTTAATGGTGCTCAGCTGAATTACACTACTACAGAGAATGAGTTGCTGGCAATTTTCTATGGTTTTGAGAAATTTTGATCTTATTTGCTTGGGACAAAGGTGCAGTTTATACTGATCATGTTGCTATTCACTATCTTATCTCGAAGAAAGATTCAAAACCTCGCTTGATTCGATGGATTCTCTTAATTCAGGAATTCGAGCTGGAAATCAAGGATCGGAAAGGTACAGAGAATCAGGTGGCTGATCATCTATCACGCTTGGAAGATGAAGGCAAGGCTTCACTAGATAAGACGTTGATCAATGAATCTTTTCCCGATGAGCAACGTTTTGGGGTGCAAGAAGAAGAACTATAGTTTGCAGATATTGTGAACTATATTATGAGTAATGTCATTCCCCCAGAACTCTCGTATGCTCAAAGGAAGAAGTTTCTTCATGAGGTGAAGTGGTATCGATGGGATGAGCTATTCTTGTTTAGACAGGAAGCATATCAGATTATCCGGCGATGCATTCCGTATAGTGAAACTGGGGGAATCTTACGAGACTGTCATTCTACTGTGTATGGTGGACATTATGGTGGAGAGAAGACAACTGCCCGTATCCTTCAAGTAGGATTCTTCTGGCCTACCTTGTTTAAGGATGCTCATCAGTTCGTTTCGAGATGTGATCGCTGCCAATGTGTTGGAAATATATCCAAGAGAGATGAGATGCATCTTAATGTGATGCTCGAAGTTGAGATTTTTGATGTTTGGGGAATCAACTTCATGGGGCCATTTGTCTCATCCTGCAATAATCAGTATTTTCTGTTGGCGGTTGATTTTGTGTCTAAATGGGTCGAGGTGAAAGCATTACCAACCAATGATGCTAAGGTGGTGATTAACTTCCTTCATAAGCAGATATTCACACGTTTCGACATCCCAAGAGTCATAATCAGTGATGAGGGATTGCATTCCTGCAATCACAAGTTTATTACATTGATGGAGAAGTATCATGTGAATCATCGTATTACCATAACCTACCATCCTCAAACTAATGGGCAAGCTGAAGTGTCTAATCGGGAAATTAAACGTATCTTGTAGAAGGTGGTGAGTCAATTAAGAAATATTGGTCTTTGAAGCTAGATGAAGCTGTTTGGGCATATAGAACAACATTCAAGACTCCTCTTGGTATGTCTCCTTTCCAGTTGGTGTATGGGAAGGCGGTTCATTTGCCTGCGGAGTTAGAGCATAAAGCATATAAAGCTTTGAAGAAGCTAAATCTTGATATGGAAGCTGCTGGAGAGAAAAGAATGCTTCAACTAAATGAGCTCGAGGAGTTTCGACTACAGGCTTATGAGAATAACAAAGTGTACAATGAGAAAGTCAATAGATGGCATGATAGGAGATTAGTGTGCAAGTCTTTTGTGCCCGGTCAGAAGGTTTTATTGTACAAATCTCGTCTCCAACTTTTCCCTGGAAAACTTAAGTCGAGGTGGTCAGGGCCATTCATGGTAAAAAATGTGTTTTCACATGGAGCTGTGGAGATTTTTGATACGCATCTAGATCAAGCATTGAAGGTGAATGCACAGTGATTGAAGCATTACTATGGAGATACGGTGAGCCGCGAAGTGGTGAGCGCCGTTCTATCAACAACTTGATTCGAAGATTCACGTTAAGCTAGTGACATAAATCAAGCGCTTCATGAGAGGCAACCCATGTTTGTTGTCTTATAGGTTTGATAAGAAGAAAAAAAAGGAAAAAATTAGTTTTTCCAAAAGCACGGCGCGCTCGCGCCAGAAGCAGGGCAGCCGCGCGCGGTTGGCAGAAACATGATGCGCCCGCGAGGAGATGCAAGGCGGCCGCGCGGAGGTTCTGGAAAAAGAAAAAAATAGAAAAATCAGAAAAACAAAACAAAATAACCCAGCCCATTTTTAACCCTTTTCTACCCTAAACCTACCCTAATTCCTATTCCTAAACAATCCTACCCCCATCCCACCTCTATTCTATATACATACATCCTACATACATCTCTATCACATATATTCCAATTCCAAAACCCTAGTTTTTCAAATTCATTACTTACACACAAAATCTCTATTATTCTCATGGCACCCAAAAGATCGAGAGTCGTGGTGAGTAGCAGCTCTAGTGATTCGAGTGCTGGTGGAGCGGAAAACAGATTTTTTAATCTGGATGCTCAGGTTGAGTTTACGAGATTGTTGTCCAAATCAATTGCAAAAGAGAGGGGTTTCTTACACACTGCGAGAGATGTAAAGCTGTTGGAGATGATTACTGAGATGAGATGGAGAACTTTCTGCGAGGTACCCGCCGCAGTCCCGATGAGCATTGTTCGGGAGTTTTATGCGAATGCAAGGGCGGACATGAGGGTTTTCTGTGGTTCATGGCTTGACGGTGGATTACACACCAGAGGCTATTCGTCAGGTCATTAATTAACCCGGGAGAAAGCCGACGCAAGAGGACTAGGTGAGCAAGTCAAGGGAGGATTTTGATCTTGATCATATTGTGGCTGAGTTGTGTGTTCTGGGAACACAGTGAAAGTGTAAGAAGGGCATGAATGAGCCGCTCACTTTTCCGTCTGCATGCATGAATAGGTACGCTCGGGCATGGAATGCTTTTGTGTGTGCGAATATTATTCCTTATTCGCATCAACATGATGTTACTGTTTATCATGCTATTTTACTTAGGGGGATCTTGAATGAGAAGTATGTGGATCTCGGCCAGATGATATATCAGAAAATGTTATGATTTCTACAAAATAGGACATCGGGCGATTCCTTATGCCTCTATTGTGACGAAGCTTTTTGTTTCAGTTCGTGTCTGTTGGCGAAAGTTGGAGCAGTTGCAGATGCTGAGCGCTCCTATTGATAGCTCCATGATCTCAGTCATGCAGGAATGCTATGGTGGAAAAGCTGATGAGAAGGGTCTGGGTTACACTTATGACCATCTACCAGTAGGCCAGCCAGCCGATTAGACTTATGCTGGTGGATCTTCTCCGGCTAGGCGTGTAGTTTGGAGAGCCGCTCGTAGAGAGGCTAGTTCTTTGCGTGCTCAGCAGGAGGCAGGGAATGGTTCTGGGCTTGGCGATGCGCAGTTTCGGAGATTGGCCAGGCGCATGGATGCGATGCACGACATGCACAGTTGTTTTGCGGCCGACTTGACACAGGCTTTGGCCACTGCTTTCCGAGCCACTGGTGTTGAGATTGACTGGCCGGTGTTTGGTGCTGATTCTGTATATCCGCCACCTGATACTCCACCCGAGGAGGGTGATCTTTCTGATAACTAGGTATGCCTGAAATCTTTATTATTACCTTCAATGAGGACATTGAAAATTTTAAGTTTGGGGGTGATAATGTAAGGATTAGTTTGTGTGTGTCCATATAGATTCATATAGATTCATGTTGCATGTTTAGTAGTATTTCATTCATTTTTTTGCATGATTGTTCATATATGACATTATTATTTGCGTTTTTATGTGATTTCATATAGTTGCATATGCATGCATCTAACATGATCTCTTAGGTTGAGCTATTTCTAATTGATAAGTTGATGTTAATTTGAGTGTGGTGATGAAGAATAGAGGGTTGTTTAAGTCTAATAAATTGATTTGCATGCCGGAAAAAAAAATTCA
This sequence comes from Apium graveolens, assembly GCF_009905375.1. Taxonomy (NCBI): domain Eukaryota; kingdom Viridiplantae; phylum Streptophyta; class Magnoliopsida; order Apiales; family Apiaceae; genus Apium; species Apium graveolens. The sequence goes on along the minus strand of NC_133647.1, from coordinate 46,049,062 downwards.
CAAATCTTATAGGTTGCTTTTGAACTAGATCATGATCATATTTATTTATTTGTTGAGATTTAATAACTTGTTTATATCTAGAATTTGTGGTATTCTCATAATGGTAAATGAACACTGAATTTTAATCTGGAGAAAAACTTGGATTTCATTGCTAGTTATGAATAAGGCTAGGCGTCAATTGGCTAGTAGACGGCTCATATTTTTATGAGTAGTCTAGGGTTGAATGAGATGGAGCGAAACGCACTCATTCAGAATTTGTTCAAAAAAAAAGAAAAAAAAGTATGTGTTTATGCATAATTGATCAAGAGTGAGCACTTTAATACTCAAGTTATTAAGTTCTAGGGGACTTTGTGTCTAGTGATCTAAGGCTTTGATAGTCTGAGATCCGCTAACCTAACGCTCGCTACATGGGTATTATTGTATAAGTCTTGTGGGACCTCACTCATTGCAAGGTCAAATAAGCATCTTTGTTATGTGTTCAATAATAGCGTAAATCCTTGTATAACTCTAGTAGAAAGGAGGTGTTGTGAGTCATTATGCGTTTAATGTCTATTATGTTTATAATGTAATAACCCCAATTTTTGGAAATTTTGGAGACCTTGATGAATAGTAACTTTTGCTAATATTGCTGATTAATAAAAATTATCAAACCACGCTATATAAGAGTACTGTTATGGAAATTCTAAGATCGTATTAGTATTCCATAAAGTAAATGAGTGTAGTAAATGAGTGTATGTAAAGGTCGTTAGAATTCGAATCCGGACAATTTGATTTTTCATGAAAATCCACCAGATACTGAAAGAATTAAGTATAAGGTAACATGATTTAAATGATTTAAATTCAAGGATTATAAGAGAGGATCATTAAAGGAGTATAAAATATTAAGGAAGGTTTAGGGAAGCCCAAGTAATAAGATCCCTGATATGATCCCCTAAATTATTAACCGGAACGAGAGTTAAGAGAACCGTAAAATAAATAAGCGACCAAGAACCAAGCTTGTACAAGAATCCAAGGGATTATGACATCATCAAACCACAAGATAAAGACATGTGGTAAATTGATGACATAAGGAGGGTGATGTAAGCAAGGTTAGTAGATATTTTGCTTAGGTTGAATTGTGGCCAGACAAAGTTAACCAAAGCTTACATCCACCACACAATTAATCAAAGACAAACAAGAAGCATTTCCATTTCTCATTTCTTCAATATTGCTCTCAGCCAAAACAATACCAGCAACTTCAAACTGCTATATCTCCTTCAATACTCACTCAAATATTATGTTCTATAGCTCTTTGGAAAGGTATTGAGATGGCCTACAACTCGTTTTCACAGATATCGTCCAAATAAGCATGGTAAGACCCTCATTTTTTATAATTCTTTCAATTGGACATTAGAAACTTCAAAACCCAACTTTGTATTTTCTTGATTGTTTGTGAGATCCAAGCTTGTATAAGGATTAATCAAGGTTTTAATGCTTCCTAGCAACTTCCCCCTCACAAATAAAGGTATAAAACTTCTGAACCTTTAAGTACTAAGTTTGTTTTCTTGAATTTTGGGATGGTTTGGATGGATGATTATTTGTTTGAATGATTAAGTTTGAATTAATCTTTGATTGCTAAGTAGATTAGTTAATTATTGAGATGGTATAATATTGAATTGGATTGAGGATCTTGAGCTTGTTTTGGCTAAGATCAGTAGCCTAGGTTTGAATCTTGAAGTTGTGGATGGATTGTAGTTGGAAGGGATTGATTTGGAGTCGTAAAAATATTGGAAATCGCTAAGTTCTAGCCGTCATAATGCCTGATTTTCCTTACCTATTTATGTGCTTAACTTTAGGACCCGTGAACTCACTGTAAGCTTCTGACCTTTGCCATGTTTAGATAGTTCATGTTACGAGCTTCATTTTGATATATTGTTCGCCTAAATCTGTTATTTCCTAACAATACAACAAGAATTACAGAAGGGGTGGGGGTTGAATATAATTCTGGCTTCTTTTTGAGATTTATAAAAATGTTCTACCTCAATATATATAAGTGTTTTGATTTGCAAATTGCGGAATGAAAGAATTAAGTAAATCAAACACAAAGTAATAAAAATATAAGTCTTTAAAACTTTCCGGTGGATTTGAATGTATCCACCAGAGATATATATATATCGATTTGAGAACTCTGTGAAGCTCAAATTGGCTCACAGCTGCTTTACAAGTGAACAAACAAACTATAGAGAAATTCTTGACAAGTACAACTTTTTCTATTTCTCTTCTAAAAGTGTTTGCTTAGTTATTTGTTCTACTAGCTACACTTGGTTTATATATCACCAAGTTCACATGGTAATAAGACAGGATAATTAAACAAAACCAATCATTTCTAACTCCATGCTGCTTCATTACTCTATTCGAGCATCTTTGAAAATCTTCATAACTTGCATAGAAATGGTAATGCTTCTTTGTTCTCAATTTCCTGCTAAACAAGTTGCCACATTCCTTTTACAGACACCCAACGCATGTGACGGTGTTGTCACTGTCAATAGATATTTTGAATTGATCATCCGTCGGGTACATGCTTGTTATCTGTAGGGTGGCTTTGTTGATCATCCATCGGGTAGCTTTGTTGACCATCCGTAGGGTAGCTATTTGACACTTGACTCCATTTCATTTATGCAGAATTACAAGACATCTCATATTTATAATTAATCAACCTATTTTACATATCTACTAGTAGTCAACATGACTCATATGCTACTACAGAATCTACACAAAGTTGTTTGCAGAAATGTGCTACAATACTTATTGTTACATAAGCTACTCACTCGATGGATATCAAATCATCATCCATCGGAACTATATTGAATCATCCATCGGGACTATATTTGATCATCCGCCGAGTGCTACAAAATTTACTAAGCTAAATCTACTAAGGTGTTTTGTATAATTTATCATCAAGTTCATAACATATTCCTAACAATCTCCCCCAATTTTTGTCTACTGGAATTGTAGCCATAAATTAAGAGAAACTTGATGATAACAAAACACTTCTAGGAATACAGATTGAAAATAGTAGATAAAACTGAGAAGTGCTGCAATATTTATTGAAAATTAAACAATACAAATTATACAAAGAATAGCTTACAATCATTATCAAGGTGCTCCTCTAATCTGAGCATGTAAGGCTATTTCCTTGACTGTCTAGGTTTCTTCCCAAGCCTCCTGTTATTCTCTTCAATCTGGTTCTGGAGTTGTCTGTGGAATTCAAGTTCATCAGCTTCTGAGAGATCTTGCATTCCTTGCATTTCCAATAGAGTCTCATTGCTAGAGATACTAAATTGGTCCTCAAATCTGAAAAATCTTCTAACTCCCTTTTCATCCATGAATTCCATCAACCAATAAGGCCTCAAATGCACTATCTTTCTTGTGAAGGGAATAGATAGAGTTTTTGGAAGTGCATCTTTGGCTCTATTACTCCTCAGCTCCTCAATCTTCTTTAGAACTAATCTTCTAGCAGTAACATGATATCTAAAGTTCTTTTTGAATGATCAGTAGATCTTTATTAGAACAGATTGGCTTTCTAGGAGGATCCTGTGAAGTGGCCATATGATCTCTTTTCCTCCCTTGTATTTGAATACCAGTCTTTCAGTGAGAAGTCTGTGAGCATCAATTCCTCTAACTTCTTCCAATTCATCTAAGTGGAGGTTAATGTCAGAAAACTCTTTAATATCATAGATGTACATCATATCTCCTTTGTTGACTGTGGATTTAGATTTGACTAGGGTCTTGGATTTGAGAATCATTGGATTCACTTTCTTGCTAGCTCTTGTCTTTGTCTTCTTTTTCTTGAAGATAGGTAAATTTAGCTCAGGAATTGGCAAACTATCCCAGTCTACTGGCTCATCCTTAGGTACAATTGGCTCACCATGAATATTCCTTGTTGGATCAACCACCTTGAATTCTTCAAATACCACTGAGGGTTTTATTGTCTGAGTTGTAGTTGTAGGCTTTTTGGGAATTTGGTCTTCCTTTTCCTCATCATTAAAGTTCAATTTCCTCTTGGAATGGAGTTTGTATCTGAATTTTCTTTTCAGCTGTGGTTCTTCTTGCACTTTTTGATCCTTAGGTTCAACAATTACAGTTGGTTGTACAGGAAATTCTGTTGTGGTTTTTACAGCTTGAAGTTTGGCCAAGATAGCAGCTTGCTTCTTCTTTTGTTTAAGCTTTTTAGCATCCAGAGTAGCTTGCTTCTTTTCTTGCCTGATTCTTTCTTTCTCTCCCTTCTTAGCTTCCACAAACATGGGGTATCTAGCCACCACACAAATTTCCTTACCATTTCTGTAAATCTTGGCTAATCATCTTTTGAGTGCTGAATCAGCTGGATCTTTGTAGAAGGGAATTGACCTAGCCAACAGTTTCTTCTCATCTGGCCTACGGATCTTTGTAGAAGCAATTTTTTCCATAATTACTTTACTGACTTGGATGTTTAGCACTTTCTGCTCCCCCTCACTCCTTGATCCCTCTTGACTGATTGGGATAATAGCACTTTCTTTCTCCCCCTTTTTATCATCAGCAAGTTGAGTAGAGGAAGAGGTTTGTGCTGCCACTAGCTTTTGGAGCAAGTCTCTTTGCTATGCTTGATGTAGATGTATAGCTGTTAGAGAGGCTTCCATAGCAGTCATTCTTTTATCCAAGGAATCCACCTTGGTTGCAAGATCAGTATTCTTCCTTAGCTGCCTTTTAATATCAATCATTGTGGCTTCTAGAAGTTTGGCATCTAATCTTTCAGAAATATCCTTCTTGATTGATCTCCGTCTTAATAGAAGTGATATCCTGGTTATGTTGGAGGCCTTGGATTTGATGTAGTTGCAGAGAATTTAGATGTGCCTGTAAGAGCTGCCTGGTGCCTGCATCTGTGGTAGATTGAATTGTTAGTGTATACTGAAAATATTTATTTGAAGTATGTACATTTATTTCTGGCCAGTTTATTTGAGAATCATTTGAATGTTTACATGTTGTCTAATATTATATATTGTGAACAATCTAGTATCAAATGGGATACAGAATATTAGATTGTTAAATACGGTTATATAATATAATAAGGTTCACAGCACAGGTGGTGTTGGGCAATCCACTGGTATGGCTGTAGTATTATTTAGATTAGTTTATATTGACTAATAAATAATACTAGTATACTTTGTGTATATTGAACATGATCAAATTTAGAATTGTTCCCTTAATACTGATTAAGAAGGAGAACTAAGATTCTATGTTATTTTTAATGCTTAGGTTCTTAATCCGGAAATAGTAATTGACACGTGTATATTATTTACATGCTTTGATTTATATATGAAATAATTCTTTTGAATTATATCATTATATTTTGGGTGATGGAACTATATACATGGTAGATATTATTTATTGAAGGAATCCATGTCCTGATAATATTCGGGTTAATGATGTCCCCTTGAAAGCTCAAAAAGATTTAATTATGTGAAACCCTGCAGGTGGAATTTATTCTGGCATAATTAAATAAAGGTTGAGTGGATGATCAAGGATAAAAGATATTAATTAAATAAATTATCAGTAATTTATTTAATTAATGGACATATGATATTTTAAACATGGGGAATTTAATAAGCAAATAATATTGGAACCGAATTAATTAAATTACGGTATTAGGAAAGGTAGTGCAAATATTAATTCTTTAGTGGATTGAATTAATATTTAATTACATTGGGCTAGGCTCAAGATGTAATTAGAAGGCCCAACCTAATTATCCATGGTCCCTATTGTAGCCTATATATATTCTTATTCTCTTCTTGCTTGGAATTGTGTGAAAACATATTGTAGCCACCAAGGAGCAAGAAGAGAGGATAACTTGAGAAGACGGAGGCCACACTTCGCTCAAGGGAATTTGGGAATACAATAGAAGAGCGTGGAATCAACCATTAACAAGGTAATCCTCTTTTCGTAATCTTTATCGTAAAACATAGTAACACCCTAAGTCCGTGATTCCCAACAATTGGTATCAGAGCCTGGTAATGGGTTCTACGTTTTATGATATAATGTCCATGTCGTAATTATATATGCGTGTATATAGTGTTTTGCTTGTATTGGTTTTGATGCAAGTTGTTAATCCACTGTTATGGCCATGTATATTTTAATTATGTGTTTGGATCTCACGTGGTTTAATCGTGGTTAATTTTTGTTTTGGTTTCCACGTGGTTTAATCGTGGTTGTAATTTACACGAGGGTTGATCGTGTTAGAATAGATTTTACAAAATTAGTTTTGTATTAGATCTATTTTTTTTGTAATTGTTCCGGGTATTTTGTAATAGTTATGTGCGATTGGAAATTAATTCCGGTAGTTTTTTGTTCCGCTGTGCGATTACAAGGGGCTGCTGTTGATGTTTGGATCGAACAAAATTAAAACAAAACTCACAGAAAAGCAACAGGCGCGCGCGTGCTGCGGCCGTTGCGGCAGCTGGGACGCTGGGGCTGCTGCAGCTGGGACTGCTGGGGCTGCTGGGGCTGTTGCGGCAGCTGGGACTGCTGGGGCAGCCCCGGGGCTGCTGGGGCTGCCGGGGCTGCTGGGGCTGCTGGGGGCGTCGGGGCGCGCTTGGGGCAGATTTTGTTTTGAGAGCTAGATTTTTTTTCAAAGGCCATAATAGTGGAAAATTTATTTTAATTTTTTCCATTAAATTTTAATTATTGCTTTAATTTATTGATTATGTGTGTCGTTAATTATGTGTGTAATTCTTTTAAAATTGCATGTTTAACTTAATTAGGACGACATGGACATAAAATTTATTTATTGCTTTTATTAAATGTTATATGTTGCTAAATTTATGTGTGTATTTTGAATGCATGATTAGACATAATTATAACAACATAGGGCCCCATTTAATTTTAAAATTCCTCAATTTTAATAAAAAAAATCTAAGTGGGAGAGGGAATTAATATGAAATTAAATCTCATGGTCTCCATTATTGGTTGTAGGTAATTTAACATAAAGACGAATATAAATTATATATACGTCACCCATCATGGCATGTAATTTGTGGTGTCTAGAATGTTATAGAAATTACTAGAACAAACTTCTTAAATTAATAAATTTTGAAAGGAATAAATACGGATTTTCTTTATTTCTGATTTGGGGCGATTTTGTCAAAAACGGGTTCATCGAACTTGTAAGGCTGTGGGTTTTAAGCGAGACCGATGTGACTCCTCCACTACCTGGAAATCAAACCATTGATGAATATTGAATTGAAGTATTCTATTCAAGGCAAAATTACGAATATTGGAAGGTATACACGCCACCCATCGTGGCGTACCAAGTTCCATAGATTTCGAATAATTTAAGATTTGATGATGGTATACACTTAGCTATGAAAAATAATATAGTCCACCCCAACGTGGCATATTGTTTAGTAATAAGACCGAAGTAACATTTAAACAAAATTAGATGGTATACATGTCACATATCGTGGCGTACCAGAAGTTTATGGTGTTTAGATGTTAGTGCATTAAATTTTAATAATTTGGATCTTAATAATTAATGCACCCTTATTTATGTGATGTTTTTATGCATGATTCTCAGGATAAAATGGGCTTTAATCCACTATTCACCATACTTAAGGATAACAAACTTACCGGACCTAACTATATTGAATAGAAACGAAATTTGGACATTGTGTTGACTACTGAGGAGTACAAGTTTTGCACTTATGAACCCAAGCCTGAACAGCCTGCTGCTGATGCTCCTGAAGATGAGAAAGAGTATTATAAACGGTGGATTAAGGCTGATGAGATGTCACGATATTACATTCTGGCAGCAATGTCGGGTGTTTTGCAGCATCAACATCAGTCTATGGCCACTGCTTCGGATATGCTCTTTAATCTCAAGGAACTTTTTGGAGATCAGAATAGGGATGCTAGGCAAGTAGCCATGAAGGCTTTAATGAACACTCAGATGGCTGAAGGTACACCTGTAAGGGATCATGTTCTCAAGATAATGTCGCATCTGAATGAGATAGAGATCCTTGGTGCTGAACTTGACGGGGAAACCCAGATTGACATTATCCTTATGAGCTTGTCCAAGAGTTTTGAGCAGTTCCGCTTGAATTACAATATGAACAAGAGGCAGTATAGTCTCATGGAACTGCTGACAGAACTTCAGGCAGCTGAAGGATTATTTCGGTAGAGTGTTCAAGTGAATGTGGCTGAGAAAGGTTCTTTCTCTAAGTCGAAAGGTATTAAGAAGAAGAAAAAGGCTCAGACACAGAAAGCTGTGAAGGCAGTGGGAGTTCAGGGTGGTGTGAAAAAGCCTAAGGGAAAGTGCTTCAGATGCAAACAGTCAGGTAACTGGAAACAGGATTGTCCTCTTCCTAAGAAGACAAACAATACCGGTATGTCTCTTTCTCTAGTTACAGTAACATTTATAGCGGCTATATCTACGAGCACTTGGTGTGTAGATACAGGAGCCACTGATCATGTTTGTAATTCTATGCAGGGGTTCCAACTATCCAGAATGCTTAGAGATGGTGAGATATACGTGTTCATGGGAGATGCTACGAAAGTAGCAGTAGTTACAGTAGGAGTTATTCATTTATCTTTTGGTTCTGATAGGATTTTGGTTTTGAACAATTGTCTTTATGTACCTTCTTTTAGAAGGAATTTAATTTTGGTTTCTAAACTTGCTTTGGATGGTTATAATGTTTGTTTGGATCGTAATGTTTCTATTATGATGAATAAACGAATTATATGTTCTGGTACATTGCAAGACAATTTGTATATAATTAATCCTAGTCAACCTGCACTGCAACTGCAATTTAGGGAATTGAACAACACATCTTCTAACTCTACTAAAAGAAAGGAACCTTCTAGTTTGAACCAAACATATCTTTAGAACTTGAGATTAGGTCATATTAACTTGAGGAGGATTCAAAGACTGGTAGTAGACGGACCATTAAGCTCATTGGCAGTGGAGCCATTTCCAGTTTGTGAATCCTGCTTGGAAGGTAAAATGACTAATAGGCCTTTCAAGGCAAAAGGGAATAGAGCCAAACAACTGTTAGAATTGGTTCACTCTGATTTATGTGGACCCATGAATATCCAAGCAAGAGGTGGTTATGAATATTTTGTCATTTTCATTGATGATTATTCTAGATATGGGTACGTTTATTTGTTGCACCGTAAGTCTGAGTGCTTTGATAAGTTCAAAGAGTACAAAGCGAAAACGGAGAAGCGACTTAATAAAAGTATCAAGTCACTACGATCAGATCGTGGTGGCGAATACTTGCTTGGAGAATTTAGGGAATATTTATCAGAAAATGGGATAGAATCCCAGTTAACTGCACCAGGCACACCCCAGCAGAACGGTGTAGCAGAGAGAAGGAACCAGACTCTTTTACAGAGTGTTAGATCGATGATGAGTTATTCGGATTTACCCAAGTCGTTTTAGGGACATGCCTTAGAGACATTAGCTTATCTTCTGAACTTAGTACCTTCTAAGTCGGTTCCTAAAACCCCCTTAGAATTGTGGACCAGGGATAAACCGAGTCTAAGACATATTCGAATATGGTGTTGTCCAGCACATGTGCTGAACAAGAACGCGACTAAGTTAGAATCTCGTACTGAAGTAAGGTTATTTGTAGGCTACCCCATGGGAATGAAAGGATATTTATTTTATAGTCCGAAGAATCGGGATGTCATTATTAGCACCAATGCAAGATTCTTAGAGGAGGAATATATAATGAATCACAAACCCATGAGTACTGTCGTTTTAGAGGAACTAGTGAGAGGGACAAATAATACCCATGAAGTTGTAGTACAAGTAGAACAACCACAACATAATGTACAACCTGTCACTAATACCGCACCAGTGCCTCGTCGTAGTGGGAGGGTTGTTCAACAGCCTGATAGATTCATGTTTTTGGGTGAGTCTTCAGACTTGGTCTCTAGTGAACATGATGATGATCCCCGTACATACGAAGAGGCAGCACAAGACAAAAATGCAGATCTTTGGCAAAAGACGATGAAATCTGAGATAGAATCAATGTATTCTAATCAGGTCTGGGAGCTCGTGGAACCACCCAAAGGTATAAAACCTATTGGATGTAAGTGGATCTACAAGAAAAAGAGGGGATTAGATAAAAAGGTGAAAGCCTGGAAAGCAAGACTTGTTGCGAAAGGGTATACTCAGAAAGAAGGTATCGATTATGAGGAAACTTTTTCACCGGTAGTCATGCTTAAGTCAATCCGTATTCTTTTATCTATAGCAGCTCATCTCGATTATGAGATTTGGCAAATGGATGTCAAGACAGCTTTTCTTAATGGAAGTCTTGAAGAAACCATCTATATGCAGCAACCAAAAGGATTCATTAAGGAAGGCCAAGAGCATCTGGTATGTAAGCTTAAGAGGTCTATTTATGGACTTAAACAAGCTTCTAGAGACTGGAATATTCGTTTTGATCAGGCAGACCAGTCATATGGATTTGATCAAAGTCCAAGCGAATCGTGCGTGTATAAGAGAAGTGAAGGTAATGCAGTGGTTTTTCTAGTACTATATGTAGATGATATTTTACTCATTGGAAACAATGTTGAGATGTTGTCATCAGTAAAGGCATGGTTGTTCAAACAATTTGACATGAAGGACTTAGGTGAAGCGGCATACATCCTTGGGATCAAAGTTATAAGGGATCGCAAGAAAAGGATGTTGGCTTTATCTCAAGAGCCCTACATTGATGAAGTATTAGCTCGTTTTAACATGCAGAACTCCAAGAAAGGTTTTCTACCTTTTAAGCATGGAGTTGCTCTATCTAAAAAGCAGTGTCCTTCGACACCTAAGGATATAGAGAGAATGAAAGTAGTTCCTTATGCTTCAGCATGTGGAAGCTTAATGTATGCTATGTTATGTACGAGGCCTGACATCTGCTTTGCTGTAGGCATGGTTAGTAGATATCAGTCGAACCCAGGTCAGGAACATTGGAGTGCAGTAAAAACTATACTCAAGTACTTGAGAAGGACTAAGGAGTATATGTTAATTTACAAGGCCTCAGATCTATTTCCTTTGGGATATACTGATTCAGATTTCCAATCAGATAGGGATAAGAGGAAATCAACCTCAGGATATATTTTTACTTTGGGAGGTGGAGCCGTTATATGGAGGAGTGTAAAGCAGAAATGCATTGCAGACTCCACCATGGAGGCAGAGTACGTGGCGGCCTCTGAGGCTGCCAAGGAGGCTGTATGGTTCAGGAACTTCCTTTTGGACTTAGATGTGGTACCTAATTTGCCTAGGAGCTTGACGGTGTATTGTGATAACACTGGTGCTGTGGCAATTTCAAAGGAACCGCGAGACCACAAAACAGCTAAACATATTGAACGTAAGTATCATCTCATACGAGGAATCATAAAGCGAGGGGATATAGTTGTGGCTCACATATCATCAGAAGACAACCGAGCAGATCCTTTGACAAAGAGCTTGCCAACCAAGGTTTTTGACAAGCATGTGGAAGCGATAGGAGTTAGATGGATGGACACATAGATTTTTATGTAATAGTGGATTAAATAAACCCTGATGTACACATAGAATATTTTGAGTATAAGTGGGAGATTGTTAGTGTATACTGAAAATATTTATTTGAAGTATGTACATTTATTTCTGGCCAGTTTATTTGAGAATCATTTGAATGTTTACATGTTGTCTAATATTATATATTGGGAACAATCTAGTATCAAATGGGATACAGAATATTAGATTGTTAAATACGGTTATATAATATAATAAGGTTCACAGCACAGGTGGTGTTGGACAATCCACTGGTATGGCTGTAGTATTATTTAGATTAGTTTATATTGACTAATAAATAATACTAGTATACTTTATGTATATTGAACAGGATCAAATTTAGAATTGTTCTCTTAATACTGATTAAGAAGGAGAACTAAGATTCTATGTTATTATTAATGCTTAGGTTCTTAATTCGGAAATAGTAATTGACACGTGTATATTATTTACATGCTTTGATTTATATATGAAATAATTCTTTTGAATTATATCATTATATTTTGGGTGATGGAATTATATACATGTTGGATATTATTTATTGAAGGAATCCATGTCCTGATAATATTCGGGTTAATGATATCCCCTTGAAAGCTCAAAAAGATTTAATTATGTGAAACCCTGCAGGTGGAATTTATTCTGGCATAATTAAATAAAGGTTGAGTGGATGATCAAGGATAAAAGATATTAATTAAATAAATTATCAGTAATTTATTTAATTAATGGACATATGATATTTTAAACATGGGGAATTTAATAAGCAAATAATATTGGAACCGAATTAATTAAATTACGGTATTAGGAAAGGTAGTGCAAATATTAATTCTTTAGTGGATTGAATTAATATTTAATTACATTGGGCTAGGCTCAAGATGTAATTAGAAGGCCCAACCTAATTATCCATGGTCCCTATTGTAGCCTATATATATTCTTATTCTCTTCTTGCTTGGTGTGTGAAAACATATTGTAGCCACCAAGGAGCAAGAAGAGAGGATAACTTGAGAAGACGGAGGCCACACTTCGCTCAAGGGAATTTGGGAATACAATAGAAGAGCGTGGAATCAACCATTAACAAGGTAATCCTCTTTTCGTAATCTTTATCATAAAACGTAGTAACACCCTAAGTCTGTGGTTCCCAACATGAATAGCATTGTGTACTTCTTGAATTTGATGAATGAGAGTGACCTTAAAATGTTGAAGATCACAGTCCTTGGAGAATGCCCATGAAGGAAGGCCAGAACTAGAGCTGGTGCCTGCTTCTCCCCCTATGTCCATGAGCTCCTCATTTTCACCATCATCTCCAAAAGAAATCAGCAGATTCCCCAGTCCCATAGTCAACATCATCATCAGCTCTAGGTGGCATAGCTGTGTTGGCATCCTTAGCACTTTACATTGACTGGGTGGTGTGCACCAAGTTCAGCATTTTTTATGCATTTTCATTGCCCTATCCAGCTAAAATTTGATATGCTAGAACAGGATGAGTAAATGCCTCAGCATCCAAGGAGATGGAACTTATAACAGCTTGATTTTGCTGAGATAGTTTTTCTATGTCTGCATCATTGGCATTCATCGACTCACTAGCAATGATGTCCATCCTTATTCTCCTGTACCTGCATTTCTCTCAATTTCTCTCTCTTTTTGCATCAAGGGCTCCCCTTGGCTCCCCACCCTCACACCCTCACCTTCACCATCTAAGGTGGGACTCCTCTCACTCACTTTTGCCAGTCCTGAAGAAATGGACTGCATTTGTTCACTCTTTTTCTCTCCTTTTTCCTGGGAGCAACACAGACTCTCACTCAATTCATTCCCTTCCCTCAGTTCTATGAGTGATTGTATTACTACTAAGTCTTCTGCACTTGTGAGAATTGAAGAAATTTTAAGTTGTGCAGAGTCACCCGACGGATGAGGAATATCCATCGGGATAGTAGTTTGGCTATCCGACGAATGACTGCTGTTAGGCTTATCCGTCGGGATACAATCACTACTCGATGGATGATTAATATCCATCGGGATAGAAGAAATAAATGAGTTTGGAGTGGAGAATATTGTAGGCTCTGTGCAGATTGATGATAATTTAGGCACAAAAATTTCAACAGTCTCAGAAAGAAATGGCAAGCCAGCCAACAAATCATCTAAAAGATGATGCTCACTTGCTTGGATTTTTGGCTTCTCCAAGAGAGTTAAAGATGGAGAATTTGGAAGTGATGTATTTATCATGTCAACATCCAGTGAGTGTGTGGGAGAATTTGGTGTATCAGGTGCTTCAATTATAAGAGATTTTGGTTGTGACTCCACATTTATTGGAGCCACATCAATCTGATTTTGAGATGGTGTAGTGACTGGGTCTTTAGCACCAGTTTGCACTGTGTGTGTGCCATGTGCATCCCCAAGGGTTTTTGATCTTTTCTTTCTAGCATAAGTTTATGGTGAGCTGGTGTCCCTACCCCTTTTGGCCTGTGCTCCTGGTTGGGAGCTTGTTTCAATAGTGACATCCTTTTGGAAGGATAAAACTAGTAATGAGTTGATTTCCTTATTAACAACCACAGTTTGTTGGGAAACTGTGGTGTGGCTAGGTTTGGGTACACTCTTCTCTCCAGCCTTATCCTTAGGGTTTATTTAATTTTCACCCTGTCCCTCACCTTTCTTACCCTGCTTCACACTCCCCTCTTTTTGCTTAGTAGATTTTGCAACTGGTTTCTTTTGAAAGAAACCAGAGGGGGCTTTCTTAGATTTGGATTTAGAAGTTTGTGATTTAGTAGCTTGGATAGACATCTGTTTGGTCATTGAAACATATGTCATTGCTATATTTAAAGGCAAAGAAATGTGTGAGGTTGGAAGAGTAGAGACAGTAGAAATTACCTCACTTACCTAAGGTCCCTCCATTACTGGAAAATAGAAGAGGAAAACCTCTTTGTGGTGGTCAACTCTATTAAGATCTGCAATTGTTCTTCTTTCTTGAACCCAACAATTCAGCTTGTTGGTTGGGTTCTCAATCACAATATTCTCAATGAGATGGTTAGAAAGCATCATGAAAAATCTAGCATAATAGACACTTTTACCTCTCTTATTGAGTTCTCCTAACTTAAAGCCTAACTCAAACAAAACCAAGTCAATGAAATTGAAATACTTATCAGTAACTAGCATGTAAAGCATGTTAAACATGGATATGTTGATAGAGTCAAAGTTGCTAATTTTACCAGAAAACACTTTAGTTACCACATCACACAGATAACTCCATTTTTTCCTAAGACCCAGCCTTCTAATTTCACTTAATTTAGAGGTAGTAAGTGCATAACCCATGGAGTTTAGCATGTTAACAATATTAGTGTCTGTGTGTGGAGCAGTAAAAGTATTATCAGGAATTCTTAAGCATGCTTTGATAATATCACTGTTAATATAAAATTGCTTACCTTTATGAGTGAATGTAATGGTCTTATCAGTTGAGTTGTACACTGCATTTGTCCATATCTCCTCTACAACCTCACAGTAGATGGTGGGAGATTCCAATATAGCATAGTTGAGTTTGCAGCCTTTCACAAAATCCATCATTTTATGGTAACTTCCAGACTGTTGAATCTCCTTGTTCACTAGAGCTGTGAAGTTTTTCTTTTCATATATGTACCCAGTTTGAGATGATTTTGACAACTGGTGCCATTGTTAGAGATAGAAATTTGCAGAGAGAGTGATTTCTTTTGAGGAAGAAAGAAGTTAGAGCAATTGAATATTGAGAATGATAAAAGAATAGAGTGAAAATGAGTTTAGCTTTTATACTATCTCAGAAATAAACTGAAAAAAATAATAAAGTAAAATAAAATGACCAATAAAAATTGTCCAAAATAGCCGTTTAAAAATGAACAAACTGTAAAAATTCCTTTAATTATACGTCATGTTATGCTTACAAACTATAAGTATACCCGATGGATAATGTTCAGAAATTTAACGGCTAGGATTGAGGCAATTCGACGGATGAGGATAAATCAGTTATCCGTCGAGTTATAAAATATTTCAGATAAATAATTGATTTTTATTAACAATTAATATTTCGACGGATTATCAAACTCGATGGATAATAATCATCCGTCGGGATGCAAATTTTGACTTAGCCAAAATTTCATCCAATGCAGAAAAATCAATTAAATTTCTTGCTGCATAACAACTAGCAAAATATCTGAAATGATTCAAGAATAATTAAGCATACCTAACTGATAAGTGGCATTTTATACCACTTAGAACGTCTTAAAATGGCTTAAATTGGTGTCTTGAAATCAAGTATTTTGTGTATTTGATGTGTTTTTCTAGTGTTTATGCATTTTAGGGTATTAGTTGCATTTCGGGGGAGGAATCATCAAGAATAAGCCTTGGCATGTGTTCACCATTGCGAGAGGAAAGGAACGGGCAGATTACGGCGAAGAAATGGAGCAAACTTAGATTTTTTCCAGTGAAGGACTGCGCGCCCGCGCAGCTATGCTGAGCGGCCGCGCAGCAACCTGCGCGCCCGCGCAGCTATGCTGAGCGGCCGCGCAGGGTCGGGAATTTTGCTGAATTATTTTAGACTTCTACTTCTATTTGGTTTCCAATTTCTATGTAATCTGAGTTTTATGGGACTATTATATAAGTAGATTTGAGACGTTTTCACAGAGGGGGATGAAGAAGAAGAAGATTGTGTTTTACGCAAGAAGCGAAGGGGATACCAAGGAGAAGACCTAGAAGCACAGAACAACTCCGAAAAAGAAGATCTTGTTTTCAACTTGTGATTCTTTGAATTAGTTGTAACTTTGGATGCTCGTTTTCGTTCTTGTTGAACCTAGATCTCGTTTATTCGTACTTTGATTATTATTTAGTTTATTAAAATCTTATTTATACCATGCTTTCATTGGAACCCATGGTGATGATGAGTTCGATTATGGGCTAATCGTTGTCATGGGATTCTAGCGGATTTACTTATGGATTTCAATAATTAATTGTTTTGATATCTTGGTGTGTGGTGATTGTATGATATCCTAGTATGGTTGTGCTTATTCGTCTTATGTGTGTAGCTAACATATAAGATAGCGTGTTAATCTCTATTGAAGCGACAGTGAATATAGAGGTTTAGAACTTGCCATGCTAGCATAGGTTCATGTATGTGTATGCATGATTCGTAGGTAACTCTAACCGTTTTACTTGCCCTATATAATCAAGATAGATAACTTGGTCTTAAACCGTTATGTTGTCAAATTCTATAGACATATAGGGTCTCAATATAATTGGTGCCTATTCAGCTTCTATCTCTTTTGTGGATGTCTGGTAGAATGGTACTCGTGCAACGAAAGTTGGCGTTTATCAGTTTCGTGTTATCTGATTAGTGTCCTCACCATCACATGCTAAGGTTAAGAACAATAAGGCTATTGAATGAAGTATTTAATGAAGTTAGGATCCCATGTTTGTCATATATAGTAATTCAACCTCAATTCTCTTAGTTAATGTTATTTAGTATAATCTCTTAGTTTAATAAAAACCCAATTTGTTATTTGTCTTAGCATTGAGTGATAACCATACATTGTTGCATAGGTGCATAAATTGAACTTAACCTAAACTAGTCTCTGTGGGAATGAATCTGATTTATATCTTATACTACTTGCGAACGCGTATACTTGCGTGAATATTAGCACGTGTTTTCGCCTAACAAGTTTTTGGCGCCGCTGCCGGGGACTCGGTGTTAATTTTTAGTTTATGTGCTTGTCATCAGTGGTCATTAAAGTTCACTGACTCGGATTCTTTTACTTTCACGGTTTATTTGTTTGTGTTTCAGGTACTCATTACGATGGGAGATCCAGCAGCACGAACGAAAGCCTTGATGGATTTTTCTCAACCCAAGATCAATGACATTCAATCTAGCATTGTCCGGCCAGCTATCACAGCTAATACCTTTGAGATCAAGCCTGGCATAATTCAATGGGTACAGACTTCAGTCCAGTTTGGGGGTTCTCCAACGGAAGATCCCAATACACACATTAGGGATTTCATTGAAATATGCGACACCTTCAAGTTCAACGGTGTTTCCGAAGATGCTGTGAAGCTGAGACTATTCCCATTCTCTTTAAGGGACAAGGCTAAGAGCTGGTTACACTCTCTACCAGCTGGTTCCATTACTACTTGGGAAGATCTTGCTCAGAATTTTCTTACTAAATTCTTCCCTATGGCGAAGACAGCTGCAATGAGGAACGCTATTACTCAATTTGCGCATCAAACGGGAGAATCGCTAAGTGAAGCTTGGGAGCGCTACAAGGAGATGCTTAGGAAGTGTCCTCATCATGGAGTTCCTGATTGGATGATCATCACTTGTTTTTACAATGGGTTGGAAGCACAGTCCAGACACATGCTCGATGCATCATCAGGCGGAGCATTATGGGCAAAGAGCTATAAGGAAGCTTATGATCTAATTGAATTGATGGCTGCTAATGAATATCAGTATACAACCCAGAGATATCCACAGGGCAAGGTAGCAGGAGTTCTTGAAGTGGATACAGCTACGGCTATCACTGCTCAACTAAAGGCGTTGTCTATGAAGATCGATTCTCTGGCTAACTATGGTGTTAAGCAGATAATAAGTGTTTGTGAGCTGTGTGCAAGTCCGCATGCGACAGAGCAATGCACTATATCTAGCGACTTAGCTCAGTTTCTGAGCAACTTTCAGAGATCGCAACAACCAGTTCCAGACACTTATCATCCTGACAACTGGAATCATCCTAACTTCAGCTGGAGCAACAATCAGAATGTGATGCAACAGCGGTTCCAGCCATTTGGAAATAAGCTGTTCAACTCTCTTGGTTTTCAGCAACAACTCCAACTTCAACAACAAACTCATGATGCAGGTCTATCTTCGAATGAAAAATCTGAATTAGAGGAGTTGAGGCTTATGTGCAAAAACCAGGCTCTTATATGCCAAAGCCAAGCTGTTTCTATCAAGACTCTGGAGAACCAAATAGGGCAAATTGCTAATGCCTTATTGAATCGACCACCAGGAACGCTTCCTAGTGATACAGAATCCAATCCAGGAAAGAGGGAAGTTGAAGAACATGTGAACGCCATCACCTTAAGGTCTGGAAAGGTCGCAAGCCCCCAAATTCAGCAAGACGAAGAGCCTGAAAAATCTCAAAATTCAGAAAATGCAGTTGTGGCTGAAGAAGATGTGCAGAAGGAAGTAGAGGTGGAACCAAGGAAGACTACTGTGGAACACACTCCTCCTGAGGGTAATACAGGGGAGAAACAGATCTATCCTCCACCTCCTTTCCCTAAAAGGCTGCAGAAGAAAAAGCTGGATAAGCAGTTTGAGAAGTTTCTGGAGGTGTTCAAGAAACTTCATATCAACATACCTTTCGCCGAAGCTCTTAAACAGATGCCTAGCTATGCGAGGTTTATGAAAGGTATTCTCTCTCGGAAAGTGAAGCTCGATGACTTAGAGACCGTTGCTCTAACGGAGGAATGCAGTGCTGTGCTGCAACAGAAGTTACCTCTGAAGCTTAAAGATCCTGGAAGCTTCACTATTCCTTGCACAATCGGAAACTTGTCGTTCGACAAGTGTTTATGTGATTTAGGAGCTAGCATCAATCTGATGCCCTTATCTATCTTCAAGAAGCTTGGTCTCCCTGAGCCGAAACCAACATACATGTCATTGCAATTAGCTGACCGTTCCATCGCTTATCCACGAGGTATAGTGGAGGATGTCTTGGTCAAGGTGGATAAACTCTTCTTCCCTGCTGACTTTGTAATTCTTGATTTTGAGGAAGATAAGAAGATTCCCATTATCTTGGGAAGACCATTCTTGGCTACAGGCCGAACTATGATCGATGTGCAAAAAGGAGAGCTTACGATGAAGGTTCATGATCAGAAGGTCACTTTCAATGTGTTCAAGGAAATAAAATTACCCACAGCTAAAGAGGAGTGCTTTAAAGTAGAGCAAATTCAGGTTTTGAATGCACCTCCGTGGAGGATGAAGTTGGTTATGCCATTCGATTCTCTTGGGTTAGCAGAGCTGAAAATTTCTCAGGATCGTCTCGAGTCGTCTATTGAAGATGCTCCTACACTTGAGCTCAACCCACTGCCAAATCACTTGAGTTATTCATTCTTAGGTGCACCCCCTGACAAGGGGTTGGAATATATCTTTGATGATGTAGAGGGTAGCCGAACGGATCCTCCAGTGCCTATAGAGGGTTCTTCTCATGTGCAGCAGATAGTTGATAGGACTGGTGTTGGTGATGAGCAGTACAGGCGAGTAACTAGGCGTATGGAGGCCATGCACGATATTCACCGTCATTTTGCTGCAGATTTGACACATGCTTTCGGTACTGTTGTTCGAGACACTGGTGGCGAGGTTGATTGGCCACCTGATCCTCCACCCGACGAGGGTGAATCTCCCGCTAATTAGGTATGCCTGAAATCCTTATTATTGCCTTCAATGAGGATATTGAAAATTTTAAGTTTGGGGGTGATAATGTAAGGATTAGTAGTGTGTGTCCATATAGATTCATATAGATTTATGTTGCATGTTTAGTTGTAGTTCATTCATATTTTTGCATGATTGTTCATTTAGGACATATTTGTTTGTTTTTATATAATTTCATATAGTTGCATTTGCATGCATATTTAGCATGATCCCTTAAGATGAACTATGATATTTGATAAGTTGATGTTGATTTGAGTGTGGTGATGAAGAATAGAGGGATGTTTAAGTCTTAATGAATTGATTTGCATGCCAGAAACAAATATTTTCACAAAGTCTTATAGGGTTGCTTTTGATCTAGATCATGATCATACTTGTTTGTTGTTGAGATTTAATCACTTGGTTATATTTAGAATTTGTGATATTCTCGTAATGACGTAAAAACACTATTTTTTATCTGGAGAAAAACTTGGATTTCATTGCTAGTTGTTGTAAGGCTAGGTGTCAAATGGCTAGTAGCCGGCTCATATTTTTATGAGTAGTCTAGGGTTGAATGAGATGGAGCGAAACGCACTCATTCAGAAATTGTTGAAAAAAAAGAAAAAAGAAAAAAAAAGAAAAAAAAAGAAAGAAAAAAAATATGTGTTTATGCACAATTGATCAAGAGTGAGCTCTTTAATACTCGAGTTATTAAGTTTTAGGGGACTTTGTGCCTAGTGACCTAAGGCTTTTATAGTCTGGGATCCACTAACCTAACGCTCGCTACATGGGTATTATTGTATAAGTCTTTTGGGACCTCATTCATTGCACGGTCAAATAAGCATATTTGCTATGTGTTCAATAATAGTGTGAATCCTTGTATAACTCTAGTAGAAAGGAGGTGTTGTGAGTCATAATGCGTTTATTGTCTATTCTGTTTATAAACTGTTGATTGTTTCAATGATAGATAAGTTATGGTTATTGATCTAGTGTCGAGAGTATATCTGTTAAGCATCCACACACGCACGTTTCTGGTTTGTGAGTTGGTTTGTGGGATTTATTCGAACTCTGTTTCAAGTTATTGCATTCTTAGAGGCATTGGCTTATTCATTTGGTTATGGTTATTCTGAGGGGATCGATTCCATTATCATTTAGTTGCATTTACGTAGTTGCATTCATGCATTAGGTTTGTTTTGTTTTTGAGTCTGTGACGCTTGAGGGCAAACATCGATTTAAGTTTGGGGGTGTGATAAGTGGCATTTTATACCACTTAGAACGTCTTAAAATGGCTTAAATTGGTGTCTTGAAATCAAGTATTTTGTGTATTTGATGCGTTTTTCTAGTGTTTATGCATTTCAGGGTATTAGTTGCATTTCGGGGGAGGAATCATTAAGAATAAGCCTTGGCATGTGTTCACCATTGCGAGAGGAAAGGAACGGGCAGATTACGGCGAAGAAACGGAGCAAACTTGGATTTTTTCCAGTGGAGGCCTGCGCGCCCGCGCAGCTATGCTGAGCGGCCGCGCAGCAACCAGCGCGCCCACGCAGCTATGCTGAGCGGCCGCGCAGGGTCGGGAATTTTGCTGAATTAATTTAGACTTCTACTTCTGTTTGGTTTCCAACTTCTATGTAATCTGAGTTTTATGGGACTATTATATAAGTAGATTTGAGACGTTTTCACAGAGGGGGATGAAGAAGAAGAAGATTGTGTTTTACGCAAGAAGCGAAGGGGATACTAAGGAGAAGACCTAGAAGCACAGAACAACTCCGAAAAAGAAGATCTTGTTTTCAACTTGTGATTCTTTGAATTAGTTGTAACTTTGGATGCTCATTTTCGTTCTTGTTGAACCTAGATCTCGTTTATTCATACTTTGATTATTATTTAGTTTATTAAGATCTTATTTATACCATGCTTTCATTGGAACCCATGGTGATGATGAGTTCAATTACGGGCTAATCGTTGTCATGGGATTCTAGCGGATTTACTTATGGATTTCAATAATTAATTGTTTTGATATCTTGGTGTGTGGTGAATGTATGATATCCTAGTATGGTTGTGCTTATTCGTCTTATGTGTGTAGCTAACATATAAGATAGCGTGTTAATCTCTATTGAAGCGATAGTGAATATAGAGGTTTAGAACTTGCCATGCTAGCATAGGTTCATGTATGTGTATGCATGATTCGTAGGTAACTCTAACCGTTTTACTTGCCCTATGTAATCAAGATAGATAACTTGTTCTTAAACCGTTATGTTGTCAAATTCTATAGACATATAGGGTCTCAATATAATTGGTGCCTATTCAGCTTCTATCTCTTTTGTGGATGTCTGGTAGAATGGTACTCGTGCAACGAAAGTTGGCGTTTATCAGTTTCGTGTTATCTGATTAGTGTCATCACCATCACATGCTAAGGTTAAGAACAATAAGGCTATTGAATGAAGTATTTAATGAAGTTAGAGTCCCATGTTTGTCATATATAGTAATTCAACCGCAATTCTCTTAGTTAATGTTATTTAGTATAATCTCTTAGTTTAATAAAAACCCAATTTGTTATTTATCTTAGCATTGAGCGATAACCATACATTGTTGCATAGGTGCATAAATTGAACTTAACCTAAACTAGTCTCTGTGGGAACGAATCTGATTTATATCTTATACTACTTGCGAACGCGTATACTTGCGTGAATATTAGCGCGTGTTTTCGCCTAACACTAACTCACTTACCAACCTTGAAAAGGTGGATTCATCAAGTGGCTAGGTAAATATGTATGCAAGCTGCTTTTCACTTGGAACAAAATGAAGTTCCACAGTACCATTCATCACATGTTCCCTTATAAAGTGGTACTTGATATCTATGTGCTTTGTTCTTGAATGCTGCACTATATTTTCAGTGATGGCAATTGCACTTGTGTTATCATAGAAAATGGGAATTCTTTCCACTTGTAGACCATAGTCCAACAATTGGTTTTTCATCCACAAAATATGTGCACAGCAACTACCAGCAGTAATATATTCAGCTTCAGCTGTAGAAGTAGAAACTGAATTTTGCTTTTTACTGAACTAGGACACCAGCTTGTTCCCTAGAAATTGACAGGTTCTCATTGTACTTTTTCTGTCTATTCTACAATCTGCCTAATCTGCATTTGAATAACAAGTTAGATCAAAACCAGAATCTCCAGGGTAACAAATGCCAAGTTTTGGTGTTCCCTTGAGATATCTGAAAATTCTCTTAATAGCTACTAGGTGAGATTCTCTAGGATCAGCCTAAAATCTAGCACAAAGACAAGTAGCAAACATTATATCTGGCCTACTAGCTGTTAAGTACAGAAGTGAGCCAACCATGCCCTTATAACTTGAAATATCCACAGACTTTTCAGTAGTGTTTAATTCAAGCTTAGTTGCAGTGGCCATGGGATTTTTTGTAGATGTGCAATCCATTAGATCAAATTTCTTTAAAAGATCATGAATGTATTTAGTTTGACCAATGAATATTCCATCACTAACTTGCTTAATTTGTAAACCAAGAAAGTAAGTTAGTTCTCCCATCATGCTCATTTCATACTTACTTTGCATCAATTTGGCAACTTTTTGCAAAGTTTTTCATCTGTAGAGCCAAAATATAATATCATCTACATAAATTTGAACAAGTATACTAGAGCCATTAATATTTTTAAAGAATAAAGTTTTATCAACAGTACCTCTTGTGAAGTGATTTTCCCAAAAAACTTTGATAAAGTGTCATACTAGGCTCTAGGTGCTTGCTTCAGTCCATAAAGTGCTTTCGAAAGATAGTAGACATGATTTGGGAAATTTGGATCTTCAAAACCAAAAGGCTGACTAACATAGACCTCCTCCTCCAAATCTCCATTTAGAAAAGCACATTTGACATCTATTTGATAGACTTTGATGGCTTCAAGTCTTGCAACAGGAGCAAAAGTTTGATGGCTTCAGGTCTTGCAATAGGAGCAAAAGTTTCATCAAAATCTATTCCTTCTTGTTGACAATAGCCCTTAGCAACCAATCTAGCTTTGTTCCAGACTACTGTGCCATATTAATCCATCTTGTTTCTGAATACCCATTTGGTGTCAATTAAATTCTTTCCTTTGGGCTTGGGTACCAGCTTCCATACCTTGTTCCTTTCAAATTGGTTTAGCTCCTCCTGCATAGCTAAAATCCAATCAGGATCCAACAAAGCTTCTTCTACCTTCTTTGGTTCTTCCTTAGATAGGAAGCGGCTATATAGACATTCTTCTTGAGTTGCTCTCCTCGTTTGAACTCTAGAAGATGCATCACCAATGATAAGCTCAAAAGGGTGATCCTTAGTTCATTTTCTTTGTTGAGGTAGATTAGCTCTAGATGAAGAGGCCTCATTGTTGTCTTGATGTGTGACTGAGTTTTGATTATTAGAAACTCCCCCTGAGTTTGTAAATCTTTGATTTGAGAAAGGAGAGCTTTCTGTAAGTGATCTATTCTGACTTCCAGCTTCTCTTGATGACCAGACGGATGTTACACTTTGTGTTCCGATGGATGAAGCTGATTGTCTCCCCACGGATAAGGCAGATTGTCTCCCGATGGATGAAGCATTTTGCAACTCGATAGATGTTGAATTATGTGCTTCATTAGTTGTAGATTTTTTTGCATTATCCCTATTCACTATTTCTTGATCACTCTCATCATCACTATCATCAGTAACCATCTCCATATTATGAAACTTCTGGCTTTCATGAGAATCTTCATCTTACAGTCCTTCAATCTTTTTATCATCAAACACAATATGTATTGATTCCATAACAATGTTGGTTCTAAGATTGTAGACTCTATATGCTTTTCCCACAACATATCCAACAAAAATTCCTTCATCTATTTTAGAATCAAACTTCCCATGTTGATCAGTTTGATTCCTTAAGATAAAACATTTGCAGCCAAAGACATGAAGAAAATTCAGAGTTAGTTTCTTGATCTTGAACAATTGGTAGGGTGTCATATATTGTGCTTGATTAATCAAGGAAATATTCTGAGTGTAGCAGGAAGTGTATACAGCTTCAGCCCAAAAATATGTTGGTAACTTTGATTCTTCAAGCATTATCCTTGCAGCTTCAATAAGAGATCTATTCTTTCTTTCCACTACTACATTTTGTTGTGGAGTTCTAGCTGCAGAAAACTCATGCATTATCCCAGTCTCTTCACAAAATGATCTCATCACAGAATTCTTGAACTCAGTTCCATTGTCACTCCTGATTCTCCTTACTTTAAAATCAGGATGATTGTTGACTTGCCTTATGTGATTAATGATGATTTCACTAGCTTCATATTTAGACTTTAGAAAATATGTCCAAGAGAACTTTGAGAAATCATCTACAATTACTAGGAAATATCTTTTTCTGAAATGGACAACACATTGATTGGTTAAAATAAATCCATGTATGTCACACCCCCAACTTAACAAACACAATATATAACTATTACAATATTTAAAAGAAAGTAAATATAACCGAGTCCAAGATCTTACAGTTTAGGGTTTGGAACAGCCCAACACTACCATCTATTACAACTGATTTTAATATCGAGTCCTAACACAAAACTATCTTTTATTCTACCTGAGCTCGAACATATGCATCAGCGTCACAGGTCTTACGGGCGGTCTGCTTGAATCTAACCATAGCTGCTAGCTGTAATATTAGGGTAAGCAAGGAGTGAGCCAAATGCTCAACAAGTGTTAAACAATACGATACAAAACATAAATCGAGATATATATTAAAGAACGTGAAGACATAACTAATAATAACAAGAGATAAAACTTTGGGTGATGGTATCATTTGCTTATATCAAAATATTTTCAAAATCATATCTTAATCAAAATCATTTTATGACGCTAAGGATTACAGCCGGTGATCAGTCGCGAAGTAATCCTGAACCTCGCTGGGTTCTAAAACATTAATGGGATCCCTAGGCAACTTTTAAGCCTAATATAAGTGTGGAAATGACTCGCGTCTCAGTCCAGATCCACTATTCAAAGAAAACATTTATCCCCTTTAGGACTGAAAATCCACATTTTAATTATTTCAAAAACTGATGCCGATTTATGACAAAATAAACATTTTATCAAGGGATTATAGATCAACTTGAAATACTGGAAATATGATACTAAATCTAGGGCCATGATCCACTAATCTTTACTCTAGTAGGGTAACTGAAAGGTTCTCATATATAAAACTTAGACAAGGAATTTTAGTGAGAGTATTGGGTATTATGAAGGGGTAATGCCAAACTAGGCTTAAAGCAACGGTTTCTCGACAAGGTGCAAGTGCTAGATCATCAAGAAGATAAGCTTCATGAATACTAAGGGTATTAAGGTATGAAGAAATGATCTTTAACTCAGGATATATCAGAATTCTCAAGCTTTAGGATAAGATAGAGGGGTATCAATCAATTAGGAACATCTTTGATGAATGTCTGGCTTTTAGGTATCAAGGTAAGGTTATATAGGGTTTCAAGTATCAGGATGAGATATCAATACTTAGGAATCATTAGCATGTTAATCAAGAGGATCGACCAAGTGTTGTAACAACTCTTTATTTTAATCATGGCATTCAAATTACTTTAACATACTATCATGATAAGACTTTTGAACTACTTGAAATATGTACTTGAGGGTTCATGGCATTTCTATATGATTCAAAGATAAACATAAGATACGCGTGATACAAATATATCAAAAGGACTCAGGATAGTTGCATCAATATATATGAGCTATTAGTAGTGAATACGAAAGACAAGTTCAATCACTTGCCTTGAGAAAGGCTGGTTTGGTCTGACTGGTAGGAGCAACTGGAAGCTTCACTCGACCTTTATGGAAAGTTTACCCTCGTCTCGAGATCCTACATAAATAATAATAATCCTCATTATAATATATTCTCACCAACTTAACCTATTTACAACCCGAATTTAAACACGAATGGCACTTAGGCCTATATGCACTTAATTTATAATCACCTTCAAAATATAATTGCACACTAAGCCAAATATACTCACATATCATATTTTAATACCAAATAATACCACATACACCATAATGCAACACTAGGCTTGAATGATCTCGACTCACAACTTAAGTCACTTAGTCGCTATACTAGACAAGGTCTCCAAATTTTGGCTTCCTAACTCAATGTGCCTTTACTAAACTATTCAAGACCTACTGACCCTCACTTGGGCCTTCTGCTCTACTGAATTTATACTATCTTGCAACCATGGTGGTCCACCTAAATCTCACTCCTAAGTGTTCTAAAACTATGTGATAAGTGAAAGTGCTCACTGGTGTAAATTTCAGAATGAAATCTATGGTTTCTTGAGTGCATTAGACACCCTTAAACTACAGGTTTTCCTCTAAAACTCTTACACAAGACTCTCCTGACCTTAGGGCATCTCCCAAACTTGATGTGGCTCAAGGGCCTAGCTTGGGCCTCCTTGGGCCTAAGCTTAATGTCCATGGTTCCCCTGTTTTTCTGGGCAGAAAATACCGTGACTTGAATTAAGTTGTGACACATGGTTCTAACTCATATCCCATGAACTATGGTTGGGAAAATTTTTCTGAAACTCCCTCTAACTAAGACCCAACAGGGCCTAATGAGGTCCTACTCATGACATGGTCAAATCTCCCTATTTCTAAGTTGCAACAAAACTGTCCCCTGCTGGACAGATTTTGTTATTCCACTTGTGCACCTATCCAAACGACATGCAAACCTCCAACCAACTCCTAAAACCTTTTATATACTCCTAATACTAACTTCTGGTGGCTTGGGCCTCAAAGTGCACATCAATGACATGGTCAAAACTCACTTTAAATCTTAGGGTACTAAACTGATTTTCTGCAGAAACTATGACTCTCCTTTCTCCAAGGTTTTTACTTGACAAACTCAACCACCAAGAACCCAATACCCAAACCAAGACATAAACATGGTGATATACTGAACTAACTCCCTTACACTCAAAGTAATCTTGGCGGAGATCATCCTTACCTAAGGTGCATCGTGGCAAAACAAAGGAAATCACATTTCACAACTCACAAATCATCAAGTTTTTGAAAATAACAAGTTGTGTATTTTTATATAAAATATATACACGAATTATTACCATTCATCAAGGAGCACTAATCAAGATTAACACCTTATCCCTACTGAAATTAAATCTTACTAACAAAATCTTTCCAAATGATCAAAATCTTCTAACATTCTAAGAGATATCCACATGCATGCATAACTTAGAGTTTTATAAACCAAAACAACATATTTTCTAAATATATTCTATCATGGAATTGACATGCAAGCCTAGAATAAGCTATATCTAGATGATCACTTAGCATCCAAAGAGTTTCATCAAGTTTTCACTACAAAATTCATGCCATTACCATATAAACATACAAGAATTGAACAAAGCAACAAGTATAATCTCAAGGACCATTCATTCGGCTCCCTTAAGGTCATGGTCGAATGAAATGGAAGGGAAATGGCCATTCAACATCAAGAGTTTCTTCCTCAAGACTTGGCATTTCACCATTCCTTTAGTCCTCTCAAAAACAACCTTAAATCCATAAGAATCAAGATTGTACTTTGAATTCCAACTAAAACCTTAACATGCAACCTTAAAACTTAAACTTTTTACCCAAAACTCTTTGAAATATTTATGGACATCATGTAGGGAGTAAGATTAATTGAATATAAGATGGATGTTTGAGTGAAAGAATGGAGAAAAGAAAGGGGATGGGGGCTTCGGCTATGGTGATTGCCGAGAGGGAGAAAAAGTCGAGATGTGAGGGAGGAGGGAGGGAGGAGAGAGTGAGGGTGGAGTGTGGAGTGGGGTGAATGATCACAACACTTTGCACTTTGGGTTTTTATGATTTTGATTGATTGAAATACGTGAGTGGAAATAAGAATTGATAAGATTAACCTTCCCACATACTAAGACCATTTTGCATGCAAGGACAAATGAGTAATTTGGTTAGCAAGATGAGAGTTAGTGGGGTTGTAATTGTCGTTTTTAGCCCTTTAGTTGAATAGAAGAGAGGTTGCATGCAAGGATATTCATGTAATTTGATAATTATCAAGCAATAATTTTCAAAGATTTATTTTTATATAATTAGATAAAAGTTCGAAAATTATAAAATTTACACCATAAAATAATTTGGATTTTTAGAAATTTTATAAAACCACTTTCAAAATTTGTGAACAAAGTATCTTTTAAAAGAAAATTTCTCCAAGGCTTAGTATATTCCTTATAAATCAAAAATAAAGGAAATAATTAAACTTTTACTTTGAAAAAACATGTACTATACTTAAAAATTTTATAATGCAGAAATTCTCACTAACACAAACGTGGAATCATTGAACATATTTACTTTCGACATTAATATTATACCAAAACCACAAATAATATTACACGAAAAATGCCGGTCGAAACATTCTCTCCCCCTTAAGGGATTCTGTCCCCAGAATCTAAGAGAACAGATGAGGATACCCGGAACGCATATCAGACTCTAACTCCCAAGTCGATTCTTCGACCTTAGGGTTCCTCCAAAGTACTTTTACTAACTTTACTGACTTATTTCTAAGACTCTTCTCTTACCAGTCGAGTATTTTGACAGGTTGTTCCACAAATGACAGGTCTGCCTGAATTTCTATAGATTCATATTCTATCACATGGCTAACATCAGGATTGTACTTCTTAAGCGACGTCGCATGGAACACATTATGCACATGCTGATACTGAGGTGGTAAGGCCAACTCCTAGGCCACCTTCCCCACTTGACTCAAAATTTCAAAAGGACCTATATATCTAGGTGCTAACTTCCCTTTCTTGCCAAATCTAGACAACCCTTTTCTAGGCGACACCTTCAGCAAAACAGTTTCTCCAACTTGGAATCGAACATCCTTACGGCTGGATCCACATACTTCCTTTGTCTATCTTGAGCAGCAAGCAACCTTTTCTGAATTAACTTGACTGTGTCATGTAACTGTTGTTCCAATTCCGAGCCAAGAATCCTTCCTTCTCTTACTTCATCCCAACTTGTCGGTGATCTACATTTTTGCCCGTACAAAGCTTCGTATGGTGGCATGCCAATACTGGAATGATAGCTATTGTTGTAAGAGAATTCAATCAATGGCAAGTGGTCGTCCCAACTTCCTGTAAAATCGATTGCACAATTGCGCAACATGTCTTCGATTGTTTGAATTATCCTTTCGCTCTGACCGTCAGTCTGCGGGTGATACGCCGTGCTCATATTCAACTTCGTGCCAAGACTTTCTTGAAATTGCTTTCAGAATCTCGAGTTAAATCGGGGATCTGTGTCTGAAACTATCGATACGGGTACTCCATGCCTTAGTACGATTTCACGCACATACAGATGAACCAATTTGTCCTATGATGACTTCTCGTTAATTGGAAGGAAATGCGCTGATTTCGTAACATGATCAACTATAACCCATATAGTGTCATGTCCAGATTTCGTTCGCGGTAGTCCCACTATAAAATCCATAGCAATATTTTCCCATTTCCATTCTGGAATCTTTAGGGGCTGAATTAATCCGCTTGGTCGTTGATGTTCTGCCTTCACTTTCTGACAAGTATAACAC
Source organism: Apium graveolens (assembly GCF_009905375.1). Classification (NCBI taxonomy): domain Eukaryota; kingdom Viridiplantae; phylum Streptophyta; class Magnoliopsida; order Apiales; family Apiaceae; genus Apium; species Apium graveolens. The sequence goes on along the minus strand of NC_133647.1, from coordinate 46,018,482 downwards.
TTTGCAACCCATTCTGCCATGTCTCGCTTCATATTTGGCCACCAAAAGTTCTGCTTTAAGTCCCGATACATCTTGGTGCTTCCCGGGTGGATTGAAAATTTCGAATTGTGGGCTTCTTGTAGGATTTCATTCTTCAATTCAGGTACATGAGGAACCCAAATTCTTGAGGAAAACCTTAGTATACCTTGTTTGTCCTTTTGAGTGCCAATCTCTTCTCCAGTCAATTGATTCTTCTCTTTCTCCATTACTTTTTCTTGAATTTCTTTATCCTTTCCACTAGTGTTGGCTAAAAAGTTATTGCACAAAAAACTTCTTCAACTTTTCCACAATCACAGAGTTCCAGTCCAAATCTCTTGATCTCTTCAGTCAGTTCCTTTGGTGTTGCCATCATATTCAATCTCTCCTTCCTGCTTAGGGCATCAGCCACAATATTCGCCTTTCCAGGATGGTAATTTATCGAACAGTCGTAGTTCTTGATCAATTCCAGCCATCTCCTTTGCCTCATATTGAGCTCCTTCTGAGTGAAAATGTACTTTAAACTCTTATGATCTGTGTAGATTTCACACTTTTCTCTGTAGAGGTAATGTCTCCAAATCTTAAGTTCAAACACTATGGCGGCTAGTTCCAAGTCATGCGTCGGGTACTTCAACTCATGCGGTTTCAACTGTCTTGACGCATACACGATCACCTTACTGTGTTGCATTAACACACAGCCCAATCCCTTATGTGAAGCGTCGCTGAATATCACAAAGTTTCCTTGGTCATCTGGAAGCACTAACACCGGCGCTGTTACCAATCTCTGTTTAAACTCTTGAAAGTTATCCTCACATTCTGCACTCCATTCAAACTTCTGATTCTTCCTGGTTAACTTGGTCAATGGCGTGGCGATTTTCAAAAAATCCTTGACAAACCTTCTATAGTATCCTGCCAATCCTAGAAAACTTCGCACTTCCGTAGGAGTCTTTGGCCTCTCCCAACTCATAACCGCCTCAATCTTTGTCGGATCCACTTTAACTCCTTCATTTCCAATGACATGCCCCAAAAATTAAACTTCCTTTAACCAAAACTCACATTTGGTAAACTTGGCATACAACTTCTCTTGACGAAGTATCTCCAATGCTATCCAGAGGTGCTGCTTATGTTCTTCTTTCGACTTAGAATAAATAAGGATGTCATCAATGAATACCACTATAAACGTGTCCAAATACTTCTTGAATACTCGATTCATCAGATCCATAAATGCGGCCGGGGCGTTGGTCAATCCAAACGGCATTACTAGGAATTCATAATGCCCATATCTGGTCCTGAATGTTGTCTTGGGAATATCTTCTTCCTTGATCTTTAATTGATGGTATCCCGATCTCAAGTCAATTTTTGAAAATCATTTTGCTCCCTTCAGCTGGTCAAAAAGGTCATCTATTCTTGGTAGCGGGTAGCGGTTCTTGATCGTTACCTTATTCAACTCCCGATAATCTATGCAGAGCCGTATACTCCCATCTTCTTCTTTACAAATAGAACAGGTGCTCCCCATAGCGACGTACTTGGCCGTATCACTCCCTTATCCAACAATTCTTGTAGCTGGCTCGCCAACTCTTTCATTTCTGTTGGTGCCATCCTATATAGGGCCTTTGAAACTAGTTTCGTGCCTGGAGCAAGGTTGATCTCGAACTCGATTTGTCGATCTGGTGGTAAGCCTGGTAGTTCATCTGGAAACACATCGGGAAACTCGTTAACTACGGGAATATCTTCTATGTTGGGACTGCCTTTTTCTGAATCCACTACATAAGCTAGGAATGACTCACAACCTTTTCTAAGTAACTTCTTAGCCTGGACGATTATAATAAATAGTTGCTCATGCCTCTGCCCCTTAAATACTACCTTTTCTCCACTCTTCATCTTTAAATACACTTTCTTGGTCTTACAATTAATCTGGGCGTTATTCTTCCCTAACCAATCTATTCCTAAAATTATATCGAACTCTCCTAACTTGAAGAGTATCAAGTCGGCTGAAAACTTATACCCCGAAATATCAATCTCACACTTCGGACAGAATTGATTCACAGGAATCTTCTCTTGGTTCGCAATTACCACATTTACTACCTCGCTCATAATCATTTTATCAAATTGAAGCTTATCAACAAAAGTTTCTGATATGAAAGATCTTGTCGCTCCCGAATCAATCAATACTTTAGCTTTGACATTATTGAGTAAAAGTGTACCTGCTATCACCTCAGAATTCTGAACAGCATCCTTCATCTTCAGATTGAATGTCCTTGATGTTGCCTGCGGGGTTGCTGTAGGTGGTGGAGGTAATGCCAATACCTCAGCTAGCACGATCGCACTGGTACTTGCCACATTCATTAGAGCTTTGACTGGTCCGGTTGCCTTGCACTCCCTAGCTATGTGTCCAGTCTTCCCACACATGTAACACATAACTCCTGGCTTCGACATCTTGCACTCATTTGCCAAATGTCCCTTCTGGTTACACCTATAGCAGGTCATGCTCAGTTTATTGCACACTCCAGGGTGCCTTCTTCCACAGTGCTTGCATTCCGATCTCTGGAACCTGTTTTCTCCAACTTGTCCTTGGCTTGCCTGGTTGTTCCCCTTTGATTCTTGCCTTTTGCCCGAATTTCCCTTCTTTTGAAAATTTCCGCCCTTATGGACTCCGATCCTCTTTACATTCCGATCTTGTGAACTTCTGGCTTCAGACTTTTCTCCATAAAATGGAACTTTCCTCTTCTTGTTATCCCTTTCCTTCCTTGACTGTATCCCATTATTCTCAATCAGAGCAGCTTTCTGTACTACTCCTGCATAGGTTTCAAGTTCAAACATAGCCACCATATCTCTGATCCAAGGCTCCAATCCTTACTGAAATTTCTTCGCTTTTTCCTCCTCAGTGCTGGTATACTTTGTCACAAACCTTGACAACTCAGTGAACTTCTTCTCATACTCCAATACAGTCATGTTCCCTTGCTTCAACTCAAGAAATTTAAGCTCCATCTGATTCTGCATGTACTTAGGGTAATACTTTTCCAGAAATAACTTCTTAAATCTCTCCCAAGAAACTTGCTGAGTTGCTTCCATAGCTTTTACTGATTCCCACCAATAGATGACTCCGCCCTTCAAGAAGTAAGTAGCATATAGCGTCTTCTGATCGTCTCCTAACTGTACCAACTCAAAAGCCCTTTCCATTTCCTTAATCCATGTGTTAGCTATTACTGGATCAGTGGTATCATGAAATACAGGTGGATTCACATTCTGAAAAGCCTTGAAAGTGACAATTTGTCGAGGTGGTACTGGTGGCTCGGGTGGTTGGTGTGGTTCACGATTATCTTGGTTTTCAATTCATTGTTAAAGAGTTAGTTGTTGTTGAGCTATAGCATTGGTTTGTTGTTGCAAAGTTTCCAGTAATCGAAGAATATTTGGGTCTGTGGTGGATGTGGTTGTTGGGTTCTTCTTTTTGGGAGGCATGATCCTGAAATAAGAGTTATGTCAAAACAGATATGAATGATAAAATAATTTGAGGGTATCGCATTGCATTCCTATTTACATATGAGGTCAAGTTTCAAATTAAACAGATATGGTAATGCATATGAAGGCGTAAAATAACAGTTGAGAGCAAATGGAACGATAATGCATAATAACTGAAATTTAAAGGTCAAAATACATAGGATTAGGATAAAGTCTAATTTTAGGAACAACATGCTTATTTAAGGGAGACAACTGGGAATTCTACGAAGTTTGATAGTACAACAACATGAAAGGTAAATAATGGAAAGAACTAAGGCTCCACTCCATCAGAATGGGGCTTGGTAGTCTTCTCCTCTCGAAGCATCTTCACAATACTCTGAAGCTCATCTGCCACCATCTGGATGACATACTGGCTGGTGCGGTCCCGGTGCGCTGACATCTCCTCAAGCTTAGTGTTAACATACTAAACCAAGGTCTCAAATCTCGCAGTCATCTGCTCCTTGGGCTTCCCTTCATAGTTTCGGCTGTCCGGGTACACGTTCTTAAGTCGGTCTATCAGTCGGTCATACTTGCCCTGAAACATGTCGAACTCACACCTCAACTCAGCATACACGGAGAAAGCAATAGTGTCGTCCGACCCAGAGGATGACGAGGAATGCGCCCTTTGCTGACAAACCAATAAGAGGAGTATTAATAATAAATTTACTTAACCTACTCTCTCGCATATTATCTATAGCCTATACATATACCCTATAACCTATTTGGGCTGTCCAGGGACTCTAAACCTGGCTCTGATACCAAAACCTGTCACACCCCCAACTTAACAAACACAATATATAACTATTATAATATTTAAAAGAAAGTAAATATAACCAAGTCCAAGATCTTACAGTTTAGGGTTTGGAACAACCCAACACTACCATCTATTACAACTGATTTTAATATCGAGTCCTCACACAAAACTATCTCTTATTCTACCTGAGCTCGAACATATGCATCAGCGTCACAGGTCTTACGGGCGGTCTGCTTGAATCTAACCATAGCTGCTAGCTGTAATATCAGGGTAAGCAAGGAGTGAGCCAAATGCTCAACAAGTGCTAAACAATACGATACAAAATATAAATCGAGATATATATTAAAGAACGTGAAGACATAACCAATAATAACAAGAGATAAAACTTTGGGTGTTGGCATCATTTGCTTGTATCAAAACATTTTCAAAATCATATCTTAAATAAAATCATTTTATGACACTACGGATTACGGCCGGTGATCAGCCGCGAAGTAATCCCGAACCTCGCTGGGTTCTAAAACATTAATGGGATCCCTAGGCAACTTTTAAGCCTAATATAGATGTGGAAATGACTCGCGTCTCAGTCCAGATGCACTATTCAAAGAAAACATTTACCCCCCTTTGGGACTGAAAATCCACATTTTAATTATTTCAAAAACTGATGCTGATTTATGACAAAATAAACATTTTATCAAGGGATTATAGATCAACTTGAAATACTGGAAATATGATACTAAATCTAGGTCCATGATCCACTAATCTTTACTCTAGTAGGGTAACTGAAAGGTTCTCATATATAAAACTTGGACAAGGAATTTTAGTGAGAGTATTGGGTATTATGAAGGGGTAATGCACACACTAGGCTTAAAGCAATGGTTTCTCGACAAGGTGCAAGTGCTAGATCATCAAGAAGATAAGCTTCATAAACACTAAGGGTATTAAGGTATGAAGAAATGATCTTTAACTCAGGATATATCAGAATTGTCAAGCTTTAGGATAAGATAGAGGGGTATCAATCAATTAGGAACATCTTTGATGAATGTCTGGCTTTTAGGTATCAAGGTAAGGTTCTATAGGGGTTCAAGCATCAGGATGAGATATCAATACTTAGGAATCATTAGCATGTTAATCAAGAGGATCGACCAAGTATTGTAACAACTCTTTATTTTAATCATGGCATTCAAATTACTTTAACATACTATCATGATAAGACTTTTGAACTACTTGCAATACGTACGCGAAGGTTCATGGCATTTCTATATGATTCAAAGATAAACATAAGATACGCGTGATACAAATATATCAAAAGGACTCAAGATAGTTGCATCAATATATATGAGCTATTAGTAGTGAATACGAAAGACAAGTTGAATCACTTACCTTGAGAAAGGCTGGTCTGGTCTGACTGGTAGGAGTAACTGGAAGCTTCACTCGACCTTTATGCCAAGTTTACCCTCGTCTTGAGATCCTACATAAATAATAATAATCCTCATTATAATATATTCTCACCAACTTAACCTATTTACAACCCGAATTTAAACACGAATGGCACTAAGGCCTATATACACTTAATTTATATTCACCTTCAAAATAAAATTGCACACAAAGCCACATATAATCACATATCATATTTCAATACCAAATAATACCACATACACCATAAGGCAACACTAGGCTTGGATGATCTCGACTCACAACTTAAGTCACTTAGTCGCTATACTAGACAAGGTCTCCAAATTTTGGCTTCCTAACTCAATGTGCCTTTACTAAATTATTCAAGACCTACTGACCCTCACTTGGGGCTTCTGCTCTACTGACTTTATACTATCTTACAACCATGGTGGTCCACCTAAATCTCACTCCTAAGTGTTCTAAAACTTTGTGATAAGTGAAAGTGCTCACTGGTGTAAATTTCAGAATGACATCTATGGTTTCTTGAGTGTATTAGACACCCTTAAACTACAATTTTTCCTCCAAAACTCTTACACAAGACTCTCCTGACCTTAGGGCATCTCCCAAACTTGATGTGGCTCAAGAGCCTGGCTTGGGCCTCCTTGGGCCTAAGCTTAATGTACATGGTTCCCCTGTTTTTCTGGGCAGAAAACACCCTGACTTGAATTAAGTTGTGACACATGGTTCTAACTCATATCCCATGAACTATGGTTGGGAAAACTTCTCTGACACTTCCTCTAACTAAGGCCCAACAGGGCCTAATGAGGGTCTACTCATGACATGGTCAAATCTCCCTATTTCTAAGTTGCAACAAAACTGTCCACTGCTGGACAGATTTTGTTATTCCACTTATGCACCTATCCAAACGACATGCAAACCTCCAACCAACTCCTAAAACCTTTTATATACTCCTAATACTAACTTCTGGTGGCTTGAGCCTCAAAGTGCAAATCAATGACATGGTCAAAACTTACTTTAAACCTTAGGGTACTAAACTGATTTTCTGCAGAAACTATGACTCTCCTTTCTCCAAGGTTTTTACTTGACAAACTCAACCACCAACAACCCAATACCCAAACCAAGACTTAAACATGGTGATCTAATGAACTAACTCCCTTACACTCAAAGTAATCTTGGTGGAGATCATCCTTACCTAAGGTGCATCATAGAAAAATAAAGGAAATCACATTTCACGACTCACAAATTATCAAGTTTTTGAAAATAACAAGTTGTGTATTTTTATATAAAATATATACACAAATTATTACCATTCATCAAGGAGCACTAATCAAGATTAACACCTTATCCCTACTGAAATTAAAGCTTACTAACAAAATCTTTCCAAATGATCAAAATCTTCTAACATTCTAAGAGAAATCCACATGCATGCATAACTTAGAGTTTTACAAACCAAAACAACATATTTTTTAAATATATTCTATCATGGAATTGACATGCAAGCCTAGCATAAGCTATATCTAGATGATTACTTAGCATGCAAAGAGTTTCATCAAGTTTTCACTACAAAATTCATGCCATTACCACATAAACATACAAGAATTAAACAAAGCAACAAGTATGATCTCAAGGACCATTCATTCGGCTCCCTTAAGGTCATGGCCGAATGAAATGGAAGGGAAATGGCCATTCAACATCAAGAGTTTCTTCCTCAAGACTTGGCATTTCACCATTCCTTGTAGTCCTCTCAAAAACAACCTTAAATCCATAAGAATCAAGATTGTACTTTGAATTCCAACTAAAACCTTAACATGCAACCTTAAAACTTAAACATTTTACTCAAAACTCTTTGAAATATATATGGACATCATGTAGGGAGTAAGATTAATTGAATATAAGATGGATGTTTGAGTGAAAGAATGGAGAAAAGAAAGGGGATGGGGGCTTCGGCTATGGTGATTGTCGAGAGGGAGAAAAAGCCGAGAGGTGAGGTAGGAGGGAGGGAGGAGAGAGTGAGGGTGGAGTGTGGAGTGGGGTGAATGATCACAACACTTTGCACTTTGGGTTTTTATGATTTTGATTGATTGAAATAAGTGAGTGGAACTGAGAATTGACAAGATTAACCTTCCCACATACTAAGACCATTTTGCATGCAAGGACAAATGAGTAATTTGGTTAGCAAGATGAGAGTTAGTGGGGTTGTAATTGTTGTTTTTAGCCCTTTAGTTGAATAGAAGAGAGGTTGCATGCAAGGATATTCATGTAATTTGATAATTATCAAGCAACAATTTTCAAAGATTTATTTTTATATAATAAAATAAAAGTTCGAAAATTATAAAATTTATACCATATAATAATTTGGATTTTTAGAAATTTTATAAAACCACTTTCAAAATTTGTGAACAAAGTATATTTTGAAAGAAAATTTCTCCAAGGCTTAGTATATTCCTTATAAATCAAAAATAAAGGAAATAATTAAACTTTTACGTTGAAAAATCATGTACTATACTTAAAATTTTTATAATGCATAAATTCTCACTAACACAAACGCGCAATCATTGAACATATTTACTTTCGACATTAATATTATACCAAAACTACAAATAATATTGCACGAAAAATGCCGGTCGTAACAATGTATAGCAATTGCAAAGGTTCTTCAATTGTTGAATCAAGCTTTTTCTGAATGATGCTTTAATCTGCTTTCCCTTTTGGCAGGCATCACACAATTCATCCTTAGAAAACTCCACTTGAGGAATGCCTCTAACCAGTTCTTTCTTGACAAGCTCATTCATGGTCTTGAAGTTTAGATGGGACAGCTTCGTGTGCCAAAGCCAACTTTCATCTTGACTTACTTTACTGAGAAGACAAGTGACATATTCTGCATTAGATGAGTTGAAGTCAGCTAGATACACATTTCCTTTTTTCACTCCAGTGAGAACCACTTTGTTGCTTTTCTTGTCAGTCACAACACAGGCTTCTATATTAAAATCAAGTCATATCCCACAGTATAACCCTTGCTGTCATCTCCAAAAGTAATACTTGGGCCAACTCTCTCCTTGAACTCTGTGAGTAGGGTAGAATCTCCAGTCATGTGTCTTGAACAACCACTGTCCAGGTACCAAAGATTCTTTCTATTTCCATGCACACATCAAAACCAAATCAAGTTGATTTTGGTACCCAAGTTTCCTTGGATCCTGCCTTGTTAGCTTTCTTATTTGGTTTCTTAGGTTTGATCTCATTTGGCTTGGGAATTTCTGATTCATTCTTAGTCATTTGAATTGGACCTTTGAAACCATTCATTAAAACAGAATTATCATGCACATTTTGATTAGCAGGAAAAGAGATGTTGTTTGCAAACATGTTATTCCAGTAAGGCATGCTAAATGGCATTTGTGGCATACTAAATGCAGCATAATAAGGATTAGGTGCAAATGGCATATTAGAAAATTGTGCATTCATATTCTGAGCAGACATATCATTCATAGGCATAGAAGGCATGACATTCATGTTGGGAAAAGGAGAGGGTACTGATATAGGAGTAGGCATGGCAAGTTTGTAATTAACAGACAAATGATTAACACTACCACGCTTAACACAGATTTTTCTTGGAGCATACTTATCAGGTGTGTAGTTGTTATGTTTGTTAATCCCTACTTTCCCATTTCTATTGTTATTCTTTTTAGTTTCTGTTTTAACCTCAATCTTTTCTAGTCTATCATTCAATTGCTTGATGGACAGATGACCAACATTCACTTTCTTCTCCTTCTTCACTTGACTTGATTCTCCCGAAACAAAGTTTTTGGAAACTGATCCATACTTTTTATTCAACTTGGCAAGCTTGGATTTTCTCACAAGTTTGCTCACAGCCGACGGATGTGGCTCTTTGTCACTCGACCGATAATCCTTTTGATTATCCGACGGATGACTTTCATCATCCGTCGAGTCCACATCTATTAGCAATCCTTCAACTAAATTGGATTCCAGCTTCTCCTTACTCTTTTTCCAGGCTGCATCACAAAAGGACTCAATACCTTGAACTTTAGTGATTTGAGCATGAACATCTTTGGATGATTTCCATGCTTTAATCACTTTATGTTCTCGTTCAAGCTGCTTCTTTAAAATCTATTCTTTCTTCAAGGACTCAGTTAATTCATCCTTAGCAATCTTACACTCATTCTCAATTTTTCAAATTCAATAAACTGAGACTCTAGCACATTATTCCTCTAAATAAATTGTTTTATTTAATTTTAGCATTTTCCTTAGTAGGGGACTTAAGTGTAACACGCAAGTGATATAATTATGTAGACATGTCATTGATTGCATCATTACACTCAGCTTAAGATAAATATGCTAGGTTAGTGGTGATTACCTGATTACTTGAAGAACTTGTTTTTATTTCATCAGACTTGGCCATCAGGGCTAGATTGACATAGCTTACATCCTCATCTTCATCCAATCCATCAGCTGCCCAGTCATTTTCCTATGTAATAAAAGGCCTTTCCTTTTCTTGAGAAACTCAAAATATTTCTGTTTGTAATCAACAGGCTCAAACTTCTTTTTACTGGAATCTGACTTTTTACACTCACTGGAAAAATGCCCTGCCAAGCCACATTTGAAACATTTGAATTTAGATTTATCCACCATGTTTCTACTTGGCTTGGCTTCTCCAAAGTTATTTTTGAACTTGAGCTTGGCAAATCTTCTGGAAAAGAATGCTAAATGCTCATCAATATCATCCATGTCATCCTAGCTCAAATGATCTTCATTTTCAGCTACCAGCCCTTTGCCCTTGTTCTCACAGACCTTTGAAGTAGACTCAACAGCTTCTACCTTCATCTCTTTCCCTTTTCTAACTCAGAAACCAGTGCTATGGACCCTCCTTTCTTCCTTCCTTTCTCCATCCTCTCATCTTGCTCTATTTCAAGCTCATAAGTTTTCAGGATGCCATACAGTCTCTCCAAGGTAAACTCCTTGTAATCCTGAGAATTTCTCAATGAGACTGTCATTGGTTTCCACTCATTTGGAAGAGATCTAAGGAAATTGAGGTTAGAGTCTTTTGTCTGATAGACTCTTCTATGCAACTTCAGAGCATTTAGTAGTTTTTGAAACCTACTAAAGATATCAGTGAGAGACTCACTATCTTCACAATGGAAGTGCTCATATTGCTGAATTAGCAGCTGCATCTTATTCTCCCTTACTTGCTCAGTACCATCACAAATAATCTAGATAGTGTCCCAAACCTCCTTGGCTGTTTTACAGTTAATGATGTTATCAAACATGTCACCATCAATTCCATTGAACAATATATTCATGGCCTTCTTGTCTTTCTTCACTTGCTTAATAGATTGTTGATTGCCTAGGCTTGGGAACAGATTGTTGATTGCCAGTTGCAGCTCTCATTGGTACATGAGGTTCTCTCTCTATACAATCCACATAGGCCTCATGTTGAGGAAGAAGATGTAGATGCATTTTCACCTTCCAGTGGTGATAATTGTCTTTGTCCAGAAAAGGAATTTTAACTCCAACATCCTTCTTGTTCATCTTGCTGTTTGTTGTGATCTTTACACTCTTTGTACTTCAAGAGCTTGCTCTGATACCAATTGTTATTCCCTAACAATACAACAAGAATTACAGAAGGGGGGGTTGAATGTAATTTTGGCTTCTTTTTGAGATTTATAAAAATGTTCTACCTCAATATATATAAGTGTTTTGATTTACAAATTGCGGAATGAAAGAATTAAGTAAATCAAACACAAAGTAATAAAAACATAAGTCTTTAAGAACTCTGTGAAGCTCAAATTGGCTCACAGCTACTTTACAGTGAACAAACAAACTACAGAGAAATTCTTGACAAGTACAGCTTTTTCTGAAAGTGTTTGCTAAAAGTGTTTGCTTAGTTATTTATTCTACTAGCTACACTTGGTTTATATATCACCAAGTTTCCATGGTAATAAGACAGGATAATAAAACAAAACCTATCAAGTCTAACTCCATGCTGCTTCATTACTCTATTCCAGCATCTTTGAAAATCTTCATAACTTGCATAGAAATGGTAATGCTTCTTTGTTCTCAATTTCCTGCTAAACAGGCTGCCACATTCCTTTTGCAAACACCCAACGCATGTGACTGTGTTGTCACTGTCAACATATATTTGAATTGATCATTCGTCGGGTACATGCTTATTATCCGTCGGGTGGCTTTGTTGATCATCTGTCGGGTAGCTATTTCACACTTGACTCCATTTTATTTATGCAGAATTACAAGACATCTCATATTTACAATTAATCAACCTATTCTGCATATCTACTAGTAGTCAACATGACTCATACGCTACTACAGAATCTACACAAAGTTGTTTGCAGAATTGTGTATAATACTTATTGTTACATAAGCTACTCACTCGATGGATATCAAATCATCATCTGTCGGGACTATATTGAATCATCCGTCGGGACTATATTTGATCATCCGTCGAGTGCTATAAAATTCACTAAGTTAAATCTACTAAGGTGTTTTGTATGATTTATCATCAAGTTCACAACATATTCCTAACAAAATCTGAGTTACGAGCAATGAGAAACGGCCATTTTAAGTAACAGCATTTCGCGAGCAAACCCCAAAACCTCGAGTAACTTTGAGACCATAATTGAGACCCTTAAATGATTAATCGAAACAAGAGAGAATTATGTCAAGTGAATAAGGAAGCTAGTAAAGTACTCGAGAAAGAGTCGCCTTAAAATTCGTAACGGTTAATTTATTAAAATTGGTGGAGCTGTGGGTACGCAAGCGATTAACGCAAATCGTTAAGCCTATAAGCGACCGAAAGTGACCGTTAGGGTATGAGTGAGTTTTGACTAGTTTCTTAAGCGACTGTGGTCTAATTTCGGCTTATGTTGTTGTTCATAGGTTACCGGACCCACTCTAAGCTTAAGTCTACCCCGGAACACTCAGGCAAGTTTTCTACCTGTTATACTGTTGTTGTGATGTAATATATAGATGTATTATCTTGAGATAAGTGCATGGTTATTATTAGCAAGTCTTGTGATATATTGGAGCATGTTGGTATGATATATATGCATGCCTGTTTCGTAATCTTGATATTCTATTATCAATTCAAATGCTGATAAACTACATAATACCTATGCTAGAGATAAGCAGTAGTTGCGTATACCCTTAGTATAGGGGACCCAAAGTTGAACATTTTTCTAAACCGGGAGTCGATATTCCCGAGTATAATATATATATAGTTTTCTATAATTATTAATCGAATAAGGTATATTCGATAGTTTTGAATATTAATCAAACTTATTTTCGATTATTCAAATAAAGATCGTACTTTCGTATAATTATATCTTTTGTTATTTATTATTCGTTTCAAGTATGAGTTTTAAAACTTCTACTTCAATTATTTTATAAAGATTATCCTTATGGAAATATTATTTAAATAATCATATTCAGATATTTTCTAACATATCGGGACTGAATTATTTTATTATATCATCATTACTCTAAACATTCTTTAAAATATTTTCGAGTCATCAAAATGATTTTAAAATTTAGAGCGGATCCCAAAACTCATTTTCAGATTTAAGATCTTCCTTTCGAAGGGGATTTAAATACTCTCTCAAAACCTTAGGGATCCGGCTCAGTGGTGTATTTTTGGAGCAACGAAGTTGCTAACTTGATAAAAGAGTATGATTACTTGCCCAACATTCGGGAAGTAATCCCAATCGGAATGCGTCGGCATAAGCAACATGGGCTCAGTGGGAGTCCATCAAAGTGTAAGTGGCTGAGTGGTAGTCCATCTAAGCGTAAGTGGCTGAGTTGCAGTCCGGCATAAGGTCCTAATGCGGACAGGGTGATGACCAGTGGGGAATTCATCCATCTACTAGAGGAAAAGGTTAATTAATTGGTATCTTTGCCTGATCAACAAGATATTGGGTTTATGCCAAAGTTTTCTTCTTTCCAAATTCATTGGGTATTACAACTCTGTTTATACTGTTCATAACAGAGGTTTTTTAGGAAAGTATGAGATATATATATATAGGTGTATATATATATCGGGACTTAATGAAGTATCTCGTAACTTCATTTCTTTTGAATGATATTTCAAAGATTGAATCTATTCAAGTCTTATCTTGTAGTCTCATCTATGGGATGAACGTTTGAAACTAATTATAGCTTGAATGGTGGTAGTTCGAGTAGTATTCGGAAAATATATAAGTATATTGGAGTATTTTGTAACTTAATCTTTTCAACTTATATCTAGTTAATGATTATCTTATGCACGACAAAGATTTTCAGAAAAAATGTTAAGACAAGGTTAGATATATGAGATCACCTTGCAATGATATTTTATACAGTTATAAACTGGAACTCTGTGTACATTATACATGTCAGAGGATTTCAAAGATTTTGAGAAGTATATATATGTATATATATACTGAATATTTTTGCGACTTCGTCGCATTAAGATATCAAACTTGGTTCATTTCTTCTTGACCAGGACTTTCATGAGTACTATGAGAATGCTCATATATTTTTAATTATTATACATATTATTTCGGTGGGCTTGTTGCTCACCATTGCTTTCTTCTTTCATCACACAACAACAGATAGACAAGATGAATAAGACCAAGCTCCCAATTCACGAGTTGATAGGAAATGTTCCGCAGTTTCCTGTAGGCGTTGATGCCATTGTAGCTGAGGTAGGAACTACCAATAGGCTAGGTTTTCAACTGTTGATGTACCAGACTTATGTATATTTATGAATTGTACTAATGGAAAAGAATATGTAAATTTATTCAAAACCCTTTTAAGGTGTAATGGTTTATAATTGTGGAATGAAATAACTTGTGTTATTTTTGGTATTCATCTCTGAGACTATAACTTGTGAGGTGTGTGTATATTGTGGGGTCACAGTGCGCAATAGTTGGTTGTTTATTAAGATTAAGTGTTATTAAAGAAGATGGAACTCGTGACAACCCAGATCCCCGACCCCGGATTTGGGGGTGTTACAGAAATGGTATCAGAGCCAAGCGTTATTGTCACGCCCCAAACATTTGCAAAAGACAATATACGAGTAATTATATTAGTTAACAATAAGAAGTAAATACATCTAAATCCAAGATCTTTACAGTTTAGGGTTTGGAATAGCCAACACTATTAACTATTAGAAGCTGATTCCAATATCGAGTCCTCACACACAAAATCACTAACTACCTGAGCTCGAACACACGAATCAGCATCACAAGTCTTACGCGCTCTCTGCTTGAATCTAACCACATCTGCTAGCTGTAATATCAGTGTAAGCAAGTAGTGAGCCAAATGCTCAACAAGGGCTATAATATACATAAACAAGAATAAAAAATTAACAATGGAATTGAAAGATTCAACAATATAGTATCAAGAGATAAACTTTCAGGGTGATGGCATCTTTTCTTGTAATAAAACCATTCAAAACCATTTCCTTATCAAAAACCATATTATGACGCTACGGATTACAGCCGACGATCAGCCGCGAAGTAATCCCGAACCTCGCTGGGTTCTAGAACATTAATGGGATCCTTAGGCAACTTTTAAGCCTACAAATTAAGAGCGGAAATGACTTGCGTCTCAGTCCAGATCCACTATCTAAAGAAAATATTTGTCTCCCTTTGGGACTGGAAATCCAAATTTTAACTTTTTATTTTAAAAACTGATGCCAAGTGACGGTTAATTTCTTAAACACTGAGCATCTTTATCAAGGGTTCTAGATCAACTTTGAAGCACAGGGAATAGGTCCACTAAATTTCAAGGCCATGATCTACTAGACTATACTTTATCAAGGGAATTGCAAGGTTTATATTCACAAGGAATTTGTCAATGAGATTTAGTAGGGTTACCGGATAGTATGAAGGAACTAAGTCAAACTAGGTTCAAGGTAATGGTTCCAGATAAGACATAGGTGTTGAAATATAAAGAAGGTGAGCATCAGTTCAAAGTTTAACAGGGTATCATGTTTTTGGGGTAAGAATAAGGTTATCAAGCAATAATAAACGACTTTTAAGGGATATATGACTTTTAGGTATCAAGATAAGGTTACTGAGGATAACTTGCACATGGTTCCACATCACAATTACTTGGTATATTAGCATGGTACGACTTTCGAATTACTTGCATAAAAATCTCCAAGCAAAGTTACTACTTGCAATAGATACTTGAGGGTTCATGGCATTTGCATATAATACAAAAGATAGATTTGAAACCACTTGGATCGTATATATCAAGGTGAATTAGAATACTCGCATCATATATAAAAGATGGGCTAACACTATCTTACAGTAGAAACAAAAAGGTAGGTTGAAACACTTGCCTTGAGCAAGGCTTGACTTGACTGGCAGGTGGGAGCAACTGGAGCTTCACTCGACTTTAATGGCAAGTTTACCCTCGTCTCGAGAGCCTACACAAAATAATAATATCCTCATTATAATATATACTCACTAACTCAACCTAATTATAAACCGAAATTACACACATTGGCACTTAGGCCTATATACACATAAACATTTATAATTACCTTATAAGCATAATAGTTTACATAGCCACTCATGTTCACATAGCAAATTTAAGTATATAATAATATATCCATACACACTATATTGCATCACTAGGCTTGGATGATCTCACTCCACTTACTCAAGTCACTTAGTTACGCTAAACTAGCCAAAACTCTTAATATCGTCCCCATAACTCGAAGTGCCTTTTCTAAACCATCAAGTTCTTATGGACCCTGACTTAGGCCTTACACTCTACTGACCTCATACTATCTTACAGCTATGGTGTTCAACCTAGACCTCACGCATAAGTGTCCTAAAACCAATGGGTTTATGAGTACAATTGAAACACTTACACTTCAAGTTTACCTCTCAAACTTCTACACTAGACTCTTCTGATCATAAGGCAACTCTCAAACTTGGTGTGGCTCAAGGGCCTACATTGGGTCTACCTGGGCCTAAGCTTAAAGTCCAATGTTCCCCTATTTTTTGGACAGAAAAGTGTCATGCTTTGCACTAACTTATGACACATGATTCTAACTCAATTCCTATGAACTATGGATAGAAAAACTCCTCTGACAATCCCTCTAACTAGGGCTAACCAAGGCCTAGTGAGGGCCTACCCTTGACATGGTCAAAACTTCTCATTTCTAAGTTGCAACAAAACTGTCCCCTGTTGGACAGATTCTAAATTTTGGTGTGTGAACCTCACTAAATGGTTGGGTTTCTCTAATTTGTGACTTATATACTCAATTATACCCCAATTCTTAAATCCCATGTCTTGGGCCTAACAATTCCTAAGAAATGCCCATTCAAAATCAACACAAAACTCACATGCAAATCTGGAAAAATTTTCTGGATTCTATCCTAGCCTTTCCACCTTAGCTCCCACTTTAAAACCACAAATTAAATCTCAACCAAGGAAAATTTACTACTATAAGATTCTAAACTAAGGCCTCAACCAATAATGGAGATCATCCATGCCTTATAGTACCAACATGCAAAATAAAACTTAACATGCAACTCAAGATGATCACTATATCAAGTTCGACTAAACAAGAGGGCTATTAGCTCATAAATTCGACTTAAAATACTTAACTACTTCAAAAGATCATGCACACTACCTTTTAACAACTAAGATCAAGAATAATATCAAGGAAACAATTCGTTTTAAGCACATATAAGGTCGAATTTAACACAAACTAAGCATGTATGTACATTTTCGAAAAAAAGAGCATATATAACATGATTAGACTTGAAAATCATGCCCTATCCCTAACATGCAAAGTAGAATATGACTTTACAACTAGAGGTGTCCACACGATCGTGCCGTGCGTACCGTGCCGAATTTTCGGCGGGCCGGTTCGTTTAGCTATGAACTCGTAAACAGCCCGTGTGATAAGACGAGCCGTGCCGGGTTCGGGCCGGTTCGATAAACGACAATTCGTGAACGGCCCGCGATTTACCCGTGTTAAACGATTTTGGCGGTTTACACGATTTGCAGACGGATGAGGGGAGACGGCGAGCCGGGCTGCCTAATTTGGCGAGCCGAATTATATGAACACTGTATTTTTTTCTAATAGGATGCCCTTGATTATAGTTGATTGACATATAACATTTGACAGAGATGATTCTTATTAATGCAAATTAAATTATTAGCTAATTAGCAAGCAGTAGCAATGTAGCATGTGAGCAGGATGATGCATGACATGGATGATGGAACCTGGTGCATGGGATTCATGAACAGGAAAAGAAAAGACCTCTTACGTGCCGAGCGTGCCGATTTAGCGGGCCGGTTCACGAATTTTCTATTTTTTTTGACAAATGTTTTTTTAAAAGGTTAATGTCTCTTTTTTTGGTAAATAAATCAGGTGCTTTTTTATATTTTCGTTGTTCATTTTTTTAAACACCCATTACCAACAAATATATATGAATGATTGTTAATTAATAAAATTTATAACATTTTGCATATATTTAAAAGTTTTCAAATTAGAAATTTAAAATAATATAAGATAGTATTTTTCAAAAATAAAAGTTAGGCAGCCAGGTGGCGAATCGCGTGCCGGTTCCGGGCCGGTTCCGGTTCAATCCAATCCAACTCGTGCTCGGCTCGTTTTAATATACGGTTTGTGCCGAATTTTGAACCGGCACGTCACGAGCCGAGTTATACGAGTTTCTGGCGAGCCGATTCACGAGCGTGCCGAGCCAAACCGCCCGTTTGGCCACCTCTATTTACAACTAAAGATCAGTAGCATGTAAAGGTTTTTATTTATGGAAACACTTAGTTTATGCACATAAAAAGTATATCTCATTGAGAACTCTTTAATCCACATGAATAAAGAGTTTCTCTTTGGAGATCACATAAATCAAGAAATGCAAGCATTAAACTTCATCTCCTAAGCATGGAACTTCTTGTAAAGTGTATATTATATTAATGGGTAATGGAATTACACTAGAATGGCAAAGATATGATGAAAAAAATTTAAAGGGAATGGGGGAAGGGGCTTCGGCCGAATGAAGAAAAAGAGAGGGGAATGAGAGAAAATTTGAGAGTGAAAATGATGAGCTTGAGTGGAGTGTGATTTTGGATTAACTCCTCTCTTTATGGTTCATCATACACTAATTCAATAGTGGAATTTGGAATGTACTAAAGTGCCCTTCTCCAATAACCAAGCAAAAGTGCATGCAAGGGTAGTTTCGTCTTTTGGTGGATAGAAGAAGTTTAGTTGGGTATGAATTGTCTCTTATGCCCTTTAAATTGAATTGGAGGGTATTTGCATGCATGGGAAACTAATTAATTTGCAATTTAAATCAACTAATTTATATAAAACAATTTTTATAAATATAAATGCACCTCCATAAATCACAAAATAAAAATCATAAAATAGCTTATGATTTTAGAAATTTAATGATATAAAATTTGAAAGTTTATTGTTAAAAGATTTTTAAAATCGAAATATAAAATGAAATACTTTTGATTATCATTTAAAAATACTAAATGATAAGATTTTCTTTTCAAATTTTTTTATATATAAACTAATACATTAAACACTTAATTTATAGGCACTCAGTCATATAGATCATCGACATTTATAATTTGACACAATTTAAATTTTAATTATAAACACACAATTATATATAGATAGGGTTTAGAAATACCGGTCGTAACATCCTCTCCCCCTTTAAGGATTTTGTCCTCAGAATCTAGGAGAATAAGTGAGGATACCAGCTACGCATATCCGACTCTAGTTCCCACATTGACTCTTCAACCTTGGGATTTCTCCAAAGTACTCTTACCAACTTGACCAACTTATTTCTAAGACTCTTCTCTTGCCAGTCGAGTATTTGACAGGTTGCTCCACAAATGACAGGTCTGCCTGAATCTCTATAGGTTCATATTCTATCACATGGTTGGCATCAGGATTATACTTCTTAAGTAATGACACAAGAAACACGTTATGCACATGCTGATACCGAGGCGGCAAAGCTAATTTATAGGCCACCTTCCCTACTTGACTTCAAACTTCAAAAGGACCAATATATCTAGGTGTTAACATCCCTTTCTTGCCAAATCGAGACAACCCTTTCCTCGGTAATACTTTCAGCAATACGGCTTCACCTACTTGGAATCTGATATCCTTACGTGCCGAGTCTGCATACTTTCTTTGCATATCTTGATCAGTAAGTAATCTCTTCTGAATTAATTTGACTGTCTCATGCATTTGTTGTACCAATTTCGGGCCTAAAATCTTTCTTTCTCTCACTTCATCCCAGCTGGTTGGTGATCTGCATTTTCCATCCGTATAAAGCTTCGTATGGTGGCATGCCAATACTTGTGTGATAGCTGTTGTTATAGGAGAATTCTACCAATGGCAGGTGGTCGTCCCAACTTCCCGCAAAATCAATCGCACAGCTATGCAACATGTCTTCAATTGTTTGAATTGTCCTCTCGCTTTGACCATCAGTCTGCAGATGATACATTCAACTTGGTGCCAAGACTTTCATGAAATTGCTTCCAGAATCTCGAGTTAAATCGTGGATATCTGTCCTAAACTATTGATACAGGTACGCCATGTCGTAATATGATTTCACGCACATACAGGTGGACCAATCTGTCCAATAAAGACCTTTCTTAATCGGAAGAAAATGTGCCGACTTCGTAAGGCGATCAACTATAACCCATATAGTGTCATGTCCAGATTTCATTTATGGTAATCCTAATATTAAGTCCATGGCAATGTTTTCCCACTTCCATTCTAGAATCTTTAAAGGCTGAATTAATCCACTTGGTCTTTGATGTTCTGCCTTCACTTTCTGACAAGTATAGAACCTCGCAATCCATTTTGCTACTTCTCGCTTCATATTTGGCCACCAAAAGTTCTGCTTCAAGTCCCGATACATCTTGGTGCTTCCCGGATGGATTAAAAATCTAGAATCATGAGCTTCTTACAATATCTCATTCTTCAATTCAGTTACATGAGGAATCCAAATTCTTGAGGAAAACCTTAATATACATTATTCATCCCTTTGAGTACAAATCTCTTCTCCGGTCAGTTGATTATTCTCCTGTTTCATCACTTCTTCCTGATATTTCTTTATCTTTTCCAACAATAATGGTTGAAAAGTCATAGTTCGACAAATCTCCTCAGCTTTTCTGCATACACACAGTTCTAATTCAAATCTCCTAATTTCTCCAGATAATTCCTTTGATACCGCTGCCATATTCAACCTCTCTTTCCTACTCAAAACATCAGCTACCACATTTGCCTTTCCCGGATGATAATTTATCGAGCAATCATAGTCCTTAATTAATTCCAACCATCTCCTTTGCCTCATATTGAGCTCCTTCTGAGTGAAAATATACTTCAAACTCTTATGATCCGTGTAGATCTCACACCTTTCTCCATAAAGATAATGTCTCCAGATCTTAAGTGCAAATACTATAGCTGTTAATTCCAAGTCATGTGTAGGATACTTTAATTTATGTGGTTTTAACTCTCTAGACGCATACGAAATCACCTTGTTGTGTTGCATTAGCACGCAACCCAGGCCCTTATGTGAAGAATCACTGAAAATCACAAAGTCTCCTTGATCGTCTGGTAATACTAGTACCGGAGCTGTAATGAACCTCTGTTTCAATTCTTGAAAACTATCTTCACATTCTGCATTCCATTCAAATTTCTGATTCTTCCTAGTCAACTTAGTCAATGACGTGGCGATTTTCAAGAAATCTTTAACAAACCTTCTATAATATCCCGCCAATCCTAGAAAACTTCGCACTTCCGTAGGTGTCTTTGGTCTCTCCCAACTCAAAATTGCCTCAATCTTTGCCGGATTCACTTTGACTCCTTCATTTCCAATAACATGTCCCAAAAATTGAACTTCCTTTAACCAGAACTCACACTTAGAAAACTTGGCATACAACTTCTCTTGTCGGAGTATCTCTAGTGCTAACCATAGATGCCGCATATGTTCTTCTTCTGTCTTTGGATATATAAGAATATCATCAATAAATACCACTACAAACTTGTCCAAATACTTTTTAAATACCCGGTTCAGCAGATCCATAAATGTTACAGGAGCATTAGTCAACCCAAAAGGAATTACTAAGAATTCATAATGTCCGTATCTTCCCCTGAATGCTATCTTCGGGATATCGTCTTCTTTGATCTTCAATTGATGGTATCGTGATCTTAAATCAATCTTGAAAAAGCACTTAGCTCTTTTCAGCTGATCAAATAAATCATCTATCCTTGGTAGCGGGTAACGGTTCTTAATCGTCATCTTATTCAACTCCCGATAGTCTATACATAACCTCATGCTTCCATCCTTCTTCTTTACGAATAGAACATGTGCTCCCCATGGTGACGTACTTGGCCGTATCACTCCTTTGTCCAACAATTCCTGTAGCTAGCTCACCAACTCTTTCATTTCTGCTGGTGCCATTCTGTGCCTTCGAAACTGGTTTCGTGACTGGAGTAAGGTTGATCTCAAACTCAATCTGTCGATAGGGCAGTAAACCTGGTAGTTCATCTGGAAACACATCTGGAAATTCGTTGACTACGGAGATATCTTCCATGCGGAGGCTCTCTCTTTCTGAATCCACTATATAGGCTAGGAACGATTCTGTTAGGTCCCAATTTGTTTGTAGAAGGGGGGGTTGAATGCAAACAATACCGTTTAATCGAATAAAATGCGGAATAAAATTGTGAAACAAAATTCAAGTTAAATAAAACTTTTATTAAACTTGAAAGGTGTTACAACTACGGTATCGGTTACAAGGGATTAATCTCAAATCAATTATTACAAATCTAGAATAAATTCGACATGAACTTTTTCTATTTTTGTAATTAAAAGATCAAATGCTAAATGCGATTTGAGATTAAGTTCTAGGGATTTTAATCCGCTAGATTGATACACAAGAACAAGATAAGTATTTCTAGTTGATTGGATTTAACTTTACAATCTAGAAATTGATCTTGAAGTTGCAGATGAGATGAAATATTTTTCTGCTCCTTTTTCTTTTTGTTCTTGAGTTTGTGTTCTGTTTGATGATTGTAAATAATAGACTTCTGCTCCTTTTTATCAAACAGCCGAATGTAAACATGTACTGGCATGACAATCTTCTTTGGCCAGCAAGACTTTCGGTATGACAAAATTTACAACTAGCAAGACAATTAAAATGAGCTAGCAAGACTTTCGGTATGACTATTGATTGTCATACCGATTGTCATATTAGTTCAAATAAATTGTCTTGCTGAATTAATAACAGATTTTAATCTAAACAAAAATTCTAATAAGACAATTAAATGTATTGGCATGACTTTCGGTATGACTATCAATTGTCATACCGATTGTCATACTAGTTCAAATGAATTGTCTTGCTGAATTTAAGCAGATTTTAAACCAATTAAAATCTTGTAAATCCTTAATATTAATTCTAAATTAATTAATCAATTTAATTCAATTAATCAATAAATTAATCTTTGCAGATATAATTTATTTTCTTAATTAAATTATATGACTTAATTAATTAATAGAGAATTAATACTAACCCTGAGCAGCATCCATTCTTCTGACAATCTTCTGAAAGTCACTGAGACTTATGAATCAATTCCGCCACTTCAATGCTGACACTCGATGTACTGTCTGGTTCATGAGTGACTAACTTCGGTGACGTTTCTTCATGTCTTGACTTTGATATTCTGATTGAATCCTTGTAATAAATGATACCCTGACGAGATCTCTGTCACTTGATTAAATCCACGATCTTGATTTATATCACTGAGGCATGATCAAATTCTTGAACTTCTTCCAGTGAATCTTCAAGTCTGCAGATGAACAATGTTTCTTTATTCTTTGACAGATGTTACTTTGTGAGATCTCTCTGATGATAGATCCACTATTTACTTATTACATTCTTATTTGAGTTGAGTTAAATACTCGAATAAACGAGTAGGCTATGACATATGCCTTTCAATCTCCCCCTATTTGTTTGTTAGACAATAACAACAAATACCTAGAGGATAACTCAACTAACAAATAAGAAAAAGATATAAACAGTAATGTAAAGTAAATAGCAGAAAAGTTCTGGATTATATTTAACATTTTCCAGATTCCAAATGAAATTTACAAGTGAATACAAGATAGATGTTCCTCTAGCCTGAACATATAACTACATTAGACTATCTTGATTCATAAAGCTCTAATCATATTACATTGAGTTTTGAGCTAATTGACTTCAGTTGTCTTCTCTTCTGACTTCACCTTCTTCTAAATCTTGAAGCAATTCCTTGTCAAAGACACGATCCTTTTCTGAAGTGAAGCTTGCTGGTCTGACTGGTTGAACTCCAACTGACTTCAGCTTATTCTTGAGTTGATTGTATCTTTTAACATTCTTTTCACAATAAGCTTGAATCAAGTCAGTAGCTTGAGTCTTCAACATGGATGAATATCCAGCAGTTCTCAAATGATGTTCCATCCAGACCAGATGCTTAGCTGAGTAGTCTTTAAGAGATTGTACATCTAGCTGACAGATTTGAAGACAATCAGACTTAAAGAATCTCACCTGATGAGGATTGTTGACCACTTGAGGACTAGCCCTGCTGGAAAACTCTTTAAGCCTTTCTCGAAGAACTTCATTCAATTCTGAGCTTCTTTTGACTTTGTTTAAAAGAACCCAAATCTCTGACAAAGAACGATTCTCAAATAGATGAAGTGACACCTTGAAAGATCCTTCACTCTGACAATATACAAAAATGCTCATCTCATTTAGGGATCTATCAAAAGCAGCTGTGATCCTTGAGACTTCAGTCTTGATAGCATTCATGTACATGTCATTGTTAGGATTTGAGATTTCCAGCTTGTCAAGAAGATGTAAGAACTGCCTATCATTGTTAGTGCTCAGCTGAGGCATATCAAGTACTCTCCTAGCTTCATCCCATTTTTCACCAATCTTTAGTCTGACATCTCTTCTCCTTTCTTGAGCCTTAATGTCATGAAGACGTTGCTTTTGAAGAGTTTCTGTTCTTTGAATGTCTTTTCTCATGTCAATGATCTGAGAGACCTTCTTGAGTTCAGCTTCTTTTCTTTTCATTTCTGACTGCTCCTTCTGAAATTCTTTCTCAAACATAGGATCCACTTGAGCTTCTTCTTCCCATTCTCCAAAATCACTTTCCTCTTCAGCTTCAAATAACCCATCTTTATCTTCCTGAACTGGTTCAGTGGGAATGTCAAAAATATCAAAGTCATCCTGTTCTCCACTGTAGTAGACATCATCAACCTTTCCTTTGTTTCCAGCAGAGGTATCTTTTTCTTTCCCTTTGGCACTACTTCCTTTCTTCTCCCCCTTAGTTGAGGGATCCTCTACTGACTTTCCTTTGGAACCTCCATCACCTCCAGAGCCTGATCCTCCACCAGACGGTCCTTCAAAATAAGTTCTTTGTTCTTCATTAGGGCAATGAGAATTCTTGATCATGAAATATAGGTGCTTCATCCCTTCATTGAGATGTTCCATGCCCGTCTCTATCTTTAGAAATCTTGAGGAGTCCAGTGAATGATTCATCTCAACGAGGTCTTCAAGAGAAGTCATTCTTGTGTGTAGAGAGCAGAAGTTGGATATGTCATCAGCTGATAAAGTTGGAGTGTCCTGAATAGAATTGAGCTTTGGTATTACAGTGGTCTTTAGATCTGAGATGTCATTCCTTATGATTGCAAGCTGATTGTTGACAGAGGTGGAAGAAGAAGACTGTTCAACCACTTGTGCTTTGAATGCTTGAGCTTCAGCTTGGCTTTTAGCAAGTTCTTCTTTTAGGGCAGCAATCTGAGCTAACAGGTTTACAGTATCAGTGTCTGTGTGTGCTCTCACCTGAATTTCACTCGTGTTTGGTTCACTCACCTCACGTGCATGTGTTTCTCTCAATATAATTGCTCGTGAGGAGTCTTCCTGTTGCTGTTCTTCTGTACCTGCATTAAAAATTACCCTAGCCTCTTCAAGAGAGGTCAGTGGTGGTGCAATGGGAATTCGCGAGTCCCGATCCTCAGTCAATACTATCAGATCTTTTGGAATAGATGTCTGAATTGCTTCAGGGATAGATTGACCGAGTTGCCCTCCACTTTCTCCAGATAAATCTGCGAGTGGAGAATCCCATAAGGGAGCCAGAGGTGTTGGATCTGGGAGGGGAGAAAATGACTCTATTAAAGATGGCGGAGAGTCAGATTTTCCCTCTGAAGCATGTGACTGCTCTTCTGCCGTAACTATGGCAGGCACTGTAACCGACTCTACGTGCACTCCTCGCTGTGTGTCCTGAGTATGATCTGGGGAAGTGTATGGTTCCATTGTGAGTAATGGAATTGTGCTTGACTCAGTACAAGATGCCATGGCCCTATGGCGAATTTCAATAGATGCATCCTGTTGAGAGAATGCCTCTAGTAACTGTTCATTGGCCATTTCAAAGTCCATGTCCTGTTGGGAGGACAAGGATGGGCTTTCAGATGCCTCAGAATATGTTCTTCTTTTCTTAGGAGGAGGCAGAGCTGAGGGTTCACTCATATTTAACAATGTACTACTTCCTAGTAATCTTCTGGGTAACATTTTAGACAGTGGGGGAGAGGTTAAGATAGAATGTGACTCTGTGTTTGGCTCTATGACCTGGGATTGAAGCTGTGGTTCTACAACTTCATGGTCAGCCCTATCAACCACTGGGGGTCTTTCAACAGAAGTAGGAAGGGAGTGAGAGTGAGGAATTACTACCTGTAATGGAAGAGCCTGGGTGGCTTGAACCACTGGAGGTTGAGGTTGCTGTTCATGGCCGGGAAGATTGAAAATAGGTAAAGGAATATAAGTGGCCATGAAAGCAGATACAAGTATTGGAACTTGCATGAATTTGAAGGTTGTGTCTTGGCGAGTGTAAATCTTTTTGCTAACTGGAGGGGGTTCGGTTACTGCAGAGTTAGCAAAAAGGGCTTTGTGTTCAGGTGAGAGAAGATGATCTGATATAAGCATGAGAAAACGAGCATAGTAACATGATACCCTACGATTTGTAGAATGATCACATAAAGCAGAAGTTAGACATCTCAAGAGAATGGGAAAAAGTAGTTTGCCAAAATTGATCCTTTGATTGAAAACAACCGCAAGACCAATATACTGCAGAGTGGAAGTGATGTTATGAAAATTGGATTTTGTGCAGTTGGCAAACACTTTGGAAAGTGTATCGAAGAAAATATCCCATTCAGACACCAAATTTGATTTAGAAAGTTTGGTTAAATTGATCACCCCCTGATAGTGAATAGCATTGAAAAAATTTGTGATATCATTTTCAGAGGGTAAATTACAGAAATTGTCTAGTGGAAAATTTAACGCACGATTGACGACTATTTCATCAACTACATACTGTGTGTTTGCGACGGTGAATGAAAAAGATTTTGAATCATCGGCCACAGTAGAGGTTGTGCAAATCAGTCTAAGTAGATCGACGTTTAAAATTACATTTGATTTACTAGCAGAGCTAACAATCGAATGGTCATTTAAAAATCTAATCCATGGCTTAAATTTTTCAACATCACATTTTTCCGGATTAAAATAACCAACCTGATTATGCGCGACAATTTGGAAATTGAGAGCCATTTAAAATAATAATAAGACACACGCTTTTCAGAATTTTAAGAATAATATTAAGAAAATTTGAATTAATTAAATTAATTTAATAATTCGAATTAAATTAATTATAATCAAAAAATTTAGACAGAAATGTATCTCGTTAAAATTCTTAACTCACAAACGCAGTTTTGACAAACCAAAAGACACAAATCAGAAATTGAAATAAAAAAAAAAGTTCAAAATCAACAAACACAAATTGAATTTGAAGGGGCAAACTGATAAAAAATAAAAAAAATTTGAAAATTTTGACAGCACTCCTGTATGTATATATATGTAAGTATATATCACAGGAGTGAAGATTCAGTTTGCTGAGTAAAAACTCGAGCAAGGAAAGAGCAGTTCGTTGGTTTTAGTTCGAAGAGAGAGAAGAGAGAAAATGAAGAGAAAAAAAAAACTGTTCGAATTTTTGAAAAGAACTGAACTGTTGAAAATGGTTTAAAACAAGACAAACAAACTGCTTTATATGACAGTTGGTATGACAATCCTGGATTGTCATACCGATTGTCATACCAGGCAAAAGAAGGAAAAAAAACAACAGAAATAAAGGAAATAACAAAATACACACTGGGTATATATAACTGGTATGACAATCTGATAGTCATACCGATTGTCATACCAGTATAAAATAAAAGAAAATATATATATATTGTTTATAACTGGCAAGACAATTGATAGTCATACCGATTGTCTTGCCAGTATAAACTATACTGAAAAACACTAATATGACAATTATATAGCTAAATGACTTTCAGCAAGACAATTTCAATTGTCTTGCCGATTGTCATTTTAGTAGAAATACAATCAAATATGTACAGACTCTATAAATGTACTGAAATTATATTACAAAATGGTAAAACTGAAATACAGACCTATAATATTTACAGAAACAAAGATAATATATCAGAATTTATTATTTTTATTCCAAAAATAGATTTCTATTGAATTTTATTAGCAAATAAAATTCATAGTAAAATATTTTTAGAGGAAATAAAATATTCTGAGATATTTTAAATTAACAAGAAGGGAAAATAAAAATAGATAAGATAATATATATTACATAGAAATAAGCAAGAAATATGATAAAATGATAACATAAATTTGCAAATGAATTTTTCATTTATGAAAAATTCATTTGTAAATTCATTCAAGAACAGATCACAGATATTAACTAAATTAATCACTAAAACTATTCAACATGCCCAATTTACCAACTAATCTGGTAAATGTGGATTCGTCAAGTGGTTTAGTGAAAATATCTGCTATTTGTTCTTCTGTTGGAATAAAAAATAGTTCAACAGTACCATTCATGACGTGCTCTCTAATAAAATGATACCTGATGTCAATGTGCTTTGTCCTCGAGTGCTGCACAGGGTTGTTGGTGATGGTTATTGCACTTGTGTTGTCACATAAAATAGGAATCTTGTTCAATACAGAGCCATAGTCTCGTAGTTGGTTCCTAATCCACAAGATCTGAGCACAGCAGCTTCCAGCAGCAATATATTCAGCCTCGGCCGTTGAGTTGGAAACTGTTTGCTGTTTTTTGCTGTACCATGAGACTAGCCTGCTACCTAGGAATTGACAACTCCCTGAGGTGCTTTTCCTATCAACAACACTTCCTGCATAATCTGAATCTGTATATCCGACAAGGTTAAAACCAGATTCTTTAGGGTACCAAATACCTAGATTTGGTGTTCCCTTAAGATATCTTAAGATTCGTTTAACAGCAACGAGATGAATATCTCTAGGATCCGCTTGGAACCTTGCACATAAACATGTAGCATACATAATATCTGGTCTACTTGCAGTAAGATAGAGTAACGAGCCAATCATACCTCTGTAGCTTGTGACATCTACCTTAATGGAGTTTTCACATGGTCCAAGCTTGACAGCTGTAGTTGATGGAGTCCTTGCTGATGCAGAATCCTCTAGATTGTACTTTTTGAGGAGTTCCTTGAGATACTTGGATTGAAAAATAAATGTTCCATCTAACCTTTGATTTACTTGTAATCCAAGAAAGAACTTCAGCTCTCCCATCATGCTCATTTCAAACTTGTTGTGCATTAACTTAGCAAATCTCTTACAGAGATTATCATTAGTAGACCCAAATATTATATCATCCACATAGACTTGGACTAATATAGTATCATTCTTATGTTTTTTAGAAAAGAGAGTTTTGTCTATGACACCTCTAATAAAGCTATTTTCAATAAGAAATTCAGAGAGAGTGTCATACCATTTTCTTGGAGACTGTTTTAGCCCATAGATAGCCTTGAAAAGAAAGAAGACAAAATCCAAATGATCTTGATCTTCAAAACCAGGAGGTTGCTCTACATATACCTCTTCATCCAGCTTTCCATTCAGAAAGGCGCTCTTGACATCCATTTGATAAACTTTAAAGTTTGAAAATGCTGCGAATGCCAGAAATATCCTGATGGCCTCAAGTCTAGCCACTGGAGCATAGGTTTCATCATAATCAATGCCTTCAGCTTGAGAATACCCTTTAGCTACCAGTCTTGCCTTGTTTCTTGTAACCACACCATCTTCATCTAGTTTATTCCTGAATACCCACCTAGTACCAACAGCTTTCTTGTGTACAGGCCTAGGTACCAGTTTCCAGACTTGTTGACTTTCAAACTGATTGAGTTCATCTTGCATAGCAATCACCCAATCTG
The DNA here is from genome assembly GCF_009905375.1 of Apium graveolens. NCBI lineage: Eukaryota > Viridiplantae > Streptophyta > Magnoliopsida > Apiales > Apiaceae > Apium > Apium graveolens. The sequence continues at coordinate 45,988,437 of NC_133647.1, read as the reverse complement.
GATCAGTCAGTGCTTCTTCAATTTTCTTAGGTTCCATCTCAGAAAGAAATCCTGAGAATAGACACTCATTTTGAGTAGCACGTCTAAATCTGACTCCAACATCTGGATCACAATAATCAACTCAAAAGGGTGAGCTTTATTCCAGACAGTCTGTCTTGGAAGATTTGATCTTGATGATTCGCCTTGAAATTCATTGTGATGTTATGTCCTACTAGATGATCCTTCAGCATCTCCCCCTGAGTTGTTGCCATGTTGACTTGAAGATTCTCCGTCAGTAGTAGTGGTATTTCCATTGTTGCCAAAGTTTCCATCACTATTACCTTGAGTATCATCAGGATTAACAGGTTCTTCACCAGCAACAACCTCAGGTTCTTGACCATGTTCTGATTCTGAATCTGACGTATCATCAAACTTCAGTTTCTCAGAAGGATCTTCAGTTTGGATACTAGGGAGTTTAGTGTCATCAAATGTAACATTGACACTTTCAGTTACTTTGTGTTGATCAATGATATACACTCTATATGATCTTCTTCCATATCCAACAAAAATACCCTCATATGCCTTTGCCTCGAACTTACCACGACGATCATCTCCATCCTTGAGCACGAAGCATCTGGCACCAAATACATGAAAGTATTTGATAGAAGGTTTCTGTTCATTCAAAATCTCATAAGGAGTTTTCATGAAGTCTTTGTTGATTAGAGTTCGATTCTGAGTATAACATGCAGTATTGACAGCTTCAGCCCAAAAGTACATTGGAAGACCTGATTCACTTAACATCGTTCTCGCAGCTTCAATCAATGTACGATTCTTCCTTTCTACCACTCCATTTTGCTGAGGGGTTCTAGGAGCTGAAAATTGTCTGGTAATCCCTTTGTCTGTACAGAATCCATTGAGAAGTGTATTGTTGAATTCTGTCCCATTATCTAACCTTATTGCTTTAACAGGGACGTTAGAATCTAACTCAATCATCTTGATATGATCAATCACAACTTGTGGTGTTTCATCCTTAGAGTGAAGAAATAAAACCCACGTATACTTGGAATAGTCATCAACTATCACAAGATAGTAACACTTCTTTGACATAGAAAGGATATTAACTGGACCAAATAAATCCATGTGCAATAATTGCAGAACACCAGTTATGGAAGATGTGTCAGTGCCTTTGTGACTTGCTTTCTTTGACTTTCCTTTCTGGCAAGCCTCACATAGTCCTTCTGGAGAGAATTCCAGCTGAGGCAGACCTCTTACCAATTCTCTTTTGACAAGAGAATTCATTGTTTTGAAATTGAGATGAGAAAGTCTCTTGTGCCATAGCCAACTCTCATCTGACGATGCCTTTGCATAGAAACAATTGACTTCAAGATTGCTTCCAGAGTTCATGTCAGCTACGAACAGATTTCCTTTCCGGATTCCCATTAAGGAGGGTTTTTCACTTTTCTTGTGCAGAATCTGACACTTCAGCTTGTCGAATAAAACATTGTAGCCGTTGTCACAGAACTGACCAATGCTAAGCAGATTGTGTTCAAGTCCTTGCACAACATATACATTTTCAATGATAACATTTCCATCTAGCAAACAGCCATATCCCTCTGTTAAACCTTTGCTGTTATCTCCAAAGGTAACCACTGGGCCAGCTTTCTCAACCACATTTGATAGCAGGGCTCTATCTCCGGTCATATGTCTTGACGATCCGCTGTCAAGAATCCACACTACCGGTTGTACCTGTTTAATGCCCTGCAATACAAATGGATTAGACCTTCTTCGGAACCCAAGCTTGGCTGGGTCCGGCATACTTGTAAAATTGGCCTTTATCAGGCAAAACAACATTCTTAATTTCAATATTCTCAACGTTCTCAATGACTGAACATTTGACCTTGTGAACAGCCTTGACAAATTTCTATTTAGGCTTAGGCACAAATGTCTCCTTTCTAGCTTTAGGAGGACTAGCAGTCTTAGACCTATCATGCTTTCTATTATTCACATGCTGACGAGGAGTAGTCTTATCATTAGAAACATGCTTACCATTAAAATAAGCAAACAACAGATTAAAAGCACAAGACATACAATCAGGAACACCACATGCTTTATAAGAAGGATTAACAATAGGCAACTTATGCATGGTAGACATGGCATTTGTGTTATCCAACTCATGTGTGTCTGAGTTAGTCTCGGTTGCTTTCACAACCTTGACTGGAACTTTTGACACACTTGACTTGGAGACAGCTTTCCCATTAGCATTATCTTCAGCACAAATTTCTTCTTGAATAATAAAAGAGGTCTCATCAAATGGTTCAGCAATTGATTCTTTATAGAGGGGTTCATCAACACCCTTAAGCACATGTGGTACTTCCCTGCCTTTAGCACATACATGAGGAGGGGAGTTTATGCCTAATTTTCCAATAGCATCATTGTAATCATAACCTATTCCATGTGTTTGATTAACAGCTTGCTTATTGTAAAACTCTTTGGACTTTGAACAAGAATTAAAGTAAGCTTTAACCTTAGCCTCAAGACCGGTGATCTTGTCTTTGAGAATAGTTTCGAGTTGTCTATAACAGTCAACTCTATTCTCTAGAAAAGATACTTGTTCTTTTAGTTTATCTTGATTAATGTGCACAAGTCTTAATTCATTGACCTCTTTCTCAAGGTCTTTGATTTGTTGATTTAACAATTCATTATCACGACGAGCACAATCTAAGGAACCTCCTAGATGATAAACTAATTTAGCATCAGTAAATTTTACCTCTTTTCTTGACGATGAGGTGCTTGCATTACTAGCCATGAGAGCAAGATTCCCAACTTCTTCATCTTCACTGTCAGTATCATCCCAGCTTCTTCCCTTTGCCAGGTACGCCCTTTCAGATTTACTCTTCTGATTAGAATCGTAATAGTTCTTCCTAGCTTGTTTTGGCTTCCTGCATTCTGTGGCAAAGTGTCCCAACTCATTACAGTTGAAGCATCGAATGCTGCTTCGATCAACCATCCCTGTTTTATACCCACCACTGCTGGTGTTAGAGGATGAAGATCCACCTTTCTGGAATCTGTTGTAGTTGGACTTGTACTTGAACTTGGGATTCCTTTTGAATCTGACATTTGAGAATCTCTTGACAATCAGGGCCATTGACTCATCCTCCAATTGCTCCAGTTCTTCCAAGGAATAATAATCATCTCCTGATTGATTTGTAGTAGGAGAATCAAATTCTGCTACTATCACATTATCTTCAACCTTGGAAGACTGTACCATTCTTTCTGACTGTTGAGATTGTTGTTGATATTGTGGTTGTTGTTGTTGTTCATCAGCTACTAGAGCAGTAGACGTGCTGACCACTCTTCCTTTCCCGTAAACTTCCTTCTGCTGAATCTGCTCCAACTCATAAGTCTTTAACACACCATAGATCCTTTCCAAAGAAATCTCACTCAGATCTCTTGCTTCTCTAATGGCAGTGATTCTATGTTCGAGATGAGTTGGCAGTGTTAAAAGGAACTTTTTGTTGACCTCCCTGATGGAATAGTATTTACCATTAATTTTCAGGTTGTTGATCAATGCATTGTACCTCTCAAACACTTCAGTGATTCCTTCTCCTGGATTGGATTTAAAGTATTCATACTCAGAGGGTATGATTTCTAGTTTGTTCTCCCTAACTTCCTCTGTTCCTTCATTAATAATCTCAATAGTTTCCCAGATATGTTTGGAATCTTTACAATTCATCACATGTCTATTCATCAGGGGATTAAGGGAATCTACTAAGATTAATTGAAGGCTAGCATCCAGGGAAGCTTCTTCTATTTCAGCAGGAGAGAAGTCCTCAGGATCCTTCACATAAGTTCTCGCTTTGGTGATCACCACATCATTTTCTATTACCTCTGGTTCCATAACCATAGGAATTTTTGGACCCTTCTTCAACACTTGCAAATATTTGGGATTAGCAACCTGTAAAAACAGTAGCATCTTCTTCTTCCACATAACATAATTTTCTTTATCGAAAAGTGGAATTTTAACGGTTCCAATTTTTTGTGTAGTCATTATGAATTTTTTGAGTGAATAAAAAATTCAAGAAGTGAAAGAAACACAAAAGTCTAGGATCTAGATTTGTACATTAATCAGAAGGCTCTGATACCAATTGTTAGGTCCCAATTTGTTTGTAGAAGGGGGGGTTGAATGCAAACAATACCGTTTAATCGAATAAAATGCGGAATAAAACTGTGAAACAAAATTCAAGTTAAATAAAACTTTTATTAAACTTGAAAGGTGTTACAACTACGGTATCGGTTACAAGGGATTAATCTCAAATCAATTATTACAAATCTAGAATAAATTCGACATGAACTTTTTCTATTTTTGTAATTAAAAGATCAAATGCTAAATGCGATTTGAGATTAAGTTCTAGGGATTTTAATCCGCTAGATTGATACACAAGAACAAGATAAGTATTTCTAGTTGATTGGATTTAACTTTACAATCTAGAAATTGATCTTGAAGTTGCAGATGAGATGAAATATTTTTCTGCTCCTTTTTCTTTTTGTTCTTGAGTTTGTGTTCTGTTTGATGATTGTAAATAATAGACTTCTGCTCCTTTTTATCAAACAGCCGAATGTAAACATGTACTGGCATGACAATCTTCTTTGGCCAGCAAGACTTTCGGTATGACAAAATTTACAACTAGCAAAACAATTAAAATGAGCTAGCAAGACTTTCGGTATGACTATTGATTGTCATACCGATTGTCATATTAGTTCAAATAAATTGTCTTGCTGAATTAATAACAGATTTTAATCTAAACAGAAATTCTAATAAGACAATTAAATGTATTGGCATGACTTTCGGTATGACTATCAATTGTCATACCGATTGTCATACTAGTTCAAATGAATTGTCTTGCTGAATTTAAGCAGATTTTAAACCAATTAAAATCTTGTAAATCCTTAATATTAATTCTAAATTAATTAATCAATTTAATTCAATTAATCAATAAATTAATCTTTGCAGATATAATTTATTTTCTTAATTAAATTATATGACTTAATTAATTAATAGAGAATTAATACTAACCCTGAGCAGCATCCATTCTTCTGACAATCTTCTGAAAGTCACTGAGACTTATGAATCAATTCCGCCACTTCAATGCTGACACTCGATGTACTGTCTGGTTCATGAGTGACTAACTTCGGTGACGTTTCTTCATGTCTTGACTTTGATATTCTGATTGAATCCTTGTAATAAATGATACCCTGACGAGATCTCTGTCACTTGATTAAATCCACGATCTTGATTTATATCACTGAGGCATGATCAAATTCTTGAACTTCTTCCAGTGAATCTTCAAGTCTGCCGATGAACAATGTTTCTTTATTCTTTGACAGATGTTACTTTGTGAGATCTCTCTGATGATAGATCCACTATTTACTTATTACATTCTTATTTGAGTTGAGTTAAATACTCGAATAAACGAGTAGGCTATGACATATGCCTTTCAGATTCGCAACCTCTCCTAAGCAATTTCTTAGCTTGGATTATTGTAAGAAACAGTCGCTCTTGCCTCTAACCCTTAAATACCACTTTCTCTCCAATCTATGTCTTTAAATATACTTTCTTAGATTTAAAATCTATCTGGGCATTATTCTTCCCTAACCAATCCATGCCTAAGATTATGTCAAACTCCCCTAACTTGGAAAGTATCAAGTCTGCTGAAAATTTATTCCCCAAAATATCAATCTCACACTTAGGACAGAATTGACTCACATGAATCTTCTCTTGGTTCGTAATTACCACATCTATTATCTCATTCAGGATCATTTTATCACATTTAAGTTTATCAATGAAAGTTTCTGATATAAAAGATCTAGTAGCTCCAGAATCAATCAATTCCTTAGCTTCAATATTAGTCATTAAAAGTTTACCTGCTATCACCTCGGAACTCTGAACAATGTCCTTCATCTTTAAATCAAATGTCCTTGCTCTCGCTTGCGAAGTTGCGGTAGATGGTGGAGGTAATGCCAATACCTCAGTTGGCATGCTTGCACTAGTACTTTCCACGTTCATCAATGCCTTGACTGGTCCGGTTGACTTGCATTCCGTAGCTATATGTCCAGTCTTTCCAAACTTATAGCATGTAACTCCCGACTTCGGTATCTTACACTCATTAGCCAAGTGTCCCTTCTGATTACATCTATAGCATGTCATGTTCAACTTATTACACACTCCTGGATGTCTTTTTCCACAATGCTTGCACTCTGGTCTCTGAAATCTATTTTCTCCAACTTGTCCTTGGCTTGACTGGTTGTCCCCTTAGAATCTTGTCTCTTGTTCAAATTTCCCTTCTTCTGAAAATTTCTACTTTTGTGGAATCCAATCCTTTTCACACTCCTGTCTTGTGAGCTTCCGGCTTCAGACCTCTCTTCATAAAATGGAACCTTTCTCTTCTTGTTATCCTTTTCTTTCCATATTTGTATCCCATTACGCTCAATCAGAGCAGCCTTCTGTACTACTCCAGCATAAGTATCAAGCTCAAACTTAACCACTCTATCTCTGATCCAAGGCTCTAATCCTTGTTGGAATCTTTTTGCTTTCTCTTCCTCAGTATTGGTATACTTCGTCACAAACCTTGACGACTCCATAAACTTCTTCTCGTACTCCAATACAGACATACTTCCTTGCTTCAATTCAAGAAATTTAAGCTCCATCTGATTCTCCATATACTTAGGGTAATACTTTTCCTGGAATAACCTCTTAAACCTTTCCCAAGAAACCTGCTGATTTGTCTCCATAGCTTTCACTAAATCCCACCAATAGATGACTTCCCCTTTCAGAAAATAAGTAACATATGGCATCTTCTGATCTTCTCCTAACTGAACCAATTCAAAAGCTCTTTTCATTTCCCTAATCCATGTATTAGCTATTACCGGATCAGTAGTATCATGAAATGCAGGTGGATTCACATTCTGAAAAGCTTTGAAAGTAACAATTTATCGAGGTGGTACTGGTAAATCAGGTGGTTGGTGTGGTTCACGGTTATCTTGGTTTTCAAATTGTTGTTGAAGATTTAGTTGTTATTGAGCTATAACATTTGTTTGATGTTGTAAGGTTTCAAGATGTCGAAGAATATTTGGATCTGTGGTAGAAGTTGTTGTCGAGTTATTCTTTTTAGTATCAAAACCGGTATGAACAATACAGAAAATTTCATGGTTATGGTGTCACAAGTCATTTCATTCAATCGGGTTTCCAATTAAACAATAAGGGTGATGCATATAAAAGCATAAGAACAATTGAAAGCAAATAGAACAATAGTGCATAATTATCGAAATTAGGGTTAAGGTACATCAAGATTGGAATAGAGTCTGAATCTAGGGATAACATGCTTAACTAAAGGAAACAACAGGGAATTGTACAAATTCCAACAATATAATGACATGAAAAGTAGATAAAGGAAAGAACTAAGGCTCCACTCCATCAGAACGGGGTCTGGTAGTCTTCTCTTCATGAAGCGTCTTCACAATGCACTGGAGCTCGTCCACAATCATCTGGATACTATACCGGCTGGTACGGTCTTGGTGCGATGGCATCTCATCAAACTTAGTGTTAACGTACTGAACCAAGGTCTCAAGTCTCGCAGTCATTTGCTCCTTAGGCTTTCCTTCATAGTTTCGGCTTTCCGGATACACGTGATCGTACTTTCCTGAAGCCTATCGAACTCACGCCTCAACTTAGCATACACGGAGAAAGCAATTGTGTCAGACGGTTCAGAAGATGATGAGGAATGTGCCCTTTGTTTCCAAATAATGCATATATATATATAAGATAATTAGTAGCGAATGACTCGAATAATATATACCTACACTCTCGTATAATATTCTATAAACCTATATACATATATAACCTATTTGGGCTGTCCATGGACTCTAAACTGTAGCTCTGATACCAAAACCTGTCACGCCCCAAACATTTACAAAAGGCAATATACGAGTAATTATATTAGTTAACAAAAGGAAGTAAATACATCTGAATCCAAGATCTTTACAGTTTAGGGTTTGGAACAGCCCAACACTATTAACTATTACAACATGATTCCAATATCGAGTCCTCACACACAAAATCACTAACTACCTGAGCTCGAACATACGAATCGGCATCACAAGTCTTACGCGTTGTCTGCTTAAATCTAACCATATCTGCTAGCTGAAATATCAGGGTAAGCAAGTAGTGGGCCAAATGCTCAACAAGCACTATAATATACATAAACAAGAATAAAACATTAACAATGGAATTGATAGATTCAACAACATAGTATCAAGAGAAACTTTCAGGGTGATGGCATCTTTTCTTGTAATAAAACCATTCAAAACCAGTTCCTTATCAAAAACCATTTTAGGACGCTACAGATTACAGCCGGTGATCAGCCGCGAAGTAATCCCGAACCTCGCTGGGTTCTAGAACATTAATGGGTTCCCTAGGCAACTTTTAAGCCTACAAATTAAGAGTGGAAAGGACTTGCGTCTCAGTCCATATCCACTATCTAAAGAAAATATTTGTCCCCCTTTAGGACTGGAAATCCAAATTTTAACTTTTTATTTTAAAAATTGATGCCAAGTGACGGTTAATTTCTTAAACAGTGAGCATCTTTATAAAGGGTTCTAGATCAACTTTGAAGCACATAGAATAGGTCCACTAAATTTCGAGGCCATGATCAACTAGACTATACTTTATCAAGGGAATTGCAAGGTTTCTATTCACAAGGAATTTGACAATGAGATTTAGCAGGGTTATCGGATAGTATGAAGGAACTAAGTCAAACTAGGTTCAAGGTAATGGTTCCAGATAAGACATAGGTATTGAAATATAAAGAAGGTGAGTATCAGTTCAAAGTATAACAGGGTATCATATTTTAGGGGTAAGAATAGGGTTCTTAAGCAATCATGAACGACTTTTAAGGGATAGCTGACTTTTAGGTATCAAGATAAGGTTACTGAGTATAACTTGTACAGGGTTCCACATCACAATTACTTGGTATATTAGCATGGTACGACTTTTGAATTACTTGCATATAAATCTCCAAGAAAAGTTAAACTACTTCCAATAGATACTTGAGGGTTCATGGCATTTGCATATAATATGAAAGATAGATTTGAAACCACTTGGATCATATATATCAAGGTGAATTAGAATACTCGCATCATATCTAAAAGTTGGGCTAACACTATCTTGCAGTATAAACAAAAAGGTAGGTTGAAACACTTGCCTTGAGAAAGGTTTGACTTGACTGGCAGGTGGGAGTAACTGGAGCTTCACTTAACTTTAATGGCAAGTTTACCCTCATCTCGAGAGCCTACACAAAATAATAATATCCTCATTATAATATATACTCACTAACTCAATCTAATTATAAACCGAAATTACGCACATTGGCATTTAGGCCTGTATACACATAAACGCTTATAATTACCTTATAAGCATAATAGTTCACATAGCCACTCATGTTCATATAGCACATTTAAGTATATAATAATATATCCATACACACTATATTGCATCACTAGGCTTTGATGATCTCACTCCACTTACTCAAGTCAGTTATGCTAAACTAGCTAAAACTCTTAATATCGTCCTAATAACTCGAAGTACCTTTTCTAAACCATCAAGTTCTTATGGACCCTGACTTAGGCCTTACACTCTAATGACCTCATACTATCTTACAACTATGGTGGTCAACCTAGTCCTCACTCATAAGTGCCCTAAAACTAATGGTTAAGTGATTTTGCCCATTATGGTGATTTTAGGGTGACACCAATGGGTTTATGAGTACAATTGACACACTTACACTTAAATTTTACCTCTCAAACTTCTACACTAGACTCTTCTGATCATAAGGAAACTCTCAAACTTGGTGTGGCTCATGTGCCTAGCTTGGTCCTACCTGGGCCTAAGCTTAAAGTCCAATGTTCCCCTTTTTCTGGACAGAAAGTGTCCTGCTTTGCACTAACTTATGACACGTTATTCTAACTCAACTACTATGAACTATGGATGGAAAAACTCCTCTGACACTCCCTCTAACTAGGGCTAACCAAGGCCTAGTGAGGGTCTACCATGACAAAGTCAAAACTCCTCATTACTAAGTTGCAATAAAACTGTCCTCTGCTGGACAGATTCTAAATTTTGGTGTGTGCACCTCACTAAATGGTTGGGTTTCTCAAATTTGTGACTTCTAGACTCAATTATACCCAAAGTCTTAACTCCCCGTGTATTTGCCTAACAATGCTTAAGAAATGCCCATTCAAAATCAACACAAAACTCACATGCAAATCTGGAAAAAATTTCAGGATTCTATCCTAGCCTTTCCACCTTAACTCCCATTTTAAAACCACGAATTAAATCTCAACCAAGGAAAATTTACTACTATAAGACTCTAAACTAAGGCCTCAACCAATAATTGAGATCATCCATGCCCTATAGTACCAACATGCAAAATAAAACTTTACATGCAACTCAAGATGATCACTAAATCAAGTTCGACTAAAAAAGAGGGTTATTAGCTCATAAATTCAACTTAAAATACTAAAATACTTCAAAAGATCATGCACACTCCCTATTAACAACTAATACCAAGCATAATATCGAGGAAACAATTCGTTTTAAGCACATATAAGGTCGAATTTAACACAAACTAATCAAGCATGTACATTTTCGAAAAGAAGAGCATATATAACATGATTATACTTGAAAATAATGCCCTATCTCTAACATGCAAAGTAGAATATGACTTTACAACTAAAGATCAGTAGAATGCAAAGGTTTTAAAAGAGTTTTATTCATGTAAACACTTAGTTTATGCACATAAAAAGTATATCTCATAGAGAACTCTTTAATCCACATGAATTAAGAGTTTCTCTTTGGAGATCACATAAATCAAGACATGCAAGCATTAAACCTCATCTCCTAAGCATGGAACTTCTTGTAAAGTGTATATTATATGAATGAGTAATGGAATTACACTAGAATGGCTAGGATTTAATGAAGAAAATTTGAATGGAATGGGGAAGGGGCTTCGGCCGAATGAAGAAAAAGAGAGGGGAATGAGAGAAAATTTGAGAGTGAAAATGATGAGCTTGAGTGGAGTGTGGTTTTGGGTTAACTCCTCTCTTTATGGTTTATCATGCACTAATTCAATAGTGGATTTGGAATGTACTAAAGTGCCCTTCTCCAATAACCAAGCAAAAGTGCATGCAAGGGTAGTTTAATCTTTTGGTGGATAGAAGAAGGTTAGTGGGGTATGAATTGTCTCTTATACCCTTTAAATTGAATTGGAGGGTATTTGCATGCGTGGGCAACTAAGTAATTTACAATTTAAAAATCAACTAATTTATATAAAACTATTTTTATAAATATAAATGCACCTCCATAAATCACAAAATAAATATCATAAAATAGCTTATGATTTTAGAAATTTAATGATATAAAATTTGAAAGTTTATTGTTAAAAGATTTTTAAAATCGATTTTTCATATAAAATGAAGTACCTTTGATTATCATTTAAATATACTAAATGATAAGATTTTCTTTTCAAAATTTTTTTATATAAACTAATACATTAAACACTTAGTTTATAGGCACTCAGTCATATAGATCATCCACATTTATAATTCCACAAAATTTAAATTTTAATTATAAACACACAATTATATATAGATAGGGTTTAGAAATACCGGTCATAACAGTTATAAACCTGAGAGATGATGCGTCTTTAAAATGATAAGTTCACTAAGATAATAAGAACTCTTGCCAAGTTCATAGTCGGACTACCTAACGTAGTAATGACAATTAAAACCCTTACGGGAACCCTTATAAATATTATGATAGTAACATAGATCGCTATCGTATATGGTAGCGGTACTCCGAACCCTGAAGTTCTAGAGCAATAACACGATGATGTTTTACTATATACTGGGGATCAGATTATGGATCCAATGGAGCACCTTAACGAGGGACCAGATGATGTTCATATTGAGGATGTAGCGGTTGAGGATGTTATCCCAGAAGGAATTGTTGCTGAAGAGGATCCCGTGGGAGATCCTGACAAGAATGAAGAGAGGACCGTTGAGGAATCGATGGCCGTGGTTAGGGTGACTACCAGAGGTAGGATTGGCCGGTTAATACCGTAGATTTGTTCAAGTTTGCAAAGATAGCATCCCCTTCAATGCGGCTTACTCGTAAGACTGAGAAGTTCGAATGGACAGAGAAATGCGAGAACAACTTTCAAGAACTGAAGCAAAGATTGGTGATGGCCCCTATGTTGGCGTTGCTGGATGGAAACGGAGATTTTGTGAATTGTAATGACGCTTCGCATAAGGAATTAGGGTACTTCTTATATAGCACGATAAGGTAATTGCGTACGCATCAAGATAATTAAGGGAATATAAAATTCGATATCCCACCCATGAGCTTGGGCTCGTGGCAATAGTTTTGCCCTAAAGATTGGAGGAACTATTAGTATGGAGAGAAGTGCGAGATTTACACAAGCCATAAGTGCTCTAGTACATTTTCACGCAGAAAGAGCTCAACATGCGCCGAGAAGGTAGTTAGAGCTAATCAAGGATTATGATTGTGAGATTCTTTATCATCCAGGGAAAACCAATGTGGTGGCTGACGCCCATAGTAGAAAGGAGATACTCGAGCTGATAATATCTTCGGAAGAGCTGAAAGAGATTTCGAGAAAATGGAAATAGAAGCGAAGGTACTCGGAGCCGGTACTGAAAAGCTGTTTGAGATTATAATGCAGCCCGAATTATTGGAAAAAATCAAATTGTTCCTAGAAAAAGTGATGAAGAAAGGAAGAGAGCCAATGAATAGAGAAGAGATTAATACCGAGAAAGATATAAGGGAATAATGAGGTATTCCTACAGAATTTGGGTTCCAAATGTTCAAAAGCTTAAGGACGGGATCTTAGATAAAAGCCATAGTTCGAGGAATAAGATTTAGGGCAAACCCTAAAAATGATAGTCAGGGAGGTCGCCATCAAGAAAGAAGGAACCCATAACATAATGGAGTGGATAACAAGGATTTTAACATATAAGATAACCCCGATTATGGGAGAAGGATGAAACATTTCATACTGAGAAAACAGAAGTCGAGCAAGATAGGGAGAACCAGGACGGTACACCTATGGGGAAATTTATGGACCTGCCTAAACAAAACTTATACTTTTATCCCCAACCACCACCCTGAGGAAACAATGTGGTGGGAAATTCTTTCAGGACCTTTAAGTTGCGAAGCTCTCAGAGTTCCAAGGGACAGGCTGACCTAGTCGAGGCAAGAGCCTGGCTAAAGGAAATAGAGGAATCATTTTATATTCTAAATGATTGACGAAGCGCAAAAGACTATTTTTGTCACTTACCTTCCTAAGAGAGAGGCCACCCGTTGGTGAAAGGCCAAGAAAGACACGGCGCCAGAGGTTATAATAAATTGATTAAAGTTCAGTTAATTGTTTTCAGGAAAGTACTTCCCAAGGTTATAGAGATAGTGTAAAAGCTTTAGAGACAGAACAAAGGCGGACGAGTATGATGAATTATGAATCTAAGTTGTAAAAGTTGTCAAGATTCGTCCTGAGGACACGAATCCCAGAGTGACGTGATATTTGAAGTCAATGATTAGTGGGTTCATGAAATGATTGTAATTGAAAGGAAAATAAAAAGAAACTGAAGTGGAAAGGAATATAAGGCAATAGAGTTTGAGGAATGATAAGGGAGTTGGGTATGAGGAAACCCTAAAGACTCGTAGTAGTAGAAATAAAAAAGTGTGTGATCATCAGGATGAGGGTGATTCACCATGAGTTAAAGTTGATGGTTGAAGGCATAAATGATATATATATATATATTATCCCCTTTAAGTTGGGATTATTCGAAGACACTTCGAGATAGATCGATGGGCTAATAAGAAAACACGGATGGACCGAGGAGACGGGAAAGCAAGAAATTAGGAAATTGGATTAAGGAAGTGACCTTCAAGAATATGAGGTGTATGTAACACGACTGACTAGATACCCAAAAGGAGACATCAGGTACAAAAGATATCCCAACATTGAGATGACTGTTAAGATAAATAACAGAGGTAAATGAGTAATTAGAACTAAAAAGTTCACTTTGAACATAACCAATATCTTCCAGAACATCCATGTTATCATTACCAAATCAGGAAAGAAAAACGGATAACCATTATTATCTACTCGAGGCCATGTGGACTGACCTCAGTTTGAATAAGGATGTTATTGTGAAATTAGGTATAGACTATCGAGGTGGAAATGATTGAATAAGATAGCCTTATCAGGGATATATGACTCGATTTATCCATGGAAGGATGCAAGTACCTTTTTAAAGGTGGAATTAAGGAGAGAACCTCGATAACTTGAGATGAATCCTGGGGGAATGTATAAAGGTTGGCATTTTACCCTTAATAGGGACAATATGAGTTTCGATAGTATGAATTGGAAAGGATTAGGGTAACAACAACCTTTAAGGATCAGTGGAGGAATTTTTAGAAGTATATAGACAATGGTTCTGGTATTAGTAAATGCTATTTTGATATGCCCTATATCTAGGGAATACAGGAGGAACGATTCATGGATAACCTTAGAGGTCTTACAAGGAGAAAGGTAATATTCAAAGTTCTGAAGAATATAAATTTTGATAAAGGAAATATTACGTAATTATAATAATGCCAGGTGGGCACGTGTTGAACCACAAGAAAGTATAGATCGACCCAATGAAGGTTGAGATTGGTGAAACAAGAAGGACCTAAGATAAGAGACGTCCTAAGTATGATCGAGAGTTAGTCGTGATAATGTTAACCTCTAAAGATCGAGGTAATAAATTATGGAAAAATGGTGATATTTTTTTTCTTACCAAAGCTTAAGGAAGAGCATTTTCACACAAGCAATGATTGGAAATGAGGTAGAAATTTTAGTTGGAGATCGTTCAAAAGACATTGATTATAAGGAACTATTACTATCAGGAAAGGCTAATGAGGTGGCCAACACTCTAAGTGTAAGAGAGCAATTATAGGGGCTCGTGCCAGAGGAATACAATGATGATGGTTAAAGCCATGAAGGTTGTATTATGGTGTGAAAGATTGACATTCCTTCTGATGTTTGTGCGATACTCAACCGTAATAGTAGTTTGGTAAAGATTTAATTCATGTAATCACCGTGAGCGGGCAATCTATCTTAGAAGGTCCTATCTTGAGATAAGCCAGGACCATGTTACGAAAGGACTAAATGAACCTTTGAGCTTCATGTCTCCTAATAAAGATATATGGTTAATAATGGTATTAACCTGCTATCGTTCCTTTCATTGAAACTCTTCTGTAATTTTATCTGCTTCATGTCATGTATATACATCAGGATCATGAGTGTTCTTCATGAATCATGAATGGTGATTATGTTACCTCCTTAGAAGAATTCGATACGGCAGGTATGGACTCCGTATGGTTAGCTATTAAGATTCCAAGGAAAACGAATGACTACCGTAGGTCCACGGTGGACTATAGTAATGCAGCAATGATTATGCGAATAATGAGATGATTACAACCGTAAGAGTTGTATTAGAATTGATGTTGAGATTGAGTACTATTAATCGGGTCGTGGTAATGTATAAGTTATTATTGATAGACCCACTAAGCCGAACATTTACCTATGATATATTTATTCCTTCTTATCGATAAAAAGTAGTATTACTATAAGAAGAAGGTTATGGTATAACAATGGATTCTAGTAACTATGATGTCTAGAATGAAATCCGAGATTCGATTTTCGCTGTCGAGGGAGTTTCAACGGTGATTGTTTATAAGCTCGAGCAAGGGCATGGGTCCATAGAATGATGGACGGAATAGAAAAAATATTTAGGCATAATACGATGCGATAATACTTGATGTTGGCATATATACATATGTTTCATTCTCTTTTGATAAACCTCTATAGTTCAGAGGTAGATTTCAAGCCAGATATTTTGTGGCAGTATTTTTTTTATAATGCTCTTAAATTTGTTCTTTTCTTTCCTTTTCATTTCGTGTAAGCTGAGAAGAACAACCCTTCCAGAAGGGGAGGTATTGCTGAATGACTATCTATCTGTGTCATAGAAGCCTAGTAGGATACCAACTATTGTTTAATTGCTTTTTAAGTACTAAAGGCTGGTCACCTTCTGTACTAACTATGAGATGTAACAAGTGTTCTTTATCATGGTGATCACTCAATAAATTCTTTTACTTCTATATGATGGACCAAGCTTTCGAAGATAGAAGCAGCTAGAAATGAAATAGTATCAGTACGGTGGTATTCCGATTTTAACGTGTTCGTGATACTAAGGTTGACACGTTTATTAAAGGGTTATAGAACGCTAACGAGCAAAAGTGTAACCAGTATAATATTAGGTACGAAAGATAGTAACGATTACGAACTGGAAAATAGTGGGTATTGAGAAGCAAAAGCTATAATGCTAGAAGCTATGATGAGAGTCTATGCAATAGACTTGAAAGAATTTGGAATGATTACTTAACGCAGATTGAGTTTTCTTACGACAATAGATCGTATGTCAGTATCGAGATGTCGCCTTATGAGATCCTTGAGAGAAGAAAATGTCGATCTCCCTTATGTTAGGATGAAGTTGTAGAGCGTAAGATGCTCAGACCAGTAGTGGTCCAAAGGACCAAGGATATAATAGATCTAATCAGAGGACGGCCGGTAGTAGCCCAAGATGGACATAAGAAGTATTCTGATTTGATAATAAAAGGACAAAGAGTATGAAGTAGGCGACCTAGTGTTGTTAAAGGTATTCCCTTGAAAAGCCTTGGAAAGGATTAATGAGGTTCGGAAGGAAAAGAAAGCTAAGTCCACGATTTGTTGGACCCTTGAATATATTAAGATGTATTGAAAAGTTATCAACTGAACTAGCCTTACCCCCGAACCTGCAGCAAGTTCATAACATGTTCCACGTATTAATATTAAGGAAGTATACTCCGAATGTCAGACATATAGGGGAATACGAGCGCATAGACATGCAACCAGACTTAACCCACGTGGAGCGGCCAGTGAGGATGATGGATCAAAAAGGGACAAGTACTTCGGAACAAGGTTACCAAGCTAGTCGGGGTTTTGTGGCAGACCACAACGTGAAAGAATTAACTTGTTAACTAGAAAGTGCAAGGCTAAAAAGGTATCCCTGATTGTTTTCTATCTGATTCCGGGACGAAATCCTTTTAAGGAGGGGAGACTGTAATAACCTCATTTTTTAGAAATTTTGGAGACCCTAATGAATAATAACTTTTGCTGATATTGCTGATTAATAAAAATTATCAGACCACACTATATAGGAGTACTGTTATGGAAATTCTAAGATCGTATTAGTATTCCATAAAGTAAATGAGTGTATGTAAAGGTCGTTAAAATTCGAATCCGGACACTTTGATTTTTTCCCGAAAATCCACCAGATACCGAAAGAATTAAGTATAAGGTAACATGATTAAAAAGATTTAAATTCAAGGATTATAAGAAAGGATTATTAAGGGAGTATAAAGTATTAAGGAAGGTTTAGAGAAATCCAAGTAATAAGATTCCGGATATGATCCCCCAAATTATTAACCGGAATGAGAGTTAAGAGAACCGTAAAACAAATAAGCGACCAAAAACCAAACTTGTACAAGATAAAGACATGTGGCAAATTGATGATATAAGGAGGGTGATGTAAGCAAGATTAGTAGATATTTTTTTAGGATGAATTGTGGCCACATAAAGTTAACCAAAGCTTACATCCACCACACAATTAATCAAAGACAAACAAGAAGCATTTCCATTTCTCATTTCTTCAATATTGCTCTCGGCCAAAACAATACGAGCAACTTCAAACTTCAATATCTCTTTCTATACTCACTCAAATATTATGTTCTATATCTCTTTGGAAAGGTATTGAGATGGCCTACAAAGCTTGTTCAGAAGTCGCGTCCAAATAAGCATGGTAAGACCCTCATTTTTACAGTTCTTTCAATCGGACTTTTAGAAACTTCAAAACCTAACTTTGTGTTTTCTTGATTATTTGTGAGATCCAAGCTTGTATAAGGATTAATCAAGGTTTTAAGGCTTCCTAGCAACTTTACCCTCACAAATAAAGGTATAAAACTTCTGAACCTTTCAGTACTAAGTTTGTTTGCTTGAATTTTGGGATGGTTTGGATGGATGATTAGTTGTTTGAATGATTAAGTTTGAATTGATCTTTGATTGTTAAGTAGATTAGTTGATTATGGAGATGGTATAATATTGAATTGGATTGAGGATCTTGAGCTTATTTTGGCTAAGATTAGTAGCCTAGGTTTAAATCTTGAAGTTATGAGTCGTAAACATATTGGAAATTTCTAAGTTCTAGCCGTCATATTGCCCGATTTTCCTTAACTGTTTCTGTGCTTAACTTTAGGACCCGTGAACTCACTATAAGCTTCTGACCTTTACCATGTTTATATAGTTCATGTTACGAGCTTCGTTTTGACATGTCGTTCGCCTAAATCCGAGTTACGAGCGATGAGAAACAACCATTTTAAGTAACGGTGTTTCGCAAGCGAACCCCAAAACCTCGAGTAACTTTGAGACCATAATTGAGACCCTTAAATGATTAATCAAAACATGAGAGAATTATGTCAAGTGAATAAGGAAGCTAATAAAGTACTTGCGAAAGAGTCGCCTTAAAATTCAAAACGGTTAATTTATTAAAATTGGTGGAGCCGAGGGTACGCAAGCGATTAACGCAAATCATTAAGCGTATAAGCGATCGAAAGCGACCGTTAGGGTATGAGTGAGTTTTGACTAGTTTCTTAAGCGACCGTGGTCTAATTCTGGCTTATGTTGTTGTTCATAGGTTACCGGATCCACTCTAAGCTTAAGTCTACCCCAGAACACTCAGGCAAGATTTCTACCCATTATACTGTTGTTGTGATGTAATATATTGATGCATTATCTTGAGATAAGTGCATGGTTATTATTAGCAAGACTTGTGATATATTGGAGCATGTTGATATGATATATATATATATGCATGCCTGTTTCGTAATATTGATATTCTATTATCAATTCAAATGTTGATAAACTGCATAATACATATGCTAGAGATAAGCAGTAGTTGCGTATACCCTTAGTATAGGGGATCCAAAAGTGAACATTTTTCTAATCTGGGAGTCGATGTTCATGAGTATAATATATATTTTTATATATATATATAGTTTTCTATAACTATTAATCGAATAAGGTATATTTGATAGTTTTGAATAATAATCAAACTTATTTTCGATTATTCAAATAAAGATCGTACTTTCGTATAAGTATATCTTTTGTTATTTATTATTCATTTCAAGTATGAGTTTTAAAACTTCTATTTCAATTATTTTATAAAGATTATCCTTATGGGAATATTATTTAAATAATAATATTCATATATTTTCTAACATATCGGGACTGAATCACTTTATTAAATCTTCATTACTCTAAACATTCTTTAAAATATTTTTGAGTCTTCAAATGATTTTAAAATTTAGAGCGGATCCCAAAACTCATTTTCAGATTTCAGATCTTCCTTTCGAAGGGGATTTAAATACTCGCTCAAAACCTAAGGGATCCGGCTCAGTGGTATATTTTTGGAGCAACGAAGTTGCTAACTTGATAAAAGAGTTTGATTACTTGCCCAACATTCAGGAAGTAAACCCAATCGGAATGTGTCGGCATAAGCAACATGGGCTCAGTTGGAGTCCATCAAAGTGTAAGTGGCTGAGTGGCAGTCCATCTAAGCGTAAGTGGCTGAGTGGCAGTCTAACATAAGGTCCTAATGCGGCCAGGGTGATGACCGGTGGGGAATTCATCCATCTACTAGTAGAAAAGGTTTCTTAATTGGTATATTTGCCTGATCAGCAAGATATTGGGTTTATGCCAAAGTTTTCTTCTTTCCAAATTCATTGGGTATTACAACTCTATTTATACTATTCATCAAAAAGGTTTTCTAGGAAAGTATGAGATATATATATAGGTGTGTATATATATCGAGACTTAATGAAGTATCTCGTAACTTCATTTTTTTTGAATGATATTTCAAAGATTGAATCTATTCAAGTCTTATCTTTTGTCTCATCCATGGGATGAACGTTTGAAATTGATTATAGCTTGAACGGTGGTAGTTCGAGTAGTATTCAGAAAATATATAAGTATGTTGGAGTATCTTGTAACTTCATCTTTTCAACTTATATCTAGTTAACGATTATCTTATGCACGACAAATATTTTCAGAAAAAACATTGAGACAATGTTAGATATATGAGATCACCTTACAACGATATTTTATACAGTTATAAACTGGAACTCTGTGTACATTATACATGGCAGAGGATTTCAAAAATCTTGAGAAGTATATATATGTATATATATACTGAATATTTTGCGACTTCATCGCATTAAGATATCAAACTTGGTTCATTTCCTCTTTACCAAGACTTTCATGAGTACTACGAGAATGCTCATATATTGTTAATTATTATACATATTATTTCGGTGGGCTTGTTGCTCACCCTTTCTTTCTTCTTTTATCACACAACAACAGATAGACAAGTTGAACATGACCAAGTTCCCAATTCGCGAGCGGATAGGTAATGTTCCGCAGTTTCCTGTAGGCGTTGATGCCACTGTAGCTGAGGTAGGAACTACCAATAAGCTAGGTTTTCAACTGTTGATGTACCAGACTTATATATATTTATGAATTGTACTAATGGCAAATAATATGTAAATTTATTCAAAACACTTTTAAGGTGTAATGGTTTATAATTGTGGAATAAAATGACTTTTGTTATTTTTGGTATTCATCTCTGAGACTATAACTTGTGGTGTGTGTGTATATTGTGGGGTCACAGTGCGCAATAGTTGGTTGTTTATTAAGATTAAGTGTTATTAAGGAAAATGGAACTCGTGACAACCCGGATCCCCGACCCCGGATTTGCGGGTGTTACATATAAGCTCGTGATTGTTTTAATGATAGATAAGTTATGGTTATTGTTCTAGTTTCAAGAGTATATCTGTTAAGTATTAACACACGCATATTTCTGGTTTGTGAGTTGGTTTCTGGGGTTTATTCGAACTTTATTTAGAGTCATTGCAATCTTAGAGGCATTCGCTTGTTGGATGGTTATAGTTATTCTATGGGGATCGATTGCATTATCATTTAGTTGCATTCACGTAGTTGCATTCATGTATTAGTTTTGATTTGTAGTTTTTGAGTATGTTTATGCTTGAGGATAGGCATCGATTCAAGTTTGGGGGTGTGATAAGTGGATTTTATATCTACTTGGAACGCTTCATTACAGGTTTAAGTTGGTATTTTGGACTCAAGTTATTGGTATTTTTGATGAGTTTTCGTGTAATTGCATTACAGGCATTAGTTGGATGAATAAATGAGCTTCTCAAAGAAATATGCTGAAAAGATATCGGAACTGGAAGCCTTGGACATGTTCATCTTGAAGAGCATCTCAATAGCTTCGCGTGGACTATTGAATCGTTAAATTCTGACAAACGGAACTCAAGTTACAACAGAAATAAGAAATTGTAGAAAAATCCAAAAGCTTGGCGTGCCCACGCAGGAAAGCGGGTGGCCGCGCCAGATATGCAGAGAGCGCACGCGCCCATGCGGAATGTGGGGTGGCCGTGCCAGAGTTCTGAGCCAGAATCCTGATTTGACTTGAATTTGATGATTTTGAGGGCCCAGGTCGTCCAAAAGCATATATAAGCCAATAATAATTCATTTTTAATAACAAAGAGCCAAGGGAGAGCATTGAGAAGACCTAGAGAGCACAAGATGACTACAGAGAAGAATATTTTTGTATTCTTCAATATAGTTGATACTTCAGATGCTTGTTTTTTATTTGTCTTTTAACCCTAGTACTCTTATATTGTTTATTATCATGTTTTCATTGGAACCTGTGGTAACGATGAGTTCGATTATGAACTAATCATTGTCATGGGGTTCTAACGGATTTATCTATCGATTTCAATAGTTAATTGTTTTAAATTCTTTGAGTAACGACTCGTATACTCTTATATTTAATTAAAGTGTAATTATGGAATGATTAAATGAATAATATATGTGTATAGCTTTTGTCAGCTATGTGTTGTTTCACTTTTATTTATGTGTGTGAATTATGGTGTCCAGGGTAGTTCGTGTAATTAATTATGGACTTGTATTGAATTATTTTCACATTTAAAAGTGGATTTAATACAAGTTTATTTGGGTAAATATGTGAATTATCTCTAAAATTGTTTTTATGGCTTTGTAATCTTAATATTTATTTTTGGGATTTTATAAAACTTAGAAATCAATATTTCATCAATTATTTGGCCCTGTATGATTTTCTGATTGCATTTATTGGTAAAATCCGTATTTAATTCCAGAATTCTTCAAAACATATGAAACTCATATTTATTTAAGTTTGGATTATTCCGAGAGTTTTAAAATTATTTTGGGAATTTTCGGGATTAATTTCACCTGCGCGTTGATTCGTCTAATCGATAAAAGCGAGTATAAGTGGCATTTCAGAAATTATTTTAAAATTACGAAATTTATGTTTTTGTAAACTTCGGGATATTTTTAACATTTTAAGATTAATTTCGTGAGTTTCTGAATTTGTTTTAAGTGCAGCTCGGTTCGTTAATCGTAAAATGCGTGTACGAGTTGCGTTTCAAAAATACTTTAAAAATTATGGGATTTTTTTAATAACTTTGAATTATATTTGATATTTTAAAAATTAATTTGGAATTTTTGGGATTATTTTTATTCGCGCGATGGTTTGTTAAATTGTGAAAACGTGACCAAATAGGGATGTCGGAAAGGTAGTAGGACACATGTCAGAAGTTTGGTTAATCAGTAGACACGTGCCAACTGCAGATTTAATAGAAATAAAAACTTAAAATGCAATAAAATAAACAACAGAGAAGCACCCCTGTTGTCTCCCCCTTCCCCTGTGTTCATCTCTCATCTCTCTCGAGTTAATCTCGATCTTTCCTTTTTTCTCTGGGTGTTTCGTCCCCATGAATAAGCTGTGGTTTCTTCTTCCCCCTCCTGTGGTTGTTTCCGGTGGTTGCGCCGCCGTCTGTAACTCTGTTCGCCGCCTTGAAATTCCGGCTGCATCTTCGTTATCAGGTGGTTGGCTCCGATTTCACTGCTGCTTGACTATATATATATACATAGGTTTTGTGTGTATATTAGTTGAATGCGTTGTTGTCTGTTCTGTCACTACCGTATCGGCCGCCGTCAGATTTTCTTTCCAGTGAGGTGGCTTGTGCGGGTGTCGCGTTTGCTACTGTTACTATTCGATTGCTTTGATTTGCAAATGTTATTTAATTATTCTCTGCAGAAAATATTTGAGTGGTATTCATGAAATAGATTTATTGCATTCAAGAAATTATTAATTTAATCGGTGAATTTCGTGTCGGACACCCGAAAATTTTGGGTACCCGTGAATTTTACCGCCGTCGGCGATGAGCCTCGGCGAGCCGACGGTGGATTGTGATGAATTATTCCGAGTCTTGATATTTTTAAAATAAATAAATGAATAAAATACGAGTAATAATTAATAACTGCGATTGGGTTGGAATTTGAAGATGTATGGATTTTGATTGATATTGTTAGCTTGATTTGGTGGTTGGGGATTATATTTGGATTGTTGTTACGTTGTGGTGGATTGGTTTGACGTCATATTGTTCGACGAGATAGTCCGATAAATAAAGCAAAAGCTGCCCGATTTCCGGAAAAACTTAATTTCGGAAATACGGGGGCGTATCCAGTAATTATCGAAACGTCGAGCGAGTATAAATAAGTATATACATATATTTTGTACGGAACTTGATTGTATGATGTGGTCAATATTTTTCCAAAATCAATAACCCTAATTTCGTAAAATGACGAGTATACGTATTCTCTGAAAATGAACACCGAACCGATTTTCGAGATTATGAACCCTAATTGTTTCGTGTGTTATTATAATATACATAATTACGAGTCGGGTTTAAATATCGTTGGGTAGAATTGGTATCGAGGATATGTCAAGCATACCTAGACGTCTAACGTAGAGTATTTCGGCTCTGTAGGTTCTAGTTGAAGGACTCCGGAAGTGATATCGAACTTAAGATAACCTAGTGGACAGTCGACGAGCTCAGTAGGGTTTTAACCAAAGAACCTGAGTATTGAAGTCGAACCCAAGATGATCTAGTGGTTAGACGATAAAGCCTGAGCGTCCGAGTCGGATCAGAGTCGATCAGTAATAGTTGTAAAGCTCTGCAAGGCAAGTACCCCTGACCATTCTTTTATGGTTCACTACGTATGAATAGCTAAATGTTTTACTTTCGTAATGGAACGGAAACGTTTTAAGTTACGTTTCCCCTGTAGTTATAAATCACTGTTTTCAAATTGTTTTGGGGAAAAGTAACTTCGAAAGGTACCTATCTCGAATGAAATGATTTGCGAACTTGATTTTATATGTGTGCTGGTTAAATAAATGATTTTGAAAATGGGATAGGTACAAGTGTTTCAAAAACTGGATAAAACGATCAGATATGGGATACATTGGGGCCAGAGTAGGCCTATTGAGGTGGCGTAAGAGGCTAATTCGGTTGCGCGCAATGTATAACCGATTAGTCCAGCAGGTCAGAGACCTAGCTAGTCTCTGAGTTTCGGAATAGGTAAATGGGATGGCAGAGGGAGCCGTCTGGTATTGATAGCCTCATCAATTATCTTCACATATCCACTACGTATCTGATTTGGGTTTTGTGGTTCCCATAACGAAACAAGTGGTTTATCTAGTGGATTTGGAAATGAAGATAGCATGCTAAAATTTGACTATGGTATTTATACACAGCACACTACTGATGTTATTGTTTTACAAAGCATGCTAGTTTTGAATATCCAGTTTATGAATGTTTACTTATTTTCTAACGAGTTATGAATTCTGTTCCTATAATTGCTTTACTTTAAATCATTTTTACTTGTTATTCATATTGCGGTACTGCTGAGCAATTGATTGCTCACCCTTGCAGAATATTTTATATATGTATTGCAGATGCCTAGGAAATTCTTCCATGATAGTCAGGGCAGAGTTCCAGATGAGGTCTGTTGAGTTGCTATATTAAGATAGTGGTCAGGATTGTATAAGGTAAATTGGATTGTGATATTTGTGTAGCCTAAATCATACTTAAACCTAGAAAAGGTCTTGGTAAAGGGGTCATAGTTATGTATTATTAATGATTTGGATTGAATTATGATTATTGTTATTGTTGTTAGTGACGTCAACTCCTGACCCCGGAGTTGAGGCCGTCAAGGTTGGTATCAGAGCTACAGGTTTGAGTCCCTGATTTAGGTTATGGGTAGAGTCAAAGGAGTAAAGTGTTAGGGCGAAAACATGCACTAATATTCACGCAAGTATACGCGTTCGCAAGTAATATAGAATACTTTCTAGTTCGTTCCCTCAGAGACTCAAGCTAAGTTATTGTCTAATTAAACTCACTCACCAATGTATGATTACTTCTCAATGTTAAGATAACACTTAAAATTGTTGATTAAATATTAATTATAATTAACTACTTAATTAACCACTTAACTAACACTTCAATTTATCAATAATAAAACACTCATGAGATCACAACTTCATTATTACTTCTTTCTATAGCCATTGTTATTACCTTTAGCATGTGACAGTGATGATATTAATCGAATAACACGGAACTGATAAAAGCCAACTTTCATTGTACTAATACCATTCTACCAAACATCCACAATTAAGATAGAAGTTGAATAGTCATCAATTATGTTGAGTTCCTATATGTCTACAGAAATTGACAACACAACGATTTAAGCACAAGTTATTCCTTTTGATTACATAGGGCAAATAAAACTGTTAGAGTTACCCACTAATCATGCACAACGTACATGAACCTATGCTAGCATGGCAAGTTCTAAATCTCAAGATCCACCGTCGCTTCACAAGAGATTAACACCCTATCTTATATGTTCGTGACGCACATAAGACGAATACGCACAACCAATACTAGATATCATGCAATCATCACACACTAAAGTATTAAACAATTAACTAAAGAATTTCATAATAAATCCGTTACAACCCCATGATCACGATTAGCCCATAATAGAACTTATCGCCATCATGGGTTTATATGAAATCATGATAAACAACACAAGAAAATAATAACTAAACTAATTATATTAAAACAGAGTATGTCACAAGAGTAAATAAGTCAAAGCAAGAAAACTAGCATCCAACGTTACAACGAAACAAGAATCACAAGAATATATGCTTCCTCTTCGTTGCGGTGTACTAAATCGGTCTTCTTCCTTATCTCCTTCGCTTCTTGCGCAAAACACAATCTAAAACATAATCTCTTTTTTTTTTCTTTGTGAAAACGTCTCAAATCTACTTATATAATAGTCCCATAAAACTCAGATTACATAGAAGTTGGAAGCCAAACAGAAGTAGAAGTCTAAAATAATTTATCCTTTTCCCCGACCCTGCGCGGCCGCTCAGCATTTCTGCAGGGGCGCGCAAGGCTGCTGCGCAGCTGCTCAGCATTGCTGCGCAGGCGCGCATGACCCTACTGGAAAAAATCCAGGTTTGCTCCGTTTCTTCGCCGTAATCTGCCCGTTCTTTTCCTCTCACAATGGTGAACACATGCCAAGGCTTATTCTTGATGATTCCTCCTCCGAAATGCAACTAATACCCTGAAATGCATAAACACTAGAAAAATGCATCAAATACACAAAATACTTGATTTCAAGACACCAATTTAAGCCATTTTAAGATGTTCTAAGTGGTATAAAATGCCACTTATCATACCCCCAAACTTAAATCGATGCTTGTCCTCAAGCGTCACAGACTCAAAACAAATAAAAATATGCATGAATGCAATCTATATGAAAATGCAATGATCCCCCTTACTACAATTAACCAACCAAATTGTCACATCTCAACGAATGCAGTTAGACAACTAAAGATCAATAAACTCATGCAAACGGACATACAGCCAGAAACGTGGTGTGTGTAAATGCTTAACAGATATGTTTCGGAACTAGACCAATTACTATGACTAGACTATCTTCAAGGCAATCCTACGATTATACAAAGAATAAAAATTCTAGGCACAAAGTGATATACAACACTACAAGAACTCTGGAGCTTACTACGGAATTGTGCTTTTTATTTACAACTCAAATGCTTATTTGACCGTGCAATGAGTGAGGTCCACAAAAGACTTATACAATGGTATCCATGTAACGAGCGTTAGGTTAGCGGATCCAAGACTCTAAAAGCCTTAGGTCACTAGGCACAAAGTCCCCTAAGAACTTAATAACTCGAATACCAAAGAGCCCACTCTTGATCAATTATGCATTTTTTTTTTCTTTTCTGAGCAAGTGCGTTTCGCTCCATCTTGCTCAACCCTAGACTACTCGCATAACATGCGAGCCGGCTACTAGCCATTTGACGCCTAGCCACAACTAGCAACAAATTCCATTTTTACTCCATTTTTTTTTCTTTTTCATGCCTTTACCACTAAGAACCTATTATCAAATTCTAAGCATAATAAATAGATTATCCTCGAAAATAATCAGATCATAACAACAATCTAGCCCTTAAGCATTCTCTAAGACTTAGTGAAAATACAAGTGCTTCTAGCATACATATCAACCTACACAACTTAATATCACTTTAATGTTATCACTACACTCGCATCAATATCACAATTCAGTCGATAAATCATTGCAAAAGGGATCATGGTATATGCATGAGCTATATGATATGACAAACAAATAAAGCTATATAAAAAAACTATATGGCAAAAATTATGCAACTATATGAACTAACTATCATGAATATGCAGCTATATGACACACACAAAATATTCCTTAACTACCACCCCCAAACTTAAAATCTTCACTGTCCCCAGTGAAGGTAGTAGAAAGGAACACAGGGTTTACCTACTCGGAGTCATCATCATCATCA
Source organism: Apium graveolens (assembly GCF_009905375.1). NCBI lineage: Eukaryota > Viridiplantae > Streptophyta > Magnoliopsida > Apiales > Apiaceae > Apium > Apium graveolens. The sequence goes on along the minus strand of NC_133647.1, from coordinate 45,960,378 downwards.
CCCTCAGTGGGTGGAGTATCAGGCGGCGGGTATGCAGAGTCCTCACCAAAAACTGGCCACTGGATATCAGCTCCAAGGCCTCGAAAAGCAGTCCCTAACGTAAGAGTGAGCTCCTGAGCAAACCTGCTCTGTGTCTCATACATGGCATCCATCCGCCGTGAAAGCCTCCTATACTGGGCATCACCCATCCCAACACCCTCCTGAGCTCTCGAAGAACCAGCCTCACCACGCCCTGGCCTAGCCATAGTAGCACCTCGTGCTGGACGCCCTCCTGGAAGACGATAACCCAGCCCATGCTCCTCAGGCTCACCACTGGTCCACTCCTGCATCCCATTCAGAGTGCCAGAATCTATCGGAGCTGCTGGCAACTACAACTGCTCATGAGCTGGCCAGTTCACTCCTACTGCTCGGTATAGCTTCGTAACCGTGGATGCATAAGGGATGTTCATATGCTTTGCTCCCCTCAAAAACTTCAGAATTCCTTGGTAGATAAACTCACCAAGGTCCACATAGTATTCCTCATTCAGAATTCCCCACAACAACTGTGCTCTCTCAACTGTGACCTCGTGTGCATGTGAAGAAGGCAAAATATGAGCACATATAAATGCATTTCATGCACGGGCATACCTGTTCATGGCGATCGCCGGAAAGTAACGATACTCATTATTGGCTGGACTGCGGTTCCAGACTGTGCCCGGTCGACAGAGAGTCACACAAATCAAATCCAAGTCAAAATCCTCAGCAGTCTTTTCATTCCAGTTCTCCTCCTCGGGCTTCCTCTCTCGCTGTCCAATCACACGGCGAATCGCCGCAGGATGATAATCAACCGTCAGCCCACGAACTACAGAAAACCCATTCTTTTCAGCCTTCGCGTTCATGTAGAACTCGCGAACAACACTCATCGGTACTGCTTCGGGTGACTCACAAAAAGCTATCCACCCCTTCTCTGCAATTATGGGCAACAACTCACCATCCCTCCCTGATGGTAAAAACCCCCTCTCCTTCAGAATCGGCTTCCCCAACAGCCTAGTGTACTCCTCCTTCGCGGCTCTGTCAGTTAACCGAGGCCTTGCAGCAGTACCCCTTGATGAATCAGCAGTAGGAACTGTGCTGCTGCTGTCAATAGTGCGTGCTCTCTTGGGTGCCATTGATTTGTGAATAAAAGTGTGTAAGAACTGATTTTTGATGTTTATGAGAGGGTTTAAGTGTAGGAAGTTTGTGGGAGATATGTAGGATAGGTGTATGTATATATAGGGTGTGGAGTAGGTTAAATTAGATTAGGAGTGGGGTTGAGGGATAAAATCATGGGGTAATGGGAAAAGAATTCGTGGGTTTATGTTCTGTGATGGGTTTTTTTGTGTTTTTGTTTTTTTTTTTTTCTGAACTGCAAAAAATTTTCTGGAACTCGACCCCTACGCGGCCGCTCAGCATTTCTGCGCGGGCGCGCAGCAAGCTGCGCGGCCGCTCAGCATAGCTGCGCGGGCGCGCAGAGGGTCTCTGGAATTTTTTTTTTCAGCCCCTGTTTTCTGATTTTTTTGGATAGGTTATTAACTTCTAAGGGTTCCTGTAACAACAATTCATGGGTTGCCTCCCACGCAGCGCTTTCTTTTTCGTCATTAGCTTGACGTTCCGTACCTTTCTCAAGTAGTCAACAAAATGGCACTAACCACCTCTCGGTCTGCCATGTCCCCATAGTAGTGCTTCAACCGCTGACCGTTAACCTTGAATGCTTGGTCCGAATCATTCTCAAAAATTTCCACCGCTCCATGTGGAAACACAGTTTTGACAATAAAAGGTCCAGACCACCTTGATTTCAACTTCCCAGGAAAAAGTCGAAGCCGAGAGTTGAATAACAGAACTTGTTGCCCTGGCACAAATAACTTAGGATGTAGCTTCCTATCGTGCCACCTCTTCACCTTTTCCTTATACATTTTGTTATTCTCGTATGCTTGAAGTCGAAATTCATCAAGTTCATTAAGCTGAAGCATTCTTTTCTTACCAGCTGCATCTAAATCCAGGTTCAATTTCTTCAATGCCCAGTAGGCCTTATGCTCAAGCTCCGCCGGTAGATGACATCCCTTACCGTACACCAACTGAAACGGTGACATCCCAAGTGGAGTTTTGTATGCTGTTCTGTAAGCCCAAACAGCTTCATCGAGCTTTAAAGACCAATCCTTCCTTGACGGACAAACAATCTTCTCTAGAATGCGCTTTATCTCTCTGTTAGACACTTCCGCTTGACCATTTGTTTGCGGATGATAGGCAGTAGCTACTCGATGATTCACATTATAACGCTGCATCATAGAAGTGAACTTACGGTTGCAAAAATGCGATCCTTCATCACTTATGATTACCCGAGGCGTTCCAAACCTTGTGAAAATTTGCTTATGAAGAAAATTTAGCACTGCCTTTGCATCATTTGTCGGTAAAGCTTTAACTTCGACCCATTTTGAGACATAATCGACTGCCAGCAAGATGTATTGATTATTGCAAGACGAGATAAAAGGCCCCATGAAATCGATTCCCCATACATCAAAGACCTCGACTTCAAGCATCACATTTAATGGCATCTCATCCTTCCTTGACAAATTTCCCACTCTTTGGCAACGATCACACCTTAAAACAAACTGATGAGCATCCTTGAACAAAGTAGGCCAGAAAAAACCTGCTTGCAGAATACGAGCTGCCGTCTTCTCACCTCCATAGTGTCCACCATAAACCGTGGAATGGCAGTCTCGTAATATCCCCTTAGTCTCACAGAACGGGATATATCTCCTGATGATCTGATCAGCTCCCTGTCTAAATAAATATGGTTCATCCCACATATACCACTTCACCTCATGCAGAAACTTCTTCTTTTGAGCGGATGTCAAATTAAGCGGCATTATATTGCTGACAAGATAGTTTACAATATCTGCAAACCATGGTTCTTCCTCCTGAATTGCAAACAATTGCTCATCCGGAAAAGATTCATTGATTAACGTCCTATCTTGTAAAGTAGAATCGGGATTCTCCAACCTAGAGAGATGGTCAGCTACTTGATTCTCGGTACCTTTTCTATCTTTGATCTCTAACTCAAATTCCTGAAGTAAAAGCACCCAACGAATGAGTCTCGGCTTCGAATCCTTCTTAGAAACCAGATAGCGAATAGTTGCATGATCAGTGAATACTGTTACTTTCGTACCAAGCAGATAAGATCGAAATTTCTCAAAGCCAAAGACTATAGCCAAAAGCTCCTTCTCAGTAGTGGTGTAGTTCAATTGGGCCCCATTTAAAGTCTTACTCGCATAGTAGACCACAGGGAAGAGATTTTTCTTGTGCTGTCCCAGAACTGCACCTACCGTATAGTCACTCGCATCACACATCATCTCAAACGGTTCTGTCCAATCTGGTGCTGTAATAACTGGTGCCGTGATCAAACTCTCCTTGAGAGTCTCGAATGCTGCCAAACATTCATCATCAAATTTGAAAGGCACATCGTTCTCAAGTAAATTGCACAACGGCTTAGATATCTTTGAAAAGTCCTTGATGAATCGCCGATAAAAACCCGCATGACCGAGAAAACTACGGATTCCTTTCACTGAATTAGGTGGGGGAAGATTTTCAATGACTCCCACCTTGGCCTTGTCCACCTCCAGACCTTTGCTAGAGACCTTATTCCCAAGGATAATGCCTTCACGCACCATAAAATGACATTTCTCCCAATTAAGCACCAAATTAGTTTCCACGCATCTTTTGAGTACGGCGCGCAGATTATTCAAACATTCATCATATGAGTGTCCAAAGACGGAAAAGTCATCCATGAACACTTCGACGTTATTTCCAATCATGTCAGAGAATATAGCCATCATACATCTCTGAAAGGTGGCCGGGGCGCCACATAACCCAAACGAAACTCTACGAAAAGCAAATGTGCCAAATGGACAAGTGAAGGTAGTCTTTTCCTGATCCTCTGGTGCAATACAAATCTGATTATACCCGGAATAACCATCCAGAAGACAAAAATACTCATGTCCCGCCAATCTGTCAAGCATTTGATCAATGAATGGGAGAGGGAAGTGATCCTTCCTTGTGGCTTTGTTCAATTTTCTATAATCCATGCATACTCTCCATCCTGTAACTGTTCGAGTAGGGATGAGCTCATTCTTTTCATTTGCGACCACAGTGATACCTCCTTTCTTAGGTACATATTGCACGGGGCTCACCCACGAGCTGTCAGAAATAGGATAAATGATGCCTGCATCTAGCCATTTCAGAATTTCTTTCTTCACCACCTCCTTCATGATCGGGTTCAGTCTTTGCTGCTGTTCCACAGTTGGCTTACTACCTTCCTCTAACAGAATTTTATGCATACAATATGAAGGACTTATCCCCTTGATGTCTGCTATGGTCCATCCTATAGCCGATTTGAATTCTCTCAAAATCCTTAAGAGCTTGTCTTCCTCACTACCTGAAAGGTCAGCTGAAATAATAACAGGTAACGTAGATGAATCACCTAAAAAAGCATACCTCAAGTGTTTAGGTAATGGTTTGAGCTCCAAGGTAGGTGCTTCCTCTATTGATGGTTTGAGCTTCCCTTCAGCATTCTTAAGGTCAGAAGTACCGAGAGATTCAAATGGTATGTCGAGCTTTCGCTTCCATGGAGAAGCGTTCAGATATTGTAATTGCTCGTTGCTATCTTCATCATCGCTGTCAAAATCCCCCACTAAGGCCTTTTCCAATGCATCAGACATTAGCATGTGATCGAGTTCCGAAGTAACTGCGGAATCAATCACATCCACTTTTAAACACTCCTCATCTTCTGTAGGGAATTTCATTGCCTTGAATACGTTGAAGGTCACATCCTGATCTTGGACCCGCATAGTAAGTTCCCCTTTTTGCACATCTATCAAGGTACGGCCAGTAGCCAAGAAAGGCCTCCCCAAGATTATGGGAATCTTCTTATCTTCCTCAAAATCCAGAATAACAAAATCTGCAGGAAAGAAGAGCTTATCCACCTTGACGAGCACATCCTCAACTATGCCCCTTGGGTAAGTAATGGAACGGTCTGCCAATTGTAGCGACATGTATGTGGGTTTTGGATCAGGCGGATCCAGCTTTTTAAAGATCGACAAGGGCATCAGATTAATGCTTGCTCCCAAATCACAAAGGCACTTGTCAAAAGTTAGATTGCCAATGGTGCAAGGAATGGTGAAGCTTCCTGGATCTTTCAGTTTTGGTGGTAACTTTTGCTGCAGAACAGCGCTGCATTCTTCCGTGAGAGCAACGGTTTCAAGGTCATCCAGTTTCACCTTCCTTGAAAGAATAGTCTTCATAAACTTCGCATAACTAGGCATTTGTTCCAGAGCCTCAGCGAAAGGTATATTGATGTGAAGTTTCTTGAACACCTCCAGAAACTTCCCGAACTGTCTATCCAGCTTTTGTTGCTGCAATCTCTTAGGAAAAGGTGGTGGAGGATAGAGCTGTTTCTCCCCTGTATTAGCCTCAGGCAGAGTGTGTTCAACAGTAGTCTTCTTTGGTTCCGCCACTTTCTCCTTTTGCTTAGATTCTTCATCTCTAACTTCAGCTTCGACTTCTTTTGCCTTTTCAGCATCAGCTACTTTTCCAGACCTTAAGGTAATAGCCTTGACTTGCTCTTTAGCTTCCTTCCTGCCTGGTAATTCCGTGTCACTGGGAAGAGTGCCAGGTTGACGATTGAGCACTGCATTGGCTAATTGACCGATTTGATTTTCCAAGGTCTTGATAGAAACCGCCTGACTCTTGCACAACAGCTTAAGTTCCTCAAAATCAGCAATAGTAGGTGCAGCTGCACTTCCCTGTTGAGGATATGATTGCCTTGTAGCATACTGCTGTGGTTGCTGGAATCCAGGTGGGTTAAACTGTTTACTCACTCCTTGCTGATATGGTGGCTGAATAGCATTCTGATTATTTCCCCAGCTGAAATTTGGATGATTTCTGTTGTTAGGATGATAGGTTGCTGGCACAGGCTGCTGTTGTCGCTGATAATTATTCACATACTGAACAGATTCGTTGACAAGAGAACACTGATCCGTAGCATGAGAACCTGCACAAAGCTCACAAACCATAGCTATTTGATTAACTCCATACGTAGCCAAAGAATCAACCTTCATTGATAGCGCTTGGAGCTGGGCTGCAATAGCGGTGGCTGCATCAACTTCCAGAATACCTGCGACCTTGCCTGACATCATCCTCTGAGTTGGGTTTTGATGCTCGTTTGCAGCCATTGTCTCTATAAGATTATACGCCTTAGTATAGCTTTTAGCCCATAAGGCTCCTCCAGCTGCTGTATCGAGCATGGGCCGAGATTGGGCCCCCAAACCATTATAAAAACCAGTGATTACCATCCAATCCGGCATTCCATGATGTGGACATTTTCTCAATATTTCCTTGTAGCGTTCCCAAGCCTCGCACATAGATTCTGTAGGTTGCTGCGCAAACTGAGTAAGAGCACTCCTCATAGCAGCAGTCTTTGCCATTGGATAAAACTTCACCAGAAACTTTTGCGCAAGATCTTGCCACGTAGTGATAGACCCAGCTGGTTCAGAATGTAACCAGTCTTTAGCCTTATCCCTCAGTGAGAATGGGAAAAGCCTCAACTTGATAGCCTCATCAGTCACGCCATTATACTTAAAAGTGCTGCAGATCTCGACAAAATTCCTTATGTGCATGTTGGGGTCTTCAGTTGCCGCTCCTCCAAAAGAAACAGAATTCTGCACCATCTGAATAGTGCCCGGCTTGATTTCAAAGGTGTTAGCTTGAATAGCCGGATGAAGGATGCTTGACTGAATGTCATCAATTTTAGGCCGAGAAAAATCTATAAGAGCTGGATCAGCTTGAACAATACGATCTCCCATGTTTACTTGTTCTTTCTGCTCAGTTCCTGAATCCGAATCCTCAAAATCTAACTTCTCCGGAGTATCAAGAACTTCGTCTTTCTCCTCAGCTGTATTTAAGGTCCTCTTGCGAGCACGAGAACGAGTTTGCATAAACGCTTGCTAAAGTACCTGAAACACAACCGAAAAGAGTAATTAACTATTATGTCCTAATCACTGAGTCCTAATGACCAATAATGGTAAGTACATAAACTAAACAAATACGCCGAGTCCCCGGCAGCGGCGCCAAAAACTTGTTAGGGCGAAAACATGCACTAATATTCACGCAAGTATACGCGTTCGCAAGTAATATAGAATACTTTCTAGTTCGTTCCCTCAGAGACTCAGACTAAGTTATTGTCTAATTAAACTCACTCACCAATGTATGATTACTTCTCAATGTTAAGATAACACTTAAAATTGTTGATTAAATATTAATTATAATTAACTACTTAATTAACCACTTAACTAACACTTCAATTTATCAATAATAAAACACTCATGAGATCACAACTTCATTATTACTTCCTTCTATAGCCATTGTTATTACCTTTAGCATGTGACAGTGATGATATTAATCGAATAACACGGAACTGATAAAAGCCAACTTTCATTGTACTAATACCATTCTACCAAACATCCACAATTAAGATAGAAGTTGAATAGTCATCAATTATGTTGAGTTCCTATATGTCTACAGAAATTGACAACACAACGATTTAAGCACAAGTTATTCCTTTTGATTACATAGGGCAAATAAAACTGTTAGAGTTACCCACTAATCATGCACAACGTACATGAACCTATGCTAGCATGGCAAGTTCTAAATCTCAAGATCCACCGTCGCTTCACAAGAGATTAACACCCTATCTTATATGTTCGCGATGCACATAAGACGAATACGCACAACCAATACTAGATATCATGCAATCATCACACACTAAAGTATTAAACAATTAACTAAAGAATTTCATAATAAATCCGTTGCAACCCCATGATCACGATTAGCCCATAATAGAACTTATCGCCATCATGGGTTCATATGAAATCATGATAAACAACACAAGAAAATAATAACTAAACTAATTATATTAAAACATAGTACGTCACAAGAGTAAATAAGTCAAAGCAAGAAAACTAGCATCCAATGTTACAACAAAACAAGAATCACAAGAATATATGCTTCCTCTTCGTTGCGGTGTACTAAATCGGTCTTCTTCCTTATCTCCTTCGCTTCTTGCGCAAAACACAATCTAAAACATAATCTCTTTTTTTTTTCTTTGTGAAAACGTCTCAAATCTACTTATATAATAGTCCCATAAAACTCAGATTACATAGAAGTTGGAAGCCAAACAGAAGTAGAAGTCTAAAATAATTTATCCTTTTCCCCGACCCTGCGCGGCCGCTCAGCATTTCTGCGCGGGCGCGCAAGGCTGCTGCGCGGCCGCTAAGCATTGCTGCGCAGGCGCGCAGGACCCTACTGGAAAAAATCTAGGTTTGCTCCGTTTCTTCGCCGTAATCTGCCCGTTCTTTTCCTCTCGCAATGGTGAACACATGCCAAGGCTTATTCTTGATGATTCCTCCTCCGAAATGCAACTAATACCCTGAAATGCATAAACACTAGAAAAACGCATCAAATACACAAAATACTTGATTTCAAGACACCAATTTAAGCCATTTTAAGACGTTCTAAGTGGTATAAAATGCCACTTATCATAAAGAAAGGTTCGTAGATAGATGTAAGTCAGCAACTCAATCAGAAGAGTGAGTCTATGAGTTTAGTCAAGGGTTTCGGAAGCCTAACCCTGACGTTTATTGAGGATTGACTGGAATTGCCCTAACCTAGAGTATGTTTCCTTTGTATATGTATTATTAGTAATGTCTGATAGAGATTTCTAGTTTTCCTCTCGAGAAAATGAGTCAGATTGCGAGAATTCAGCATTAAGCAGGCCTTTGTTGTGTGAGTTGAGAAGACACCAACGTTATTTCTAAATATCACCTTTTCTATGTCAAGGAATGTTATTGGCCCAATTTTGTGACTTTGGTGAGTTTGGATAGTATGATAATAGTCAGTGGCCACTATGATGGCCAAGTTTTATAGTGAATGTGGATCAAAACGGGAGGTGGTATCTTTGAACCCTTATACTTCTGTCTTGAAACGCATTTTGTCTCCAGAGTCATTATTTCTTATCATATAAGTTGCTTAATTTTCCTGTGAGAAAGTTGAGAAATCGAAGTAAACCACTTAGGGTTCTGTTGGTTTAATTATAAATCAGATTTTCTCCCTCCCTATTTGTGAATTTTCTATTCAAACGTTGTTTCTTGTTTCGTTGATTCTATTGGTTGATTGGGGCACACAATGCATATGAGTTGACCATTTGTCTGTGTGGCAAAAGGGTCTGGTGGGATGCCACTGAAGTATGTGTTGTGAGCTATGCGGTACTAAGACTGGCCATCTTATGTACTTGTATGGTTGCTCTCAGTCATACCTACATCTTCTTCACAGTTTCTTCTTATTTGATTCCCTTGAGTTTGAAATTTCCTTTGATATTCTATGATAATGAATTTCTGCGATTGGATGGTCCTCGTTATTGAAAGCAAGTCAGAGTAATTGTCAGGTTGAAGGAAAGCCTTATATCAGGGTGTTATTTAAGAGTAATGGTAACCGTGAGAGTTCAGGATCTAAGGATGGAGTTATAGCCTCGGGAAAGGTAATTCAGTGATTGATGAATCACTTGAGGGTGATAAGAAATCAACCCTGGAGAAAAGGTTGATTGAAATTTGGACTAGGGTGCCTGGAAAAGTTAAGCGTTCCTTATGTTAACCTGATTTACTAGCTTGTTCTATGTAATTGGCGGTTGATATAGCCAGATAAGTCTCGTAGTGTATCAGATTAGTGTTAATGTGATAATAGAGTAATGACGGGAAGTTGGTTAGTTGCTGTTGTATTGAGGAGTCATGATACGGTGTTAGTTCCTTGTATTTTGGTTTTCTGAACTGTTGTTGATTCTGCTACTGTCATTGTTGCTATGATTGCTAGTGCTGTTAAACTAGATTTCTTTTGTAAATGGACCCCAATATGAAAGACGTGGGTAATGTGATTGGGCAGCATTTTCCTGATACAGGTGCACCGTTTAAACGGTGATATCTTTTGTCAAATATTTTTGTTTTGAATAAACTCATTTATATTTCAGAAAAATACCACCCAAGCCAGTTACCCAGTCTAAAGAAAATAGTAGTAGTTTTGTGGAGGGTCCAATTATAAATGAAATTTTAGACTTGTTGTGCCAGCAGCAGCAGCAGCAACAACAGTTGCAGTTAATCCAACGGTTTCAACAGCAACAACTACTGTGGCAGCAGCAACAGCAAAAAGTGAACCAAAGTGCTAGTTTCAAATCTTTCTAGAGTGTTAGATCCCCCTGAGTTTAAAGATGAACCTAATCCAGTAGCTGTTGGAGCATGGTTAAAAGAAATGGAGGAAGTTTTCAACCTTGTGCAAGTAAGTGATAATATTAAGACCGATTATGTAAGCTATTTCTTGAAAAATGGAGCGAATTACTGGTGGGAGTCAACCAGAGCATTAGAAAGAGAAGGCCCTGTTTCATGGGCTAGGTTCACTGAGTTATTTTTGGAAAGGTATTTCCCAGATTGTGTGCGGAGTCAAATGGAAATCGAGTTTCTAGAACTAAAATAAGGTGGAGGCAGTGTGTTGGAATATGAGGCCAAGTTTATAGAATTGGCCCGATTAGTTCCTGAGTATGTAAGTACGGAGAGTCAGTAGGCAAGGAGGTTTTAACAAGGGTTGAAGCTTGAGATTCGCAGAGGAGTTATGGCATTGCAACTCAAGACATACTCCTCTATGGTTCAGGTCGCCCTGGTAATAGAATGTGACCAGAAGTTGGTTGTCAAGGAAGAGAATGATAAGAAAAGGAAGTCTAGTGGTACTAGGGACATGGCAGATCAAGAAGAATCAGTTTGGTCGAAGCAGGAGTAAGAGGTTCCGGAGACAGAGTTTCTCTCAGGCTAGGTCTAGTGCTACGTCAGTTGTTTCCACTCCAGCCTAGTCAGTCAAATGAACAGTGGATTGTAAGTCCTGTGATAGGAGATATAGTGCTTCATGAAAAAAAAGAATATATAATGTTTCAAGTGTGGTTATAAGAGTCATTATGCATCGGAATGCAATCCAAAAAATCCAGGAGTAACGTGTTATAATTGTGGAAAGATTGGTCATATTGCCAGGAGTTGTAGAATGGTTACTCAAGATACAATGTCCAAACAACCAACAGCCAGCACAACTAGAGGCAGAACTTTCAAAAGGACCAAAAGATCGAGCGTTTAGAATTCAGACGTAATGCAGTTGATCTGACACCCTTCGGGCTAGAAGAGTTCGATATTATTTGAAATAACGAATTGGTCATCCTATCATAAGGCAAAGATCGATTCAGGAGAAGCGAATTGTGAAGTGTATGGAAGCCAGTAGTAGGATAAGTCGCTAAGAGAAGAAGCAAGATAAGAAGCTCTTCCAATCATGCGAGGAAAGAAGTTAGTAAACTACGGATATAAAGTAAATCCACCATATGTAAAGATACGAAGAAGAAGAAAATACTTAAGCTGGAGGAAGTTTGAGTAATAGATAAATGCCTTGGAGTCTCTGGAGACCAGTGGAGCGAAATAATCAGTTTGATAATTGTAAAAGTTATTAGAAAGGGAAGTAAACATATCAGATATAGTCCCTTGGGATGCATCAGTGATGTTGTTGGAAAAGAGGGATGGAATTATGAGATTGTGTATTGATTATTGGGAGTTTAATTAAACAACGAATAAGAATAAGTAACCTTTATTAAGAATTAATTACTTATGTGACAAAATTCAAAGAGTGTGCTATTTCTCGGGGATTGACTCAAGACCCTGATAAGGAACCAGGGCAGTGATTGGTTACCAGAAGAAGTAAATAATAATATCTATGAAAGCTAATATAAGGATAAGTATCCAAGGGCATAAGCCAGGATATAAAGCGTACTAGCGTATGTAAGGGATATTAAGAAGGAAGCACTTAAGATGGAAGAAATCCAGATAGCATGCTAAGTCCCAAAGGTTTACTGGGTGATTGACCACGATTACCCCGCAGCATGGGAGACAATTCCTCATTGTCTACTGTACAAAGTTAGGCTGGTGTCAAAAGCCCCGTATCGTATGGCTTAGTAGGAATTAAGTAAGTAGTTAAGGAAACTTCAGGATTGTGGGATAAAAGAATAGTAAGACAAGGTGTAGTTCGTGTTGTGCACGGAGGTGGGTTATAGAAAAGAAAAATGTATGTATGAAGTTACGTGCCGATTATCAGAAGTTGGAAAGTTGACAAATAAGAATAAGTAATCATGCATAAAATTGATTATTTATAAGATTCGATTAAAGGAGTGTGTTGGTTTTTGAAGGTTGACCCAGAGCAGGTTACCGTCAGTTAAGGGTTAAGCCTGAGGTCATACTAAAGACCTTGTTCAGAATAAGATATAGACATTACGAGATTTTGGTGAAGTTATTTGGATTGACAAATGCACCAGTCGTCTATAGGATTATATGGACATAGTATATAAGGAGTGCTCGGGTATGTTGTAATTGTATTTATTAATAACATCCTCGCCCATTCAAGAACTAGGAAAGGCCAAGTTGAACACCTAAAGGAATGTATGCGAAGGGTTGAAAAGTAGCAATTGTATCTTAAGCTTCGAAAGTATGAGGATTTGATCAAAATTGATTATGAGTCATGGTTGTTTAGGTAACTACCAGCCAAACAAGGTCCATTTAGGGACAAATGTCTTGAGTAGAAGAGAAGAAATGAATATGATTAAGGTTACCGAGAAATCAACACAGAATGGGAAAGAGTAAAAGTTGGAGTTCGAATACCGAAAGGTGATAAAAAGTAAATATATGAAATTACTTTCTAGCCTAGACGGATGAGAATGAGTAAGAGGTGTTTGGATGTTGGAACTAAGTTGAAAATGAGTACTACCTATCATCTTTAGATGAAGGGTCAAAGTGAGAAGATGATTTGGACAATATAAGAAATGTGGAGAGTATATATATGATGGGTTTAAAAAATGAACTTTGATAATCACCTACCATGGATTGAGTTTTCTATGATAATAGTTACCCTGTTAGTAAGAGAATACTACTTTGCGAAGTGTTGTATGGACATAAGAGTGAGTCCTCACTCTATTGAGAGAAAGTGGGAGTAGAGATAATATTAAGTTATGAGCTAGTTCAGTACCTCAGGAGTATAGTGGTGTTGATTCGGAAGAGAGTTGAAACAACTCGGGATAGATAAAGAAAAGAAGCGGATTTGCATCGAAAGAATATGAATATTTAGAATTAGGACCGTGGTACAAGCAAAAGTTTCACCTTGAAAGAAATTGGTTTAATAGAAGGGACGAGTACAAGCAAAAGTTTCACCTTGAAAGAAATTGGTTAAATAGAAGGGACGAGTAGGGTCCTAAATGTGTTGAACCGTTCGAGGTATAAAGAAATGTAGGTAAAGGTGTTTAGGAGTTGGCGTTGTCACCGCAGTTGCAATATATATATATATATATATATATAATGTATTCCACGTGTCAATGTTAAGGCGATATGTATCTGATGCAAACCAAGTCATTGATTAAGAGCCAATAGCCTCTTATCCAAATTTGTTCTGCGTGGAATAATCGATCCAAATCCTAGATCATTAAGAGCGAGTCCTTAGGAATGAGTTTATATCCCTAAGGAGTATGCCTTGAATAAATCTCTGAGTCGAAGAGTCTACCTGGAAGTTAGAGTCGGAATTGCTTGACAAATATCCTCACTTGTTAGGATTAAATCAGATTCTGAGGACATAATCTTTTTAAGGGGGGAAGAATGTAACGATCGTATACTCTTATATTTAATTAAAATGTAATTATGAAATGATTTAATGAATAATATATATGTATAGCTTTTGTCAGCTATGTGTTGTTTCACTTTTATTTATGTGTGTGAATTATGGTGTCCATGGTGGTTCGTATAATTAATTATGGACTTGTATTGAATTGTTTTCACTTTTAAAAGTGGATTTAATACAAGTTTATTTGTGTAAATATGTAAATTCTCTCTAAAATTGTTTTTATGGCTTTGTAATCTGAATATTTATTTTTGGGATTTTATAAAACTTAGAAATCAATATTTCATCAATTATTTGGCCATGTATGATTTTCTGATTGCATTTATTGGTAAAATCCGTATTTAATTCCAGAATTCTTCAGAAATTATGAAACTCATATTTATTTAAGTTTGGAATATTCCGATAATTTTAAAATTGTTTTGGGAATTTTCGGGATTAATTTCACCCTCGCGTTGATTCGTTTAATCGATAAAAGCGGGTATAAGTGGCATTTCAAAAATTATTTTAAAATTACGAAATTTATGTTTTTGTAAACTTCGGGATATTTGTAATATTTTAAGATTATTTTCGTGAGTTTCTGAATTTGTTTTAAGTACAGCTCGGTTCGTTAATCGTGAAATGCGGGTATGAGTTGCGTTTCAAAAATACTTTAAAAATTATGGAAAATTTATTTTTAATAACTTTGAATTATATGTGATATTTTAAAAATTAATTTGGAATTTTTGGGATTATTTTTATTCGCGCGATGGTTCGTTAAATTGTGAAAACGTGACCAAATAGGGCTGTCGGAAAGGTAGTAGGACACATGTCAGAAGTTTGGTTAATTAGTAGACACGTGCCAACTGCAAATTGAATAGAAATAAAAACTTAAAATGCAATAAAATAAACAACAGAGGAGTACCCCTGTTGTCTCCCCCTTCCCCTATGTTCATCTCTCATCTCTCTCTAGTTAATCTCGATCTTTCCTTTTTTCTATGGGTGTTTCCTCCCCGTGAATAAGCTGTGGTTTCTTCTTCCCCTTCCTATGGTTGTTTCCGGTGGTTGCGCCGCCGTCTGCAACTCTGTTCGCCGCCTTGAAATTCCGGCGGCCATCTTCGTTATCATGTGGTTGGCTCCGATTTCACTGCTGCTTGACTATATATATACATAGGTTTTGTGTGTATATTAGTTGAATGCGTTGTTGCCTATTATGTCACTCCCTTACCGGCCGCAGCTTGATTTTCTTTCCAGCGAGGTGGCTTGTGCGGGTGTCGCGTCTGCTATTGTTACTGTTCGGTTGCTTTGATTTGCAAATGTTATTTAATTATTCTCTGCAGAAAATATTTGAGTGGTATTCATGAAATAGATTTATTGCATGCAAACAATTATTAATTTAATCGGTGAATTTCGTGTCGGACACCCGAAAATTTTGGGTACCCGCGAATTCTACCGCCGTCGGCGATGAGCCTCGGCGAGCCGACGGTGGACTGTGATAAATTATTCCGAGTCCTAATATTTTTAAAATAAATAAATGAATAAAATACGAGTAATAATTAATAAGTGCGATTGGGTTGGAATTTGAAGATGTATGGATTTTGATTGATATTGTTGGCTTGATTCGGTGGTTGGGGATTATATTTGGATGGTTGTTCTGTTGTGGTGGATTGGTTTGACGTCAAATTGTTCGATGGGATAGTCCGATAAATAATGGAAGTGCTGCCCGATTTCCGGAAAAATTTAATTACGGAAATACAGGGGCGTATCCAGTAATTATCGGAACGTCGAGCGAGTATAAATAAGTATGTACATATATTTTGTACGGAACTTGATTGTATGCTGTGGTGAATATTTTTCCAAAATCAATAACCCTAATTTCGTAAAATGACGAGTATACGTATTCACTGAAAATGAACACCGAACCGATTTTCGAGATTGTGAACCCTAATTATTGTGTGTGTTATTATAATATACATAATTACGAGTCGGGTTTAAATATCGTTGGGTAGAATTGGTATCGAGGATATGTCAAGCATACCTAGATGTCTAACGTAGAGTATTTTGGCTCTGTAGGTTCTAGTTGAAGGACTCCAGAAGTGATATAGAACTTAAGATAACCTAGTGGACAGTCGACGAGCTCAGTAGGGTTTTAACCAAAGAACCTGAGTATTGAAGTCAAACCCAAGGTGATCTAGTGGTTAGACGATAAAGCCTAAGCGTCCGAGTCGGATCAAAGTCGATCAGTAATAGTTGTAAAGCTCTGCAAGGCAAGTACCCCTGAACATTCTTTTGTGGTTCAGTACGTATGAATAGCTAAATGTTTTACTTTCATAATGGAACGGAAACGTTTTAAGTTACGTATCCCCTGTAGTTATAAATCACTATTTTCAAATTATTTTGGGGAAAAGTAACTTCGAAAGGTACTTATCTCGAATGAAATGATTTGCGAACTGGATTTTATATGTGTGCTGGTTAAATAAATGATTTTGAAAATGAGATAGGTACAAGTGTTTCGAAAACTGGATAAAACGATCAGATATGGGATACATTGGGGCCAGAGTAGGCCTATTGAGGTGGCGTAAGAGGCTAATTCGGTTGCACGCAATATATAACCGATTAGTCCAGCATGTTAGAGACCTAGCTAGTCTCTGAGTTCCGAAACAGGTAAATGGGATGGCAGAGGGAGCCGTCTGGTGTTGATAGCCTGATCAATATCTTCACATATCCACTACGTATCTAATTTGGGTTTTGTGGTTGCCATAACAGAACAAGTGGTTTATCTAGTGGATTTGGAAATGAAGATAGGATGCTAAAATTTGACTCTGGTATTTATACACAGCACAATACTGATGTTATTGTTTTACAGAGCATGCTAGTTTTGAATATCCAGTTTATGAATGTTTACTTATTTTCTAACAAGTTATGAATTCTGTTCCTATAATTGCTTTACTTTAAATCATTTTTACTTGTTATTCATATTGCGGTACTGCTGAGCAATTTATTGCTCACCCTTGCAGAATATTTTATAGATGTATTGCAGATGCCTAGGAAATTCTTCCGTGATAGTCAGGGCAGAGTTCCAGTTCCTTCCGTGCCAGGCTCCTCTGAGGTAGTTGTGCTCAGACCAGATGAGGTCTGTTGAGTTGTTGTATTAAGATAGTGGTCATGATTGTATAAGGTAAATTGGATTGTGATATTTGTGTAGCCTGAATCATACTTAAACCTGGAAAAGGTCTTGGTAAAGGAGTTGTAGTTATGTATTATTAATGATTTGGATTGAATTATGATTATTGTTATTGTTGTTAGTGATGTCAACTCCTGACCCCGGAGTTGAGGCCGTCACACTTTGTGTGTGGTGATTTATGATTTCTTAGTTTTGTTGTGCTTATTCATCTTTGATGCGTAGCTAACATCTAAGATTGTTTGTTAATCTCTATTGAAGCGGCAATGAATATAGTGGTTTAGAGCTTGCCATGCTAGCATAGGTTTATGTATGAATTGACATGCATAATTCGTGGGTAATTTTAACCATCTTATTCACCCTATGTAATCACGATAGATAACTTGCTCTTAAACCATTATGTTTTCAATCTTTATAAACATATAGGGACTAAACATAATTGTTGTCTATTTAACTTCTATCTTAATTGTGGATGTTTGATAGTATGGTGTACGTATGATGAAAGTTAGCGTATACTAGTTTCGTGTTATCTGATTAGTAGTCATCACCATCATATGCTAAGGTTAAAGAACATAACTTTGAATGAAGTATTTAATGAATTTAGAAACCCATGTTTATTCTCATATAAGTAATTCAATCTAAATTCTCTTAGTTAATGTTATTTAGTATAATCTCTTGGTTAAATCAAAACTCAAATTGTTATTTGTCTTAGCATTGAACGATAATCATACATTGTTGTATTTTCGCGCGTGTTTTAGTGCGAACACCTAGCTGTTATATGCTATATGTGTTCTGTGTCGCCAGGGTATTTTCCGGGTATTTATCGAATATTTTATTTTATGTTAATACTTTCGTATTAAAAGTTATACGGCCCAAATCTTGTTTTAATAGTTGATATTTCATACAAAATAATTGGCCTTATTTTTCCTAGTATGCTTGTACCATATCGTTATTCCGAACATCAAGTTAATTTTAAAAAAAATCGTTTTGCGAAAAATGACTTTTTCGAGCCCTTTCGGGTGTAAAAAAACCCACAAAAATCATATTTTTATTTTTATAAAATCGTGGGACTTTTAATTATTCTATTTCTTTGTATTTTTGAATTATTCATAATTTTTGGGTTTGGCATATATATTGTATATATTTAATATTTAAAATTTAAAAATAATTACTCAAAATTTTTGTTAGGCCATTAATCAATTGTAGGGGGTGAATACAATTAATATAATCAACTCGACAAAGATTCAACAGAATCAACAGTTTTTATATTAATCTTATAAAAACTTATTACACATGTACTCTCTCGAAAGGATGAACAAATATCCTTGAGAGCTGCTAGGTTATGCGAAAGATATAACAATCTCGCAATGCTTATAGCATGAACCTAATATGTGCTTTATATAGAGCACAACTACCAATGTATAAGGAATCCTATTCTATTGACAAGGAAACCTATACTATTGCTTCTGAGATAAAGTCCTTCACCGCCTTGAATATCCTGTTTCCTTTTCCTCCTCGAAGATCAAATGATGTGACAAATACTGATTTCCTTATCCGTTGACATCATCATCCATTGAAATCATCATCCTTTGATATTTAATCATTCGTTGATGTTGTCATTAGGGATGAGAAATTAATCCAATCCGAAAGATATCCGATCTGAAACCTGAAGGTTTGGATATACCGAACCCGAAGTTTTGGATTTGGATTTGGATTTTAACTATACCAAACCGATACCCGATCCGAAATCCGAATTCCAATCCAACCCCGATCCAAACCCGAAAACCGATTAAAACCTGACATATTTATT
This sequence comes from Apium graveolens, assembly GCF_009905375.1. Classification (NCBI taxonomy): domain Eukaryota; kingdom Viridiplantae; phylum Streptophyta; class Magnoliopsida; order Apiales; family Apiaceae; genus Apium; species Apium graveolens. The sequence goes on along the minus strand of NC_133647.1, from coordinate 45,941,611 downwards.
ATAGATTATATGTAATATTTTAGATGTAATACATATAATTTACATAGTTTTCTTGTGAGTAATAGTTGATTGTTATCAAAATTGTCAACACTTATTTAGTAAATTATAACTTTTTATTTCAAAATCAGCTTTTATTATGTAAGATGTACTTTGTATATATTCATAAAAATAATAATTTAAGACGAAATATTAAATATTATGTTATCAACATACCTTAGATATTACTCAACATGTCAAACTGTGCAATATAATGTGTTTAACTACTTATTAGTTAATGTATTTTAATTTTAGCTATCATATAAATGTGATCAATAGTATTTATATGTATAAATAATATTAAATTTAACTACATTATTCATAATTTTGGATACCCAGAAAATACTCCATCCGATCCGAAACCCGACGGATTTGGATTAGGATAACCCGAAAATATTTGGATTTGAATTTGGAGTTTACAATACCCGATCCAAACACGACCCGTTTACATCCCTATTTGTCATCAGCATCCGTTGATGTATAAGTTCTGAAATGAAATTCTGATAGTTTCTATTTAATATCATCAATTTCCTGTAACAATCTCCCCCTACTTGTTCATTATGAAATTATGGACAAGTTCCAATAGAGGATGTCAAAACTATCTAAATGCAGGAATCAAGTATGCATATTCAATCTTGCTTCAGTGAATATCAGACTTTAACTCTTCATCCGGAACTGCTTCTTTAACTTGAGCAATGTCAGAGGTTAACTTCACTTCCTCAGCTCATAATGCTTCCAGAAATCTTCCTTCTCTGACCAACTTGGATGATTTATGCTTCAAGTAAATTTTCTTCAGTATCAAGAGCTTGAACTACTGTATAGAATAAATCTATTAAAGTTTAAGATTCAGATTCCTTAGATACTGACTCGAGCTTTGACTTTAGTCTTTGAAAACCTTGACTTTTCTTTTATCTTCTCCTTTCCTTTAAGCTTCATGTCGGCAGTTCCAATAGTTTATGATCTTAGACATCTTTCATCTTCTTCCTGAATGATTTTACTTATAACTATACCTCTGGTTGGTCTGTTAGAAGGATCATCTTCATAAAGTACTTGAAAAACAACAACAATATCTGCATTTGTTGTCTTCATAGAATTTTTAAAGTCTTCCTCCGTTTGCTTTAGCTGTTCAAGATCAACTCCAGGATTTTCCTTTACGAATATTCTTCTACTTACCTCAGAATTAAATAATTAAATCTTTGGATCCTTGTAGAACATTGTTGTGTTTCTTCCTTTAACTTTCAGAGTTTGAAGATATTGGCTTGCTTCAGCACCAGCTTCTTTCTCCAGAATACCTTGGTCTTCATTAGAAACATGTGTGACTTGTGAAGATTGTTGTATTTTAGTAGTCACAGTCAATTTTTCAACTCTTCTTTCAATCCTCTTATTTCCTCTTTTACTCTCCTTCTGTTCCCCCTTATTACCTCCATCAAAATTTTCATCATCAGTACCTATCAATGACAGTTGTTTGCATTTAGATTTATCAATTTTCTCCCCCTTTTTGGCATCAACACCAAGCAGTAGAGAAATAATCAACTCCATTGAATTCTGTACTTCGGTAAGTTGATCAGACATTTGAGCTTGATGAGTTTCCAATCTAGATTGACTGGCTTCGATTGCAGTTTGTCTGACTATTATTGGTAAAATTTGTTTCTGAATTTCCTGATGAGTAAGCAGCTTTGAAGCAATCAACGATTCTTTAATCTGATTGATTTGAGTAGTAGTTGCTTCATGAGCTGTGTGTAAGGATCTGACAACCAAAATTGATGCTTTCAGATGATTCAACACATCAGGATTTGTAATTTTCTGATCAGCTGTTTCCAGATGTTGAACTGCACGTGTTCTGGAAATAGGATATGTATTATATTTCCAATAAGCATTCCAGAGATTATCAGAATAATCCTTCTTCTTCTTAGCATCTAACTCTTTTATTTTCAGTTGTTTCACATGCATAGGCATATCTTCAGGAAAGAAAAGATCATCCTCAAGATCTATCATATCATTAGATACATGAATTTCTTTATCATCATTAGATTCTTCAATAGCAGTTGGATCTTGTACTCATTTCTGAACTTTATCGTCAACTACAATATGCAGAATAGAATGAAAAATTGATCCAGTGGCTTTAGAAGCTTCAACACCTTCAGTAGTTATCTCCACATCTTCAAGTATTGTAGATAAATGAATTGGAGCTTCAAAATTAACTTCCAGGAGTGCAGGTCCTGTAGAATGCTGCGGTGATTCTGAAATGGATAAATCTTTATGAATGGACTATTGTTGTGATGGCCTCAACCCCGGGGTCAGGAGTTGACGTCACCAACAACAATAATAATAAACATAATATAATCCAAATCATTAATTATACATAACCACGACCCCTTTACCAAGACCTTTTCCAGGTTTAAGTATGATTTAGGTTACAACTATTACAAAACCGACTTACAACAAACCATCCTGACGTAATTAACTTAATACAGGAACTCAATAGACCATCTTTGGTCCAACACAAATACCTCAGAGGAGCCTGACACGGAAGGAACTGGAACTCTGCCCTGACTATCACAGAAGAATCCTCTATGCATCTGCAATACATATATAAAACATTCTACAAGGGTGAGCAATCAATTGCTCAACAGTACCACTATATGAATAACAAGTAAAACGATTTAAAGCAAAACTGTTATAGGAACAGAATTCATAACTTGTTAGAAACATGTAAAACAGGTATAAACTGGATATCAAAACTAGCATGCTCTGTAAAACAAAATCAATTGTCGTGTGTTGTGCATAAATACTAGAGTTCAATTTTAGCATGCTATTTTCATTTTCAAACCTTCCGTTCCATTACAGGAACCATAAAACCATTTTTCCCGTTACGGGGACCCAAAACCAATTGTTCCGTTACGGGAACCATAAATCTTGTCCCATCACAGGACCTATAAAACGTGTTCCTCTCCGGGAACTTCAAAATCACTTGTTCCATTACTGGAACCACGAAATCATCTGTTTCGTTACGGGAACCACTAAATCACAGTCAGATATGTATTGGATATTATCTAGGGACGGCTGATCAGGACTCCGCATAAATTATCTAGGATAGTTGGCTGGACTGTCACACAAATATTTAGGAAAGCTGATCGGGCTTTCACGCGAAATCACCGGATCCGCAGAGACTAGCTAGGTCTCTGATTAACTATGCTGGACTAATCGGTTATATTATGCGCGCAACCGAATTAGCCACTTACGCAAAGTTATCCAATATCTGATTCGTTTTATCCAGTTTTCAAATCTACTTTTACCTATCCCTTTTCAAAACAATTTTATCACAGCACACTATTCAAAACTTACTTTTATTTTAATCACATTTTAGAGATAGGTACTTTCAGAAGTTACTTCTCCCTAAAATATATATTTAACAACATTTTCAAATACAGGGGATACGTAACTTAAAACGTTTCTGTTCCTGTTTGAAAAGAAAACAACATTTCATTCATATATACTGAACCATAAAAGAATGGTCAGGGGTACTTGCCTTGCAGAGCTTTATAACTGATTCTGATTGACCTTGGACTAACTTGGACACTCGACTTTACCGCCTTACTAACAGACTATCCTGGAGCCGACTTCCACGCTCAGGTCCTTCGTTCGGAACCTCGCTGTGCTTGTCGACTGATCACAGGGTTATCTTCAGTTCCATACCAATTCTTGAGTTCTTCGACTAGAATCTACAGAGTCGAAATACCCTACGTTAGACGTTTAGGTATGCTTGACATATCCTCAATAACATATCTACCCTTCGATAACAAATCCCGACTCGTACTTATATACATTATTACAATACACACATGAATTTAGGGTTCACGTTCTCGAAAGTCGGTTCGGTGTTTGTTTCCAGAAAATACGTATACTAGTTATTTTACGAAATTAGGGTTATTAGGTTTGGAAAAACAATTTACCACTACATACAATCAGGTTTCGCACAAAATATATGTATATACTTATTTATACTCGCTCGACATTCCGATAATTACAGGGTATGTCCCGCATTTTCGAATTTAATTTCCAAAAATTTGGGCAGCACCTCCTCTATTTATCTGCCTACCCGTCGAACAACTCGACGTCAAATCAATTTACAACAACTATAACGACAATCCAATCACAATCCAAATGCATGAATCCCACTCACCGATTCATATCAATAATATCCGAAGAAATCCATAAATTTCCAAAGTTCAAATCAATTATACTTACTAATTATTATTCGTATTTTATATTTTTAATTTGTAGGACTCAGAACAACGTCATCACCGTCCACCGTCGGCTCGTCGAGGCTCATCGCCGACGGCGGTAAAACTTGCAGGTACCCGAATAATTTCGGGTTTCCAACGCAATTTCTACCGATAAAACTTTCGGAATAATGGAAAATTATTAACTCGAAAATCACAGAATGTTCATAAAAACCCAGTCAATAATCTAAATAACCGAAATTTTTTTAAATTACATAACACACACCAGTCTAACAATCCAAACCCCGACAGACCCATACACGCGCCACCAGCACGCGCGGCAGTGGTAATAGGGTCGCCAGAATCAGAATGGAACAGGCGGCAAAGCTAAGAGACGGAACCCAGGCATCACAGTATATACACACAGGCTTACATATATATACATACACAATAAAACTGGAAGCAAAAGCCACCGGAAGAAAATGAAGATGGTGGTCGGAAAAATTCAAACGGCGGCCGGCACTTACCAGAAACGGGGAATAGCGGGGGTGAGGAAGGGAAGGAAAGGAATTGAGGAGAGAGATGGATTAAGGGGGAAATCGAAATCAAGAGACTAAGAGAAGAAGGCAACAAAAATCGAAATAAGACGGTGAAGGAACAGGAACAAGGGTTTCTGTTGTTCATTTTTTCAGCAAATAAGCAATTGGCACGTATCAGTGCATATACTGGAATTGCAACACGCGTCCAAGTCTCGACTACTAACCCTAAATTTACCCATATTTTGCAAAATAGAGAACAAACCTACGGGTAAAAATTAACTCGAAAATTACCAATTTAACTTTAAAATATTGTAAATATCCCGAAGTTTATAAAATCATATATTTCAAAATTTTAAAATAATTTTTGAAACGCAATTTATACCTGTTTTTTAACAATTAACGAAACAACGCGCGGGTGAAATTAATCCCAAAAATTTCCGAAATAATTTTAAAAATCTCGGAATATTCTAAATTTAATAAAATATGAATTTCATAATTTTTGAAGAATTCTACAATTAAATACAGATTTTACAAATAAATGCAATCAGAAAATCATACAGGGCTAAATAATTGATGAAATATTGATTTCTAAATTTTATAAAATCCCAAAAAAATTATTGTAATAATAAAACCATAAAAAAAATTTAGAGTCCTTCCAAATATTTATGCAAATAAATTTGCATTAAATCCACTTTAAAAGTGAAAATAATTCGATACAATTCCATAATTGATTACGCGAACAAACTGGTACACCATAAATCACACATAAATAATAATAAAACAACATCGAGCTGACAGAAGCTATACACATATTTTATTTATTTAACAATTCAATAATTACGTATTTAAATAATACAAAATACACGAGTCGTTATATCCTTCCCCAATGATTCTGTCCTCAGATGCTGATCTAACTAAACATGAGGATATTTGTCAAGCATATCTGACTCTAACTCTCAAGTAGACTCTTCGACTCAAGGATTTATTCAAGCATACTCATGATGGATATAAACTCATTCCTAAGGACTCGCTCTTAATGACCCAAAACTAGGATCGATCATTCCACGCAGAATAAATTTAGATAAGAGCCTATTGGCTCCTAATCCATGACTTGGTTCGAATCAGATGCATATCACCTTAATATTGACACGCATAACACATTATATATACTGTTGTAAAAGTAACATCGATTCATGAGCAACTTTATCTATTTTTATTAATACCTCGACTGATTCACAAAATGTGGGACTCAAGTTGTCCCCCCCCCTTTTTTGAACTCAACCAATCTCTGACAAGGTGAATCTTTTGTTAATACCAACGATCCTATTTTTATATTCATTCTTTTAATGCAAATCTGCCTTATTTCTTCATCTATCCCAATCTGCTTCCTTTCTAATCTTCATAAGGAAATCCTTGCACGTTCTGGACAAAATTTCATACTCTTTGAATAGCTGAGGATGTTATTAATAAATAAAATTTACTTATCCAAGTACTCCTTACACGCTATATCCCTTAAATCCTTATAGACAACTAGTACACTTGTGACTTCACATACTATCACTCGAACTTGCACTGCTCAACCCCGGGGTCAAGAGTTGACGTCACCAACAACAATAACAATAAACATAATATAATCCAAATCATTAATTATACATAACCACGACCCCTTTACCAAAACCTTTTCCAGGTTTAAGTATGATTTAGGTTACAACTATTACAAAAACGACTTACAACAAACCATCCTGACACAAATAACTTAATACAACAACTCAATAGACCATCTTTGGTCCAACACAAATACCTCAGAGGAGCCTGACACGGAAGAAACTGGAACTCTGCCCTGACTATCACGGAAGAATCCTCTATGCATCTGCAATACATATAAAAAACATTCTGCAAGGGTGAACAATCAATTGCTCAACAGTACCACTATATGAATAACAATTAAAATGATTTAAAGCAAAACTGCTATAGGAACAGAATTCATAACTTGTTAGAAACATGTAAAACAGGTATAAACTGGATATCAAAACTAGCATACTCCGTAAAACAAAATCAACTATCGTGTGCTGTGCATAAATACTAGAGTTCAATTTTAGCATGCTATTTTCATTTTCAAACCTTCCGTTTCATTACAGGAACCATAAAACCATTTGTCCCGTTACGGGGACCCAAAACCATTTGTTCCATTACGGGAACCATAAATCGTGTGCCATCACAGGACCTATAAAACTTGTTCCTCTCCGGGAACTTCAAAATCATTTATTCCATTACTGGAACCATGAAATCATCTATTCCGTTATGGGAACCACTAAATTACAATCAGATATGTATTGGATGTTATCTAGGGACGGCTGATCAGGCCTCCGCACAAATTATCTAGGATAGTTGGCCGGACTATCACACAAATATCTAGGAAAGCTGATTGGGCATTCACATAAAATCACCGGATCCGCAGAGACTAGCTAGGTCTCTGATTAAATATGCTGGACTAATCGGTTATATAATGCGCGCAACCAAATTAGCCACTTACACAACGTTATCCAATATCTTATTCATTTTATCCAGTTTTCAAATCCACTTTTACTTATCCCTTTTCAAAACAATTTTATCATAGCACACTATTCCAAACTTACTTTCATTTTAATCACATTTTAGAGATAGGTACTTTAAGAAGTTACTTCTCCCCAAAATATATATTTAACAACATTTTCAAACACAGGGGATACGTAACTTAAAACATTTCTGTTCCTGTTCGAAAAGAAAACAACATTTCATTAATATATACTGAACCATAAAAGAATGGTCAGGGGTACTTGCCTTGCAGAGCTTTACAACTAATACCGATTGACCTTGGACTGACATGGACACTCGGCTCTACCGCCTTACTAACAGACTATCTTGGATCCGACTTCTATGCTCAGGTCCTTCGTTCGGAACCTCGCTGCGCTTGTCGACTGATCACTGGGTTATCTTTAGTTCAATACCAATTCCTGAGTTCTTCGACTATAACCTACAGAGTTGAAATACCCTACATTAGACGTTGAGGTATGCTTGACATATCCTCAATAACATATCTACCCTCCGATAACAAATCCTGACTTGTACTTATATACATTATTAGAATACACACATTAATTTAGGGTTCACGTTCTCGAAAGTCGGTTAGGTGTTCGTTTCCTGGAAAATACGTCTACTAGTTATTTTACGAAATTAGGGTTATTGGTTTTGGCAAAATAATTTACCACTACATACAATCAGGTTTCGCACAAAATATATGTATATACTTATTTATATTCGCTCGACGTTCCGATAATTACAGGGTATGTCGCACATTTTTGAATTTAATTTCCAAAAATTTGGGCAGCACCTCCTCTGTTTATCGGCCTACCCGTCGAACAACTCGACGTCAAATCAATTCACAACAACATTAACGACAATCCAATCACAATCCAAATGCACGAATCCCAATCACTGTTTCATATCAATAATATTCGACGAAATCCATAAATTCCCATAGTTCAAATTAATTATACTTACTAATTATTATTAGTATTTTATATTTTCAATTTGTAGGACTCTAAACAACGTCATCACCGTCCACCGTTGGCTCGCCGAAGCTCATCGCCGACGGCGGTAAAACTTGCGGGTACCCGAATAATTTCGGGTTTCCAACGCAACTTCTACCGATAAAACTTTCGGAATAATCAAAAATTATTAACTCGAAAATCACAGGATGTTCATAAAAACCCAGTGATTAATCTAAATAACCCAAAATTTTTTGAATTACAGAGCAGTCTAACAATCCAAACCCCGACGGACCTATATACGCGCCACCAGCATGCACGGCAGTGGTGACAGGGTCGCCGGAATCAGAATGGAACATGCGGCAAAGCTAAGACACGGAACTCAGGCATCACAGTATATACACACAGGTTTACATATATATATACGCAATACAAATGGAAGCAAAAGCCACCGGAAGAAAACGAAGATGGTGGCTGGAAAAATTCAAATGGCAGCCAGCACTTACCAGAAATGGGGAACAGCGGGGGTGAGGAAGAGAAAGAAAGGAATTGAGGAGAGAGATGGATTAGGGGGAGAAATTGAAATCAAGAGACTAAGAGAAGAAGGCAACAAAAATCGAAATGAGACGGTGAAGAAGGAACAGGAACAGGGGTTTCTATTATTTATTTTTTTTCCAGCAAATAAGCAATTGGCACGTATCAGTGCATATACTGGAATTGTAACACGCGTCCAAGTTCTGACTACAAACCCTAAATTTACCCGTGTTTTGCAAAATAGCGAACAAACCTACGGGTAAAAATTAACTCAAAAATTACCAATTTAACTTTAAAATATTGTAAGTATCCCGAAGTTTATAAAATCATATATTTTGAAATTTTAAAATAATAATTGAAATGAAATTTATACCCACTTTTTAACAATTAACAAAACAACGCGCTGGTTAAATTAATCCTTAAAAATTTCTGAAATAATTTTAAAATTCTCGAAATATTCCAAACTTAATAAAATATGAATTTCGTAATTTTTGAAGAATTCTAGAATTAAATACATGTTTTACAAATAAATGGAATTAGAAAATCATACAGAGCTAAATAATTGATGAAATATTGATTTCTAAATTTTATAAAATCCCAAAAATAATTATTGTAATTATAAAACCATAAAAAAATTTAGACTCCTTCCAAATATTTATGCAAATAAATTTGTATTAAATCCACTTTTAAAAGTGAAAATAATTCGATACAATTTCATAATTGATTACGCGAACAAACTGGTACACCATAAATCACACATAAATAATAATAAAACAACATCGAGCTGACAGAAGCTATACACATATGTTATTTATTTAACAATTCCATAATTACGTATTTAAATAATTCAAAATACACGAGTCATTATAATTGTGCTACTACCTCTTCAATAACACCATAGATTTCTTCAAGTGATGGAAAAGAAGAATGAATGGACTATTTTTCAACAAAAACATGGATTATCTCATATGGTGGAATATTAGAATGTATGGACTGCAAGAAAGTGTTAGTACTTAGACTTGCAGGGAGATTAATAACCTTTGATACATCAGAGTTTTCCTGAGATTCAACCGACTGCTGTTTAGCATCTATTCCTTTAGTACTCTATGCATCTGCAAACATATAGCAAATAGAACTTAATCTCTCTATTCTTTTAAAGTAGTCTCACTACTGCTCACACCAGACATCACATGACTTTTAATAGTCAGAGCTTCCTCACAAGGATTACTAAATCCTATCTCTCATCTACCTCACCTTTTTCCAGGAAGAATCCAGCCTCTCTTATAATCTGTTTTTCTCTCAATTTTTTCACACATCTCACCGAAAAAGGCTCAGAAAGATTATCCAACCAGAATAAGAGGTGGCTAAAGAAGGTTGATCTGTGATCATACAACTAGAGTTAGTCCTTAACTAAGGTCTAGATGTAATCATGTCAACATGATTTATATCATGAAAATCACACTATAAATGGTGAAAGAACTAAATCAGTATTTAAAATAAATGCTGATAAAGTAACACCAGTATTTATACCTTGTGAATTCATAATTAGGCTCACAGTAGATACCGTGGTTATGACAGTTGTTGTTCATCAATAATGAGAACCTCCATTTGAATTGGAGAGGATTCGATCAGGTTACTGTCATATACCATGATCTCAAACCTTTGTTCTTCTTGTAAAGAACTAACACCTGAATGTGTTTATTGAAAGCTATCACAGAGTCTTCAGTAAAAACTGATGAAACCTCCGTGTCTCTGTTAGTATCATCAAGATCTACCTCAGCAGGTATTCTCTAACCAACTTAATGTTGTTTCTCAGTGGTGAACATAATTCAAGAATCATGACACTTGATTTTTGGCAACAATTGAGAAAAGAATTCAAGTATTTCAGTTGTAAGAAGACATTTAAGATATAAGATATATGAAATTCGGGATTGAGTGTGGATAACTTTCTTGACCAGAAAAAGAAAGTTTCAAAAGAGTTTGAATTGTAAGCAACACTCAAAGATCAATTGTTAGCAATTTATTTCGAATAAATTCAAAATAATCAATGAATTATAACAGTCAATCAAGATTTGGCCATTATCAATATATTAATTACTAGTATCAGGATTTATTAACTACTGACATAAAATATTAGTCAAAACAAGTTTAACTAATAACAAAGTTTATAAGCATAATCAGTAGTTCAACATGCAATTATCATATAAGATCATTTAGCACAGTTTGCATGTTATCATGGCATCAAGCATTTAGCATAAGAATCAGTATCCAACAAGTAATGACAAATAATAAGATACCATGCTATAAGAATATCATCAGAATTAATTATCATACTTTGAGAATTGTCCTAAAATTATTCCCAATTTATTCACCAATCTTGTGAAAGTAGCTTCACAGAGAGGCTTGGTGAATATATCTGCTACTTGCTGATCTGTTGGAACAAAGACCAATTCCACTGTACTAGCTTCCATATGTTCCCTTGTAAAATGATATCTGATACTGATGTGCTTAGTCATTGAATGCTGCACTGGATTTCTTGTCATTGTAATAGCACTTTGATTATCATAATATATAGGAATAGAAGAATAGTCTAACCCATAATCCAGTAACTGATTCTTCATCCATATAATCTGAGAACAACAACTTCCTGCAGCAATGTATTCTGCTTCTGCAGTTGAAGTGGAAATTGACTTTTGTTTCTTGTTGTACCAAGAAACCAATCTGCCTCCAAGAAATTGGTAGCTTCCAAAAGTGCTTTTGCTATCTATTTTTCATCCTACAAAATCAGCATCTGAATATCCAATTAGCTTAAAGTCTGAATCTCTAGGATACCATAAACCAAGATTCATGGTGCCTTTGAGGTACTTAAAAATTCTCTTCACAACTAATAGATGAGGTTCTCTAGGGTTAACTTGGAACCTTGCACAGAGACAGGTAGCATACATAATATTAGGTCTACTAGAAGTCAGGTATAAGAGTGAGCCAATCACACCTCTGTAGTTACCTATCTACTGAATAACCAGTATTTAAATCTAACTTGGTTGCAGTGGCCATAGGAGTTGATGCAGTTAAGCAGTCTTGTATTCAAAATCTTTTGAGTAAGTTCCTGGTGTATTTGGATTGGTTTATGAAGATTCCTTCATTAGTCTGTTTAACTTGTAACCTCAGAAAGTAACTCAATTCTCCCATCATACTCATTTGATACCTGGACTGCATCAGCTTTGCAAATCTCTCACAAAGTTTATCATTAGTAGAACCAAAAATGATATCATCAATATATATTCGTACTAACAACAAGTCCTTACCATTATAAAAGAGAGTTTTATCAATTGTACCTCTTGTGAAACCACTCTCTAGCAGAAATAGAGCAAGTGTTTCATACCAGGCCCTTGGAGCTTGTTTCAATCCATATAGTGCTTTATCCAGTAAGTAAACATGATCTAGATACTTTGGATCAATGAACCCTGTAGGTTGTTCAACATAAACTTCCTCTTCGAGTTATCCATTTAAGAATGCACTCTTCACATCCATTTGGAACACCTTAAACTTCTTGTGAGCAGCATAGGAAATAAAGAATCTTATTGCCTCTAACCTTGAAACTGGAACAAATGTCTCCTCATAATCAATGCCTTCTTGTTGTGAGTAACCCTTTGCAACCAGTCTTGTTTTGTTCCTTGTAACAATGCCCTCACTGTCAGTTTTATTTTCGGACACCCACTTTGTGACAACTACAGATCTATTCTTTGGTCCTGGCACAAGAGTCCAGACTTTGTTCCTTTCAAACTCATTGAGTTCCTCTTGCATTGTTGTGACCCAGTCAACATCTTGCAGAGCTTCTTCAACCTTCTTAGGTTTAGTTTGTGATAAAAAAGAATGGTAGAGACATTCATTCTGAGTGGATTTTCTTGTTCTTACACCACTGTTAGGGTTTCCAATGATTAAGTCAGGTGTATGTGACTTAGACCATTTTCTTACAGATGGAAGTTGACTCCTAGAAGAAGAACCTTGCCCTTGATCCATGAATTCTCTTTTATTTCCTTGAGTAGTACGACTATTATTTCCTGATGCTCCCCCTAAATCAGTGTTCCCATTGTTATCGGTATGTGACTCTTCAGAGTTCGAGGTAGATGAGTCCGATGATCTTTCTACTAATGTTTCTTGAGTTGAATCACTTGAAGTAGTCTCTGGATTTGAGTCATGTTGCTCCCCCTCAACATATGCTTCTCTGTAAGAAGAATTTCCACTATTATGTGGAACCTTAGAGCTTCGAGTGATATCGGGATTTAATGTATCAGAGTCAGGATTTAAAAGTTCAGCATAAGGTACTTCATTTTCAAATCTCAATTTTTCATGGTCATCTACATCTTCTAGACCTATAATCTTCTTGTCATCAAAAGATACATGTATAGACTCCATGACTGTTCTTGTTCTCAGTTTATAAAATCTGAAGGCTTTTGTAGACAATGGATATCCCACAAAGATTCCTTAATCAGCTTTTAAGTCAAACTTGGTAAGCTGCCCCGAATGAGTTTTGAGAACAAAACACTTACAACCAAATATATGAAAGTATTTCAAATTTGGCTTCTTCCCTTTCACCATCTCAAATGGTGTTTTTCCATGCTTGTTGATCAATGTTGCATTTTGTGTAAAGCAAGCAGTTTGAACAGCCTTAGCCCAGAAGTAGGTAGGCAATCTTGCTTCTTCTAGCATGGTTCTTACAAAATCTATCAGAGTTCTATTTTTTTGTTCAACAACTCCATTTTGTTGTGGAGTTCCAGGAGCAGAAAACTCTAATTTTATCCCCTTGAGTTTATAGAACTCTTCCATAGAGCTATTCTACAGTTTAGTTCTATTATCACTTCTGATGATCTTCACTTTGTATGTTGACCCTTTTTCCAGCTCCCTCACATGATCAAGAAGAATGGATGGAGTTTCATCCTTGGTTTGCAGAAAATACACCCATATGTATCTTCTATATTCATCAACAATCACAAATGTATACCTCTTCTTGGAAATAGACATAACATTCACTGGACCAAAGAGATCAACATGAAGTAGATAATATGGTTCAAGAATTGAGGATTCAGTTTTATTCTTGAAAGATATCTTCCTTTGTTTGGCTTTCTGGCATGAATCACATATACGATCAGGAGTAAACACTGCATTGGGCAATCCTCTCACAAGATCTTTCCTCACAAGTTCATTGCTATTGTTGAAGTTGAGGTGAGAAAGTCTTTTATGCCAGTTCCAGCTGTCTTCCACAGATGCTCTACTCAGTAGAAAATATTTTGAATTATCAATTATTGTAGAGACCCTGGCTTCATACAAACTACCATGTCTCACACCAGTCATTGCGATCTTGCCATCAGACTTACTGACAATTTCACAAAGCTCCTTATCGAAATTGACATGGTAACCTCTGTCACAGATTTGACTCACACTTATCAGATTATGCTTGAGTCTTGCAACCAGAGCTACATTTTCAATGATGACATTTCCAACTTTGATTTTGCCATATCCCAAGATTTTTTCGTGTTATTCCCAAACAATTTAACAAAGAATTACAGAAGGGGGGTTGAATGTAATTCTGGCTACTTTTTCAATTTTAAGAACAGTTCTACCATGGCTATATAACTGTGTTTGATTTGACTATGGTGCAGAATGAAAGTATTGATGAAATTAAAACACAAAGTAATCAAATACAAGTTTTCAAAAACTTTCTGGTGGATTGAACTTTTCCACCAGAGATATATATTAAGTAGAGAACTGTGACGACCTCAACCCCAGGGTTAGGAGTTGATGTCACCAAACATAACAAATCACAAAACATAAACTACAAGATTATTATTATTATATCAACACGACCCCAATACCAAGATCCGATCCAGGTTCAAGAGAGAGAGAGAGAGAGAGAGATTGCAAGGGTGAGCATATAATCACTCAGCAGTACCAACATATGAATATTAAGATAAAAACAGTAAAGTAAACAGTTATAGGAACAGAACTGTAAATCAACATGAAATCAGTAACCTGTAAATCATTTTAAATGACTGTGTATGATTATTGATAAAGAAACTAGATATCACTGACTAGCATGCTCTTTATAAAACAGCATTGTTGTGTGCTGTGTAAATATCGGAGTCCAAGGTTAGCATGCTATTCACATTTGTTATTCAACTGTTTTAATCACTTATTCCCTTACGGGAATCTCAAAGCCAAATCAGATACGTAATTGATATGTGAAGACAGCTGATTAGGCTATCAACACCAGATGGCTGCAACTGCCATCCCATACACCTATTCTGGAACTCAGAGACTAGCTAGGTCTCTGACCTACTGGACTAATCGGTTATGAAATGCACGCAACCGAGTTAGCCTTTTATACCACCTCACTAGGCCACTCTGGCCCCTATGTATCCCATTTCTGATCGTTTTATCCAGTTTTCAAAAAACTTCTATCTATCTCATTTTTTTAAAACTATTCATTTAACAGCACACGTAAAACTGGTTCATAAATCATTTTCATTCGAGATAGGTACCTTTCGAAGTTACTTTTCCCCAAAATAGGTTTAAAACAATTATTTATAACTATAGGGAATACGTAACTGAAAACGTTTATATTCCTGTACGAGAATAAAATAACAGTTTATTCATATGTACTAACCCATAAAAGATTGGTCAGGGGTACTTGCCTTGCAACGCTTTACAGAAACCCTAAGTAGCTTTTACACTGACTTCGATCCTTGCGAGACTTGACTGGGATCTACTGTAACAGAAATACCCTAATTAGTTTATCGACATGCTTGATATCCTCGAACCTAACAACCCAATTCGATAACCCGACTCGTATAATTTATATATACATAATCACGTAATCAATATTCATATAAGGTTAGAATGTTTTATATCATAAAGTACGTTTCTAGTATTTTAAAATAAATTTTAGAAAATTTTTGACAGCGACTCCTCTGTTTATAAGCCTACCCGTCGAAACATAATCGACGTCAAACCCAACAAATCACAATACAATTTTCCTATAATTAGATAACCAATTACGTACAAACTAATCATACGAACCATTTTATTTATTTATATATTTAGGACTTATATATTTAGGACTCAGAACATATCATCACGGTCCACTGTTGACTCACTAAAGTTCATCGTCAACGGCGGTAAAATTTATTGGTGCCCGAGAATATCCGGGTATCCGAATAAATTTCACCGATTAAAATAATTTCCCGCATAAAAATTCTTTTATTTTACGAAGTTTACTCAAATAACTCATCTGCAGGAAATAATTAAAAATCAAACCAAAATCACAGAATCAGGCAACCGAGGAACAACAACAACAAAACACAGTCACACATGCGCATATGCGCTACCACAAACACACACAATCACAGCCGCACTCACAAAACACACACATACACACTGATACGCACACAACACACACAATTGATCAGACACACAGATACACACACACATAGTTATATGTATACATATGTTTCAATAACACAGAGACTGAACTAGCCAAGCCAGAACTTAAGCGGCGGCTCACCAGGAAATAGGCCGGAAAACAGAAACGGCGATGATCGGAAACCAGGGAAGAAGAAACGGAAGGGAGAAAGAAGAGAACAGAGGGAGAAACGAGAGATTGTGAGGGAGAGAGGCGAGTGGACAGGGTGGTGGGGGTGTATTGTTGTTTATTTTTTTTAACTCTCCTGTAGACACGTCTCAAATAACCGGATACGTGTTAAATTCTTTTATAAGAATTTGACACGTGTCCCTGTAATCTCCGAAAGCCAAATATTGTCCCGCAAAAATACATTTTATCGAGTAAAGTTGCGGTTAAAAATGAGCGGTAAAATTATAAATAAAATACCAAAATTATCAGAATGTTCAAAAGTTAATAAAACAGAAGTTTCAGAATTAAATACAAATTATTTAAACGTGCACTATATCCGGATTTATCAAATTAACGAATAAACGTGCGGGTGAAATTAATCGTGAAAATTTCCAAAATAATTTTAAAATTCTCAAAATATTGTAAACTTCATAAAATATGAGTTTTGTAGTTTCTTGAAGAATTCTAGGATTAAATACTGATTTTACAATTAAATGTAATCGGAAAATCATTTAAAGATAAAAAATTAATGAAATATTGATTTCTAAATTTTATAAAATCCCAAAAATAATTATTGAAATTATAAAATCATAAAAATAATTTTAGAGATAATCCAAATATTTATAAAATAAATCTGTCATAAAAATCACTTTTATAGTAAAAACAAATCAGTACAACTCAGTAATTAATCACACAAATAGACCCTGTACACCAAAAATCACACATAAATAATAATATCCAACACACAGCTGTCAAAACTAATCTACATATTTTATTTAATTAACTATTCAAAAATTACACTTTTAAATAATATAAAATATACGAGTCGTTATAAGAACTATGTGTTACAATGTTGTACACAGCTGCTTACAAGTTGAACTACAAGAACAGAGAAATTATTTATAGATTTAGCTTTTTATATTTCTCTGGTAATTCTTTACTCACTTGGATAAAGTTCTACTTGCTACTATTGGTTTATATATATCACCAAGTTACATGATAAAGAGACAAATAAATAAGATAAAATGTTTCTAGTATAATCTCATGCTTCTTCATTTCTCAATCCAGCATCTTTGAATATCTTCGGTTTAGCATGAAAATGGAAATGCTTCTTTGTTCTCCAAAACCTGTAATTAGGATGCCAAATTCCATTTGCATACAATCAATGCATGTGACTGTCAAGTCACAGTCAACTGCTCTTTTGAATTTGTTCATCCGTTGAAACTCAGATTGATCATCCGTTGAAACTCTGTGGGATCATCCATTGAGAGTCTGGTTGATCATCCGTTGAGACTTTAGTTGATTATCCGTTGAAGCCTTGTGGAACATCCGTTGAGACTGTCTTCATGGCAGTTAACTCCATTTTATTTATACAAGATTACAAGGCATCTAGTATCTATAATTAACCAACCTATCTTGCATATTAATCTAGTAGTCAACATGAATTAAACATTCTACAACATCTAGTTCACTAAGGCATTACAATATGCAGAAATGTGCTACTTATCTTATTGTAACATAAGCTACTCTTTCAACGGATGTTGAGGTGATCATCCGTTGAAAGCTACAAATACACTAAATAATATCTACTAAGTGTTTTGTTTAACTTATCATTAAGTTGACAACATATTCTTAACAATCTCCCCCAATTTATGTCTACCGGAATTGTAGCCATAAATTAAGAGAAACTTGATGATAACAAAACACCCTTTGAATACAGACTGAATTATAGTAGACAAAATTTACAAGTGTTGCAATTTATTGACAAATATATAGAGGAAGGTTTGTAGAGAATCTCACAGGCCATTTTCAAGGTGCTCCTCTAGACTGAGCAAATTTAGCTTATTTCCTTGACTGTCTGAACTTCTTTCCCAACTTCACATTGTTTTCCTCAATCTGAAGTTGGAGTTTCCTGTAGAACTCAAATTCATCTTCATTTGTCTAATCCATCTTTTCTTGCATCTCCATGAGAGTTTCATTGCTTGAAATCGTTAGCTGATCTTCCAATCTGAAGAATCTTCTAATGCATTTTTCATCTTTGAATTCCATTATCCGACATGGCCTCAAATACACCCTATCTCCAGTAAAAGGAACTGTTAATACTCCCGGGAGTGTATTTGGTCCTCTCCAGCTATTCCTTATCTCCTCAATTTTGTTTAGTACCATTTTCTTGGCAACTATATTGAACCCAAAGTCCTTTTTGATTGAGGAGAAGATAGTCACCAAAGTAGAATAGCCTTCACTGAGAATTCTGTGAAGGGGCCAAGTCATCTCTCATCCACCCTTGTACCTGAAGACTAATATTTCCGGAAGATGTCTATAAGAATCAATGGATCTAACTTCATCTATCTCTTTCAGATAAAGATTTATGCTTCATCTATCTCTTACAGATAAAGATTTATGTCTGAGAATTCTTTAATGTCACAAATGAAGAGTTGATCTCCCTTATTGACAGTTGGTTTGGGTGTGGTCAGTGATTTGGATTGAAGTTTGACAAGCTTGGCCTTCTTGATAGCCCTTTTCTTTTTCTTTCTTGGCTTGAATTAGATTGGAATATTTAGATCAGTAAGAGGCAGGATGTCCGAATTTATAGGTTCATCCTTGGGAATTACAGGTTCACCATTGAAGTTATGTTAGGATCAACCTTGAATTCAGCCTCCTTCAATGTAGGTATGGCTGGTTGACTTGAAGTAGTAGATTGAATTGGCATGTATTCTTCCTTATCATAATTGAAATCCAGCTTCCTTTTGGATGGGAGTTTGTATCTAAATTTCCTAGTCTGCTTTGGTTTTTCTTGCATTCTTTCAATAAGATTCTCAGATGTTACAGTAGGAAATGCAGCTTATGTGCTTGCAAGCTTCTTAGCTTGGTTCTTGGCATCTAAAGAAGCTTATTTTTGTTGTTTTTTAGCCTCACTTTTTCTTCTTTCTTAGCCTCTGCAAACTGTGGATGTCCATCCACTACACAGATTAATTTAGCATTTATGTAGATCTTAGCAATTCTTTTCTTTGACTTTGTGTCTCTGAGATCTTTGAAGAAAGCAATAGACCTTCCAAGCAGCTTCTCCTCATCCGGCTTAGGGGTTTCATACATTATGTCCAATGGATTTTTGTCTAAATTCTTTAGATAATTTCTCTTGGGTTTAAAAGTCACATTGGCCTTTGGAGATTTAATAGATGAGGATTGACATCTTTCCATATTCCCTAATTTCATGTCATTTGCTGAAATTGGTCTCAATTGAGAGAAATGAGAGAAGACTTTTTCTTGCTTCTCAATTAGACCAAACTTCTTCTTGATGTTTTTATCAAGCTTTTTCCAATTTTTCATTTAATTCTAACTCAGTTGCTGCTATCTTGATCAGATCTATGCTATCAAAAGCTGGTAACTTAGAGAAAGCAATTATTGGAACAATCACCTTGCTAACTTATATGTTGAGGACTTTCTTTCCCTCACTGGTTGACTCTCCCTGGATAACTGGAATGATAGAGTCTTTCTCCCCCTTTTGTTAGAATCAAGTTGAGTGGAGGTTGAGGTTTGTGCAGCCACCAACTGTTGTAGAAGACTTGTTTGAGTTTCCTGATTTTCAAGTATGTTGGCCACTGATTTCTCCATCTTTGTCAATCTTGTGTTCATGACCTCAACTTTTCTGTTCAAATCAACTTCCTTTCTCAGCTTTCACTACGAGAAATAGTAGATACGACATCGGTGCTTAGACATCGGCATGTAATGCACCCGATCTTAAAATCATGTTTAACATCGGTTTAGAAAAAAACGATGTTGAATACGAATACTGACATCGGTTTCACATAGTAGGCGATGTCTATGTTCAGAAATTAAAAAGGCCAAATATGTGGCGCCCTCCAAACCCGGGTCAGAAGTTTGGGGTCCACAACACATACTCAATATATAAACCTGTATATAAATTATTATTTGCAATGACCCTGCTTGACATAACCACGGATCGCAACAGGTTAAAGTATGAAAACAAGCCAGAACCTTAACTTTTATTACAACGTACCAAATCCCAGCTAATTTAATTTACAAATAATATGAAATTATTCTTACAACCTTACTATCTCACTACTGCAATAAACTCCTTCTACCTCGATCAATCATAATCTGGAATCCTAGCTCGAACATTGAACTGGGAATCTTTCCTATCAACTGTATCCTTCTTAACTGTTGAATACATAAAAAGATTCGCAAGAGTGAGCTAACTAGCTCAGCAAGTCATATTATCAATAACTGAGATTAAACAATAATAAATGAGATGATTCAAAGGAATCAAGTTTCTTGTTAAACAACCAATAGAATTGGATATTCATTTTAAGTTTGTAAAACCAAGGTTAGGCTGCTGATCAGTCACGCACTAACCCCGAGCAAAGCACACAGCACTGCTCGAACTACTGGATCCAAGGCACACATTGGCCTAACTTGACCATCGATATGGTCTGACCACGAATCTGATCCACATAAAAAAAACTATCCAATTCTAAAGCAGTTCAATATGATAAACAATATAATTCAATAAAATTGGATCATAATCAATAACAATAAAACATTTGTATAAGAGCATGGTGAAAATTTATGGGTACCAAAAAGGGTATGTCAAAGTATATATAAAAGAAGTGGCCTCCAGCCTGTAGGATAATCGGGTATTAGATAAACAATGTTTTTACAAGGTTTTAGTACTTTGATGTCACAAGGTATGGTTGAGTATAAAAGTTTCTGTATGTGTAAACAATTCTGTTCCAGAGTTTGGTATAAGATGGATATATATATATATATATATATTTGTGGAGCCGCATCGTGTTGGTGTGGTTTAGTATCTGATAAACCAACAAGAAATGGTTCACAAAGAAGAAGGCTTACGGCTCAAAGATCAAATGATGTGGCTCAGGTTCAAGGCTGAAGGATTCAAAGTACTTTCAACATAAAACAAGGCTATTTTAAACACTTAACAATATGTTACGAGAAAGTTTATAAATATTTGCATTATATCTCGAAAAAGGTTTAGAAGTACTTGCCTTATCACAATGGATTCCAATTTCACTTGTACTCGTCAAATGACTCTCTTCAACAACCACTCGTCTACTTTTCCTATGCCTCGATTCTATTTTCTGATCACTTGCTGTATTTTCTACATGTTGATTCCATTTTCTAATCACCTGCTTCCCTTTCCTACGCCTTGCTTACTCTTCTAGGCATCATAAGTATTTATCATTATTTATCTTACCTTATCTAATTGTCACATAGACGTCATAAGATTTTATCTACCCTTCGTTTCACCCAAATCCGATTTACGGATTAAAAGTTATGGCCAAAACAACCCAAATAATAAACACATAGGCATATAATACCTTAATCAGATAGCACGTAGCACATAGCATGCAAGATATTCGATTAAAATATTTTTCAAAGAAGATACGGGGTCAAAATGATTTTCCAGGTATTTATTACGAATTTTTGAACATTTTTCGGAATTAAAACGGGACTCCGAATCAATTTATAATTAAATAATAGGGTTTGAACACTCAAATCTGACCTTAAAATAATTTTATAATAATTTTCGAGCCTTGAAAATAATTTAAAATAATATTTTAAAGCTCGATACTATTTTTCGAAATTTTTAAATCACAATAAATAATTAAATCTAATTCAATAATCAATTAAAATTAAGTAATAAGTAATTAAAATAATTAATCAATTAATATTTAAATTAATTGACTAATTAAATAATTAATTATTAACTAAAATTAATTAATTACAAAATTCTGATTTATTTTTGGATTAAAAATAATTTTCAGAATTAACATAATAATTTTTCTTTTAGAATTTAGAATGATTTTTAGAATTTAAAAATTACAATTTTGAATTATTTTAAAAGGAAATCCCAGAAACAGGATTTGGTAAATGAATTGGGGATTACAAGATCGAAACTGAGTCAGATTTAAACATAAACGGGTCGGGAAGAATCTTAACCGGGTCGGGTCAAAACCGGCCGAAAAGTAACCGGTTTCTGGGGAATTCCCAGATTCCGGCAAACCCGCCGCCAGCCTTGCCTACTCCGACGAAGTCTAACACAGATTCGGATGGCCTAATTTCCATGCCAAATCGATCCTAAACCTTCCTGGAAGCTCATACGCGGTAAAAACAATCCCAGACGAGCCAGAGGTCGTCGTTTCCGGCCAAAACAGCCATGGAAACCGACGAACTCGAAGCTTTCCGGTCAATCAACACTTCGACTGAATACTCAACCAAAATAACATTTAACATCTCAAATTAACGTTTACAGTCCATACAATATGAACACATAATCAAGAATAACAATCATTTCATATATAATCCAGAAAATCGAATTCAAAATCGATCAAAAACAAAAGCTCGAACTAATACTTCTTGAACTATAACCTCTATAAAAACTATGCAAATAGATTGTAATGGACATATTAATGCTGATTATAACATCAAAATCATCTGACAACCCTCAGAAATCAAAACCCCAATTTTCAGCATAAACCCTAAAAATCGGATTGAGATTTTTACCAATCCTTCGATTATTTCGATTGCATAATCTGGTAGGGCATGAAAATCCGAGTGTTTTGGTTACTCAAACTTCACGAACCGAGATCCACATCACCTCCAACTTTGCGTTTGATTATTAAGAACACAAAGAACGCGAAGAACACGGTTCATTTCTCTGTATTATTATATATTTTACTGTTTGCAAATGATTTTCGGTACGAAATAAAATACGGTAAGGGCTATTTATACTTACGGAAAATTAGTATCCCGTTGGATCATTTCGGATATAAAATAGTATGTTTATTAATAAAAACGGATCCAAACGGTACCAGTTTTCAGGATAATTATCCAAATCTGTACAATTTGTACTGCGGTCTTGGTCTCAGCGCCTGGTTACACGTATTACGAGGTGATAATTATAATAGTTTAATAAAAAGATCCCGTTTATCAAAAATACGGGTTTTATCGATTTACCGAAACAAATTTTTGTATCGAAAATATCGCGTCGGGACCCGCACAGGACAAACCGTACGCCGGATCGAAAAAATCGAAACATGGAAAATTCTCGGAATATTGCAATTAGGTTAGGAAGGAGTTCTCGGAAGAGTTTCAGGTTCTAAAAACGTAACAACGGATGACGTCGGTTGGTTCCCGTTTTTATAAAATAGGTTTTAAATACCCGGAAAAAGATTTTACAAAATTCATATGATTCCTATAAATTCATAAATCAACATAAAAATAATTAGGAAGATATGACAATTATCTATATTTTATTTGGAACATATAAAAATTGAAATACTCAATTAATATTATTTTTAAACATCCAAACACCTTTAACACTTAACAATTAATTCACAGAATAGATACTGAACACATATAATAATTATTTATTAGCAAAAATAATTACACGATATATCCCGGATATTACATCCTTCCCCCCTTAAAAGGATTCTGCCCTCAGAATCTCCTAAGAAAACAAATGAGGGTACTTTTCTCTTATATCACTTTCTAACTCCCAGGTTGACTCTTCAACCTTTGGGTTTTTCCACAACATTCTTACTAACTTTACCACTTTATTTCTCAATACCTTCTCTTTTTCCTCTAGAAACTTTATTGGACTCTGTACACATGACAAATCTGCCTGAAGCTCTATTGGCTCATATTCTATTACATGCCTGGAGTCTGGATTATATTTCTTAAGCATCGATACGTGAAAAACATTATGAATGTGCTCCATGTACGGAGGTAACGATAACTCGTAAACTACTTTACCAACGTGCTTTAGAATCTCGAAAGGTCCTACATATCTTAGGCTTAACTTTCCTTTGTTTCCAAACCTCGTTAATCCCTTCCACGGTGATACTTTTAGTAATATCAAATTCCCTTCTTCGAATTCCATATATTTCCTTGATTAATCTGCATATTTCCTTTGACGATCTTGTGTTGCTATCAATCTTTTCTAGATAACTTTAATAGCTTCCTTTGTCTGCTGCACTAATTTAGGTCCAAGTACTTTGCGTTCTCTTACTTCATCCCAATACACTGGAGATCTGTATTTGCGTCCCTAAAGGGCTTCATAGAGTGGCATCCCAATACTGGTGTGATAACTGTTGCTCTAAGCAAATTCTACCAGAGGTAAATGCTTGTCCCAACTTCCTCTAACATCAATAGTACACACGTGCAACATGTCCTCGATTATCTGGATCATTCTTTCACTCTGGCCATCCGTCTGCGGTTGGTAAGCCGTACTCATATTCAGTCTCATTCCCAAACATCCTTGAAAACTTTCCCAAAATCTTGAATTAAATCTTGGATCTCGATCGGATACGATGGACACAGGAATTTCATGACGAACTACAATTTCTTTTAGGTACATATGAACTGACTTGTCCGGTGAAAATCTTCCATTTGTAGACAGAAAATGAGCTGATTTGGTAAATCTATCCATTATAATCCAAATGGTATCATGATTAGCTTTTGTGCTTGGTAACCCAACTATGAAATCCATGGCTATATGCTCCCACTTCCACTCTGGAACCTCCAATGGCGGAAGCAATCCACTTGATCTCGGATGCTCTACTTTAACTCTTTGACGTATGTAACATCTGCTAATCCATTCCGCAATTTCCCTCTTCATATCTGGCCATCAATAATTTTCCTTTAAATCTCTATACATCTTGGTACTCCCTGAATGGATTGAATACCTTGAATTATGAGCTTTCTGTAAAATTTCATCCTTCAGTTCCATCACTGGTGGAATCCAAATTCTAGAAGAAAACCTAAGAATACCTTGATCATCCTTTTTGTGTGCACAATTCTTCACTTACTAAATGATTTATATTCTGATTCATTACCTCTTCCTGATACTTCTTTATCTTTTCTAACAATTCCGATTGAAAAGTTATACTTATATATTCTTACTCTTTTTTGGATCATGAACTCTAACTTCCAATTCCAACTTCTAGAATTCCATAGCTAATTCTTCTAGTACAATCTCTATGTTCATTCTCTCTTCTTCTTACTCATCTCTTGTCACTACATTTGCTTTTCCTCGGGAGTTCATACTTCAAACTCTTATGGTCCGTATATATCTCACATCCTTCTCTATACTTATAATATTTCCCAATCTTTCAAAACAAATATTATTGTTGCTTTTAATTCCCAGTTATGAGTAGGGTACTTCTGCTCATAAAGTTTCGGTTGTCTGGATGCATATGTAATAACTTTATTGCTTTGCATCAACACACATCCTACTCCCTTACGAGAAGTATCACTATAAACTACCAAATCTCTCTGATACTTTCAAAGTGATAAAATAGGTGTTGTAATCATTCTTTCATTTAACTTCGCAAAACTTTCTTCACCCTTCTTCATTTCATATAACCTTCTCGCTTTTCCTGGTTAGCTTTATCCCAAATATTGCAACTTTCAAGAAATCTTGCACAATTTCTGATAATAACTGGTCCACGATAAAACTTCTTACTTTTGTTGGTGCTTTTGGTCTTTCTTCATTCATACTATCTTTAAATTTTTCTGCTAAATCCCTTTTTTGTCTCTTCCTTACTGACTGTCTATACTAAGAATTATACTTCCTGCCATTAAAGTTTTCGCCTGGTAAACTTTTTATACCGCTTCTTTCTTCTTTGACTCCTCAGGTATCATTGTATAGGTTGCATGGATCTTCTTAATTAACACAAGTATATCTTATCCAAATTCCTCCTTCAAGATTCTACTCATCAAATTTAAATATCACTGGTATATCAGTTCGTCCAACTAACATATCTAGGATTTTATAACAACAATATTGAGTTCTGAAAATTATCTTTGATATGTCCATAAGTTCAATCTTCACTTGGTAATATACCCAGTCTTAAATCAATCTTATAAAAATACCTTGCTTCGTTCATTTAATTAAATAAATCATTGGTTCGAGGTAACAGATATCTGCTCTTGAGAGTAAACTTGTTGAGCTTTTGCTAACACATAATCTCACCCTTCCATCTTTCTTATTAACACGTCATGCCGGTGCACTTTAGGGGGTACACTAGGTCCAGTTGCTTTTTCTTCTAATTATCTCCTACATTTGTTCTGGTAACTCCTTTATTTTATCTGGTGCCATTATGTGCGGGGCTTTGGACATTGGCTTCACTTCAGGTGCTAACTCAATCATAAATTCATCTTCTTTATCTGAAGGAAATATTAGTAACTCGTCGGGAAACATATCTTGAGACTGTAAAATCTTCAAGTTCGGTTTGCTCCTAAATCTTATTTATAATCGCCATAGCACTTATATTTTGGTCACTGTAATCTTAAATCATTCTTAAAAAATTCTTTACTTTCCTTTGTCCTTTAAACTTCTTCATGTTCTCATTTGGCGTCTTCAGAACTATCTTCCGTCACGACGGTTTACCTGGGCATCACACTTGAATAATTAATCCACTCCTTAGAATAATATCAAATCTTCTTATCTCAAATGATATCAATTCTTCACAACTTAATGCCAGAAATATCGATTCCGCCATTGGTACTTACTTATTCAGTAACTACACAATCTTGACTTGCTAGTCCTTTAGTCATAAACTTATTGATTCGACAAGATAATTCATCTGATTAATAAAGCCTTGAGAGATATACGATCAAGTTGCTCCAACATCTTTTAATACTTTAACGCATAAGGTATCCGTAATAATCTTCCACATTATCACATTCATATTCTAAATAACATAATTCTCAAGAAATTCGTAAATTCTCGTTTTCGGAGACGTATTCCTTATTGAAGTAGATTCCCTTGGCTCTTAATACATCCCTGGCTAAGGCCAGTGATTTGCAATTCTCACCATATTCCCTTCTTTCCTTTCCATGCATGAGAGGTAGATGAGACTTTTCCCGCTGAGTGTATAGTACGTTGGCTTTTGTTTGAAAAGCTCTCGCAAAGAACAACAGTACAACGAAACAACTAGAAGGATTCACAATTTTAATAAACTTAGACTTGAAAAGAAAGAAAAAGCAATGATTTGAATATGAATGAGACAACCACATTGGTACTTGAGATGGCTAGTCTTTCATACTGTATGGCATACAGCACATGATTAGGTGGCATCCCACCCGACTCTTTGTCATTCCGACAAAGTGTCTTATCATAACACTGTTTATCCCAATCAGAAAGCAAAACTTGAGGGGAACAATTAAATCTGAAAGGAATGCGCAATCCTCCATTTTGATATCATCAGAAAGAATTTATTAAGAAAAGGAATTCATACGCTTTTAGGAATTAAAAAGGAATATACGCTGTAATATTGAGGACAAGAATGACACCATTGATCACCATCCACATTTCACTTGTATTCATCTTTTCGAGCTTGCTCGATCATTTCCCAATTGTATCACATAACAACTTTAGAAATATGCTAGAATGCCTTCGCAACTAAGCATTATGGTAGATTCTTACTTGTTAAGTCTCGCGTTTGTAACGTCGCACCTACACGTATAATATTTTAACAATTCGATCATAATGGCGTTCTTATCAAATAACCTTGAGTTTCCTCTTTTAATTTGGAATAACCATGAATTATTCAACATAGCGATCTAATAACATTCTTCTTTTAGAAAAGTCTAGAAATCTTCCCAATCTTCTTCGGTCATGCTCAGGCTTCCGTTAAATCAGTGAATTCCTTGAACTCTGATAATCCCAGTAATTGGATGAATATTTATTCCGTATGCTGGTTCTGTTGTTAATCCTATCAGGCAATACTTGCACCCATTTCTTCATAATCGCAGGTTACCTCGTTCTCCGAATTAACAATACTGAGTTTGAAATAACATCCTTCCAGATAATCCAGGTTTTTAACAAACAAGAACTCAAGCAGTAACTTGACAACCAAGGTTTAAAACTTATTTTATTCAAAAAGGCTTTTAGAAATTTTGTAAGGAAAAATCTTTTTCGAAAACTCGTTAAAAATTTTGAAAATTTTGAAAATCACACCTCTGGTTGTCCTCACTATATGAGTTGGTTGTTGTCCTTCTTATGACCAAATACCAAGTTAAAGAATGATCACTCAAAGGTCCATTCACTTCCATTTATCTCCTCTCCTTCATTGGGGTCTATTTCTTTCCGTAATCAATGAACACATCCGTTGTCATTGCACGTTATCTTATTCGTAGTTTCACATTAAGGCTCCCATACTGGTAGTACTCCCGTTAACTACTTTGCAATCATTAAGTGGAACAGACTATCCAATAGTCAACAAGTCAGCTAATGTCGCATCATCTTGTTAAAATATATATATCCCATCATTACAGCACCATTTTCTAATTTCAAGAAATCTTCAGATCCCTAATCTCCTCTAACTCTTTCTCTTCAATACTTATCTACTCCATTCCACAACCTAATCATAAGTGGCCTAATTACTAATAGCTTCTTATAACCTGGTAACAGCCATCCTCCGGAACACTTGAATCTTCTTTCTAAATTCCTTCTCACCTTAATCTCAATAATCACCATTTACTGTAGCTATCATGTCCCTTCTCGCAAATGCTATTGTTTCATTGATAGAATATGGTGTATAGTAAAAAGAAAAGATACATTCATAGTTGAATGTTCAAAGGAACACGAATAAGCAAATGAAGGTGTTTAAATAGGTAGTCTCATATCAAGAGATGATAGAATAGTGTTAAATAACTTTAAGAGGCGCAACTGTCGTAATAGAAGGTAATACCATTAATACTGATGGAAGAACAAGGCGCAAATCGAATCTAAAAGAAGATGACGATCCTTAAACGGAAAGCTCCAAACGATCAGTTGATGCAGGGAAATCAGGATCTGCCATTGCCGTTGCCTGGATATCACGTCGCAAGTTAAGAATCCCGAATCACAACATAAACCGTGTCGAAGACCTACTATATAGTCGCACTCAACCTCACGATAACCTATCTTTCTATTTCCTATTCCTAATCCTAACCCTCTACCCAATCCCGACAATCTAGGCTTGTTTCAGTGACTTATAACCTGTAGCTCTGATACCAACCTGTGGCGCCCTCCAAACCTGGGTCAGAAGTTTGGGGTCCATAACACATACTCAATATATAAACCTGTATATAAATTATTATTTGCAATGACCCTGCTTGACATAACCACGGATCGCAACAGGTTAAAGTATGAAAACAAGCCAGAACCTTAACTTTTATTACAACGTACCAAATCCCAACTAATTTAATTTACAAATAATATGAAATTATTCTTACAACCTTACTATCTCACTACTGCAATAAGCTCCTTCTAGCTCGATCAATCATAATCTGGAATCCTAGCTCGAACATTGAACTGGGAATCCTTGCTATCAACCGTATCCTTCTTAACTGTTGAATACATAAAAAGATTCGCAAGAGTGAGCTAACTAGCTCAGCAAGTCATATTATCAATAACTGAGATTAAACAATAATAAACGAGATGATTCAAAGGAATCAAGTTTCTTGTTAAACAACCAATAGAATTGGATATTCATTTTAAGTTTGTAAAACCAAGGTTAGGCTGCTGATCAGTCACACACTAACCCCGAGCAAAGCACACAACACTGCTCTAACTACTGGATCCAAGGCACACATTGGCCTAACTTGACCATCGATATGGTCTGACCACGAATCTGATCCACATAAAAAAAACTATCCAATTCTAAAGCAGTTCAATATGATAAACAATATAATTCAATAAAATCGGATCATAATCAATAACAATAAAACATTTGTATAAGAGCATGGTGAAAATTCATGGGTACCAAAAAGGGTATGTCAAAGTATATATAAAAGAAGTGGCCTCCAGCCTGTAGGATAATTGGGTATTAGATAAACAATGTTTTTACAAGGTTTTAGTACTTTGATGTCACAAGGTATGGTTGAGTATAAAAGTTTCTGTATGTGTAAACAATTCTGTTCCAGAGTTTGGTATATGATGGATATATATATATATTTGTGGAGCCGTATCGTGTTGGTGTGGTTTAGTATCTGGTAAACCAACAAGAAATGGTTCACAAAGAAGAAGGCTTACGGCTCAAAGATCAAATGATGTGGCTAAGGTTCAAGGCTGAAGGATTCAAAGTACTTTCAACATAAAACAAGGCTATTTTAAACACTTAACAATATGTTACGAGAAAGTTTATAAATATTTGCATTATATCTCGAAAAAGGTTTAGAAGTACTTGCCTTATCACAATGGATTCCAATTTCACTTGTACTCATCAAATGACTCTCTTCAACAACCACTCGTCTACTTTTCCTATGCCTCGATTCTATTTTCTGATCACTTGCTGTATTTTCTACATGTTGATTCCATTTTCAGATCACGTGCTTCCCTTTCCTACGCCTTGCTTACTCTTCTAGGCATCATAAGTATTTATCATTATTTATCTTACCTTATCTAATTGTCACATAGACGTCATAAGATTTTATCTACCCTTCGTTTCACCCAAATCCGATTTACGGATTAAAAGTTATGGCCAAAACAACCCAAATAATAAACACATAGGCATATAATACCTTAATCAGATAGCACGTAGCACATAGCATGCAAGATATTCGATTAAAATATTTTTCAAAGAAGATACGGGGTCAAAATGATTTTCCAGGTATTTATTACGAATTTTTGAACATTTTTCGGAATTAAAACGGGACTCCGAATCAATTTATAATTAAATAATAGGGTTTGAACACTCAAATCTGACCTTAAAATAATTTTATAATAATTTTCGAGCCTGGAAAATAATTTAAAATAATATTTTAAAGCTCGATACTATTTTTCGAAATTTTTAAATCACAATAAATAATTAAATCTAATTCAATAATCAATTAAAATTAATTAATAAGTAATTAAAATAATTAATCAATTAATATTTAAATTAATTGAATAATTAAATAATTAATTATTAACTAAAATTAATTAATTAAAAAATTCTGATTTATTTTTGGATTAAAAATAATTTTCAGAATTAACATAATAATTTTTCTTTTAGAATTTAGAATGATTTTTAGAATTTAAAAATAACAATTTTGAATTATTTTAAAAGGAAATCCCAGAAACAGGATTTGGTAAATGAATTGGGGATTACAAGATCGAAACCGGGTCAGATGTAAACATAAACGGGTCGGGAAGAATCTTAACCGGGTCGGGTCAAAACCGGCCGAAAAGTCACCGGTTTCTGGGGAATTCCCAGATTCCGGCAAACCCGCCGCCAGCCTTGCCTACTCCGATGAAGTCTAACACAGATTCGGCTGGCCTAATTTCCATGCCAAATCGATCCTAAACCTTCCTGGAAGCTCATACGCGGTAAAAACAATCCCAGACGAGCCAGAGGTCGTCGTATCCGGCCAAAACAGCCATGGAAACCGACGAACTCGAAGCTTTCCGGTCAATCAACACTTCGACTGAATGCTCAACCAAAAATAACGTTTAACATCTCAAATTAACGTTTACAGTCCATACAATATGATCACGTAATCAAGAATAACAATCATTTCATATATAATCCAGAAAATCGAATTCAAAATCGATCAAAAACAAAAGCTAGAACTAATACTTCTTGAACTATAACCTCTATAAAAACTATGCAAATAGATTGTAATGGACATATTAATGTTGATTATAACATCAAAATCATCTGACAACCCTCAGAAATCAAAACCCCAATTTTCAGCATAAACCCTAAAAATCAGATTGAGATTTTTACCAATCCTTCGATTGTTTCGATTGCATAATCTGGTAGGGCATGAAAATCCGAGTGTTTTGGTTACTCAAACTTCACGAACCGAGATCCACATCACCTCCAACTTTGCGTTTGATTCTTAAGTACACAAAGAACGCGAAGAACACGGTTCATTTCTCTGTATTATTATATATTTTACTGTTTGCAAATGATTTTCGGTACGAAATAAAATACGGTAAGGGCTATTTATACTTACGGAAAATTAGTATCCCGTTGGATCATTTCGGATATAAAATAGTATGTTTATTAATAAAAACGGATCCAAACGGTACCAGTTTTCAGGATAATTATCCAAATCTGTACAATTTGTTCTGCGGTCTTGGTCTCAGCGCCTGGTTACACGTATTACGAGGTGCTAATTATAATAGTTTAATAAAAAGATCCCGTTTATCAAAAATACGGGTTTTATCGATTTACCGAAACAAATTTTTGTATCAAAAATATCGCGCCGGGACCCGCACAGGACAAACCGTACGCCGGATCGAAAAAATCGAAACATGAAAAATTCTCAGAATATTGCAATTAGGTTAGGAAGGAGTTCTCGGAAGAGTTTCAGGTTCTAAAAACGTAACAACGGATGACGTCGGTTGGTTCCCGTTTTTATAAAATAGGTTTTAAATACCCGGAAAAAGATTTTACAAAATTCATATGATTCCTATAAATTCATAAATCAACATAAAAATAATTAGGAAGATATGACAATTATCTATATTTTATTTGGAACATATAAAAATTGAAATACTCAATTAATATTATTTTTAAACATCCAAACACCTTTAACACTTAACAATTAATTCACAGAATAGATACTGAATACATATAATAATTATTTATTAGCAAAAATAATTACACGATATATCCCGGATATTACAAAATATATGCTTTTAACTTTGACATCGGTTAATTTTGTTAACCGTTGTCTATGCTCTTTTTTAAAAAAAATAAAAATTTACTTATCTTTTCCCCCCTTTCCAGTAGACTTTTCCCCCGTTTAATTTTAACAAAATAATTGTTCCCCCTTTACACATTTCATTTCCCTCTTTCCAAAACCATCTCCCCTCTCCCCTCTTTCACTCTTTGCCTGCAGGCCAGACTCTCTCTCTCTCTCAAACATCGATGGCAACTCTCTTTCTCTCTCTCTCCAACCTGAACTTCATCTCAAACACCACGACTCTTCCTCATCTCTCTTTTCTTTGTTTCTTTTCTTGCCACTCCCTTTCGTAAACCCTAATTAGAAACTAGTACATAATCGACACTGAAATTGGACCTGATTAGGAACCAAATCGAGCTTCAAATTGGTAAGGTTAGACCTAAATAGTGGCTTTAGAGCTTGGAAAGGGCCATGGTTTTCATTCCAAAAATATCGTCGAGTTCTTGTGTACATCTCTCTCTCTCCCTCGCGCTCCCCCCCCCCGTCTCTCCCCCTCTCTCTGCCTCCCCTGTCTCTCTCCCGATCTCTTTTATTGTTAGTGTTTCAGTTTATTCATTTATGTTAAAGTTCATTCTTAGCTAGTATAGTTCTATTATATATATTTAGGGCTTACCTACTGCTTATATTTTCTACTCTAATTTGGTGACTGTGAGGTGCTAATTTTATCGAAATTAAAAATCTTTGTGTCTTCTCATAGACAATTGGTAATGATTAGTAAGTTTATTGAGTACTAAATGAGGTGTTATGTTTTTTTATTTCTATATATTTATATTTGTTTGGGCTTAATTGTTATTTATTTAGGCTAATAGGGATAGGGGTGTGATATCGTTATTGGAAATAAT
Source organism: Apium graveolens (assembly GCF_009905375.1). Taxonomy (NCBI): domain Eukaryota; kingdom Viridiplantae; phylum Streptophyta; class Magnoliopsida; order Apiales; family Apiaceae; genus Apium; species Apium graveolens. The sequence goes on along the minus strand of NC_133647.1, from coordinate 45,907,576 downwards.
TACATAAAGTTGAAGGTATAATGCTTTGTTTTGCTGATATTTAGGTTTTGATATTGGGTAAAGAGGAACCTGAAGCGGCGGTGTCGCCTAAAATGATGCAGTACTAAGCAGTTTAAATAAGAGGTTTTTGATAAGGTTCATCTTGAATTCGATCAGTTTGGTCTTCATATTTATAATTCCAATGTGAAGCAGCTTGTTGATGTTCCTGGATATGAGTACTTTTCTTATATGGTTAAAATTTTGAGCTATCTCTGTCATTGTTGTGCCTGGAAGCCTAGCATTCAACCTTGCAACAAAGTCCTTTTTAATTTCACCAATTTCATGCTTTATGGTGTTCACATCCTGACTTTGTTGGAGAGCTTGAATTTTGTGCAATTATAGAGATTCTAGGTGAGATTTAAGTAAACTTTTGGTGCTGGCACTAGTGGATGCTTGAATTGTTGTTTGGGTGTCATGGATAAGCTTGAATAGTGTGGATTGGAGATGTGGGTAAGAGCATTCCTTATGCATCATCCATGATGGAGTTTCTGCATCTCCCCATATGCTCATGCCTTATATTTCATCATCCTCACTATCATCCCAAAATGATTCTTCAGCATATTCAAAATCATCACCAGTTGTGTAGGGCATGACAGTGATTGCATCCTTGGCCCTTTGCATGGAGGCAGTTGTGTGCCCCAAAATGAGAATTCTCTCAGCAGCCACATTGTCCTGTTCTGCAAAAACTTGATAAGCTGGAACAGGGTGAGTAAATGTCTCAGCTTTATATGAAACAGAGTCTAAGGCAAATTGATTATCTTGCTGAAATAACTTTTTTTCCCAGCCTCAATGGCATCTCTTAACTCACTAACAATGGGCTCTTCCCATTCTTCTGTACTTGCTTTTCTCTTATTTTCTCTCTATTTTTGCATCAAGGGCTCCCCTTGGCTTGCCACCCTCACACCCTCACCTTCACCTACTAAGGTGGGAATCCACTCACTCACTTTTGCCAAGATAGAAGAAATAGCTTGCATATTTTCACTATTTTACTCTCCTTTTGCCTGAGAGCAACTCAGCCTCTCACTCTGTTCACTCCCTCCCTCAATCCTAAGAGTTAATGTACAACTACTAGATCATCTGCACTTGTAACAATATTTGAAATTTGAAGTGGTGCAGTGATATTCAACGGATGAGAGACATCCATCGAGGTAGTAGTTGAGAGTTTCAATGGATGACTATTGTTAAGCACATCCGTCGAGATACAATCACTAGTCGACGGATAAACAATATCCGTCGAGATAGTAGATATGACAGAGTTTGGAGTAGAGACTACTGTAGAATTTGTGGTGATTGATTTGAGATTGTGCACTGATTTCTCAGTAGAACAGAAAAAATGGCAAGTGAGCCAACAAATCATCTAAAAGATGATGCTCACTTGCTGTAGATTTTGGCTTCTTCATGAGTGTTAAAGATGGAGAATCAGGAATTAATGTATGAATCATGTCCATATCCAAAGAATTTGTGGGTGAGTTTAGTGTGTGAGGTGCTTCTATTATTAAAGATTTTGGCTGTGACTTCACATTTACAGGAGTCATATCAACCTAACTTTGAGAAGGTGCTGTAACTGAGTCTTTGACTACAGTTTGCACAGTGTGTGCACTGTGTATCCCCAAGTGTTTTAGATTTCTTCTTTCTAGCATAAGTTTAGGGTGAGCTTGTGTCCCTAACCCTCTTGGCCTGTGCTCTTGGTTGAGAGCTTGTTTCAATAGTAACATCATTTTGGGAGGATGAAACTAGTAATGAGCTTGAGTCCTTATTAAGCACTACAGTCTGTTGGGAGACTACAGTGTGGCTAGGTTGGGTTACACACACCTCTCCCTCCTTATTCTTAGGGCTTCTTTTATGTTCACCCTAACCCTCATCAGACTTACTTCCCTTCACACTCCCCTCTTGGTTCTTAGTGGATGTTACAACTAGCTTCTTTTGAGAGAAACTAGAGGGGGCTTTCTTTGACTTGGGTTTTGAAATTCTTGGTTTTATAGCTTGGGTAGGCACCTGTTTGGTTACTGTCACAGATGCCATGACCACAGTTGATTGCAAAGAAATAGGTGGTTAAGAAGTAGTAGGGACATAAATATTCACCTCACTTACCTGAGGATGTTCCATGATTGGCAAGTAAACAAGGGGAACATCCATGTGGTGATTTGCCCTGTTCAAGTCAACAATAATTCTTCCCTCTTCGACCCAACAATCTAACTTGTTTGTTGGGTTCTCAATTGAGAGATCCTCAGAAATAAAAATAGCTAACATCATAAAGAATCTAGAATAATAGATGTTCTTAGACCTCTTCTTTATATCTCCTAACTTACTCCTTGATTCATACATGAAAGAAGTACTGAAATTAAATTACTTATCACTTAAAAGCATATAAAGCATATTAACAAGTGAATAAATCACAACATCAAAGTTGCTAACTTTACCAGAAAACACCTTAATAAAGGAATCACATAGAAAGCTCCATTTTTTCCTAAGACCCATTCTCCTAACATCACCTAACTTAGTGGCAGTAAGAGCATAGCCCATAAAAATTAGCATGTTACTCACATCAGTGTATGTGTGTGGAGCAAGTGTGTTATTTTCAGGAAGTTTAAAGCACTTTTCAATTGTGTCACAGTTAATACAGTTTTCATTACCTTTGAAAGTCAAGGTAATGGTTTTGTCCTTTGAGTTGAACACTGTTGTAGTCCAAATTTCCTCAACAACTTCATAGTAAATGTTTGGAGACTCAAGCATGGCATAACTTAGTTTGCAGTTCAGGATGAAGTCCATCATTTTGTTATAGTCTTCAGATGCCAAAATTTACTTGTTCACCAGAGCCACAAAGTTGTTCTATTCATAAACGTACCCAGTTGAGGACATGATTTTGACTACGGGTGCCATTCCTGTGATTGAAATTAGTTGCAGAAAGAGAGTATTTGCTTTTGGAGATGAAGAGATTTAGAGAAATTGCTTGAGAAAGATAAAAATAAAAATAGGAATGAAATAAGCTTTTATACTTACTCAGAAATAAACTTTCAAAAATTAAAAAGTAAAATAAAGTAACCAATCAAAATAGCCCAAAATAGCCGTTTAAATATAAGGAAAACTGTCAGAATTCTAAAATTATCTGTTGAAATATACATACAGGTTGTAAGTAAGTTCGGCGGATAATGCTTAGAATTAACGGCTAAGATTGAGAGCAATTCGACAGATAAGGATAAAAGTACCCAGAGTAATGTTTGATACCTCAACGAATAATGAGATTCAATAGATATTCATTTTCGACGGATAATGAACATCCGTCGAGATGTAAATTATGATTTAACCAAAATTTCATCTTTAACAGTAAGTATCAAATTTTACTCTGGCTGCATTTCAATTTGCTTAGACATCAAAATAAATTAAGAGTAGTTAAGCATACCTAACTCACTTACTAACCTAGTGAAGGTGGATTCATCAAGAGGCTTGGTAAAGATTTATACAAGTTGCTTCTCACTTGGAACAAAATGAAGTTCCACAGTACCATTGATGACATGTTCTCTAATGAAGTGGTACTTGACGTCAATATGCTTGGTCCTTGAATGTTGTACTGGATTTTCAGTAATTGTAATGGCACTTGTATTGTCACAGAAAATAGGAATCTTATTCACCTGTAAACCATAGTCCAACAGTTTATTTTTCATACATAAAATCTGTGCACAAAAATTACCAGCAGCAATATATTCAGCCTTAGCTGTAGAAGTGGAGACTGAATTTTGCTTTTTACTGAACCAGGATACTAACTTATTTCCTAGAAATTGACAGGTCCATGTTGTACTTTTTCTATCAATTTTACAACCTGCATAATCTGCATCCGAATAACCAGTTAGATCAAAACTAGAATCTCTAGGATACCAAATGCCAAGTTTTGGAGTTCCTTTGAGAAATCTGAAAATTCTCTTAATAGCTACTAAATGAGTTTCTCTAGGATCAGCTTGAAATCTAGCACAAAGACAAGTAGCGAACATTATATCTGGCCTACTGGCTGTTAAATATAAAAGTGAGCCAACCATGCCTCTATAACTTGAAATATCCATAGACTTTTCAGTAGTGTTTAATTCAAGTCTAGTTGCAGTGGCCAGGGGAGTTTTTGCAGATGTGCAATCTATTAAGTCAAACTTCTTCAAAAGATCATAAATATATTTGGTTTGACTAATGAATATTCCATCACTAACTTGCTTAACTTGTAAATCAAGAAAGTAATTTAGTTCTTCCATCATGCTCATTTCATTTTTACTTTGCATCAATTTGGCAAACATTTTGCAAAGTTTTTCATCTATAGAGCCAAATATAATATCATCTACATAAATTTGAACAAGTATACTAGAGCCATTAACATTTCTAAAAAATAAGGTTTTATCAACAGTATCTCTTGTGAAATAATACTCTAATAGGAACTTTGACAAAGTGTCATACCAGGCTCTAGGTGTTTGCTTCAATCCATAAAGTACCTTCAAAAGATAGTAGATATATTCTGGAAAATTTGGATTTTCAAAACCAGGAGGCTGACTGACATAGACTTCCTGCTTCAAATCTCCATTCAGAAAGGCACTCTTAACATCCATTTGATAGACCTTGAAATTGGCATGGGTTGCATAGGCTAAGAAAATTTTAATGGCTTCAAGTCTTGCAACAGGAGCAAAAGTTTCATCAAAATCTATTCCTTCTTGTTGACAATAGCCCTTAGCAACCAATCTAGCTTTGTTCCTGACTACTATGCCATTTACATCCATCTTGTTTCTGAATACCCATTTGCTGTCAATAGGATTCTTATTTATAGGCTTGGGTACCAGCTTCCAAACTTTATTCCTTTTAAATTGGTTTAGCTCATCTTGCATAGCTAAGACCCAATCAGGATCCAACAGAGCTTCTTCTACCTTTTTAGGTTCTTCCTGAGATAAAAAGCTGCTATATAGATGTTCTTCTTGAGTTGCTTTCCTTGTTTGCACTCTTGAAGATGCATCACCAATAGTTAGTTCAAAAGGGTGATCTCTAGTCCATTTTCTCTGTTATGGTAGATTATCTCTAGATGAAGAGGCCTCATAGTTGTCTTGATGTGTGACTGAGTTTTGATTAGAAGAAACCCCCTGAGTTTGTGGATCTTTGACTTGAATTTGGGGTTATTTTTTCTTGTGATCTGTATTGGCTTTCAACTCCTATTGATGGATCAACGGATTCCTTTCGACGGATGATGCAGATTGTCTTTCGATGAATGATGTACTTGGTCTTTCTATGGATGATGATTTATGTGCTTCATCAGTTGTAGATTTTTCTGCATTATCTTTAGATATTATTTCTTGATCACTTTCATCATCACTATCATCAAAAGTCATCTCAACATTTTCAAATTTGAGGCTTTCATGGAAATCTCCATCTTGCAGTCCTTCAATCTTTTAATCATCAAACACAACATGTACAGATTCCATAACAATGTTGGTTTTGAGATTGTAGACTCTTTATGCTTTTCCAACTGTATATCCAACAAAAATTCCCTCATCAGCTTTGGCATCAAACTTTCCATGTAGATTAGTTTGATTCCTTAAGATATAGCATTTACAGCCAAATACATGAAGAAAGTTTAATGTTGGCTTCCTATTCTTGAACAATTGGTAGGGTGTCATGCATTTTGCTTGATTAACCAAAGAGATATTCTGAGTGTAGCATGCAGTATTTATAGCTTCTGCCCAGAAGTATGTTGACAACTTTGATTCTTCTAGCATTATTCTTGCAGCTTCAATAAGAGATATGTTCTTCCTTTCCACCACTCCATTTTGTTGTGGAGTCCTTGCTATTGAAAACTCATGCATGATCCCATTCTCTTCACAAAACAATCTCATCACAGAATTTTTAAACTCAATTCCATTGTCACTCCTGATTCTCCTTACTTTGAGATCAGGATGATTGTTAACTTGTCTTATGTGATTGATGATGATTTCACTAGCTTCATCTTTGGATTTGAGAAAATATGTCCAAGAGAACTTTGAGAAATCGTCCACAATTACTAGGAAGTATATTTTCCTTGAGATGGACATCACATTGAATGATCCAAATAAATCCATGTGTAGTAGTTGTAAAGGTTCTTCAATTATTGAATCAAGCTTCTTTCTGAATGATGCCTTGATCTGTTTTCCTTTTTGACAGGAATCACACAGTCCATCCTTTGAGAATTCCACTTACGGAATGCCTCTTACCAAATCTTTCCTGACTAGCTCATTCATAGTCTTGAAGTTAAGGTGGGACAACTTCTTGTGCCATAGCCAACTCTCATCTTGACTTGCTTTGCTAAATAGACAAGTAATAGATTCTGCATTTGATGAGTTGAAGTCAGCTAGATACACATTGCCTTTTCTCACTCCAGTGAGAACCACTTTGTTGCTTTTCTTGTTGGTCACAACACAAGCTTCAGAATTGAATGTTACTGAGTTGCCCTTATCAAAAAGCTGGATGATACTCAACAAATTGTGCTTGAGTCCATCCACGAGGGCAATTTCCTCAATGATGACATTATCCTTTGAAATCAAGCCATATCCCATAGTATAACCCTTGTTGTCATCTCCAAAAGTGATACTTGGGCCAGCTGTAATAACCCCAATTTTTTTAGAATTTTTGAAACCCTGATAAATAGTAACTTTTGCTGATGATGCTGATTAAGGAAAATTATCAGACTACACTATATAGGAGTACTGATATGGAAATTCTAAGATCGTACTAGTATTCGATAAAGTAAATAAGTGTATGTAAAGATCGTCAGAATCCAAATTCGAACACTTTGATTTTTCCCAAAAATCCAACAGATACCGAAAGTATTGAGTATAAGGTAACATGATTAAAAGGATTTTAATTCAAGGATTATAAGAGAGGATCATAAAAGGAATATAAAATATTGAGAAAGGTTTAAGGGAACCTAAGTAATGAGATCCCGGGTATGATCCCTCAAACGATAAACGAGAATGAAATTTAAGTGAACCGTATAACAGATTAGCGATCATTAGCCAAGTAATTAGGAGTTAATCAAAGAGGTTAGTGGATGATGATGTCATCACACCAACAAGAAGAAGACAAGTGTGGGAAGATGACATAAGCATGGTGATTTAAGCATGACAAAAAGGAGGGATTGGTTGGTTGATTGTGAACCATTCATTCTTTACCATGGTAAAAAAAATTCTAATTATTTGCCAAACCAAAAAGGGAACCAAGCAAATCATACCACAAAATAGAAGTTGACTTTTCTTTTTCAAGAACAAAAGCTCTCGGCCTTTCTTCTTAAATCAAGGAGGAGATTTTCAAAACCCTAGCTCCACTCTATCAAAAATTAAGAGGTTTGTTTCCTTAGCTTCCATAATTCATAACTTAGTTATGCTATAAGTTTGGATCCAAGATTCCAAAATACCTAGTTAAACAATTCCTAAAATTTTAGGGTGAATAGTAACTTTCAAGAACAAATTTTTGATTCTTGATTTTTATTGTAAGATCAAGGTAGCTTAAGCATAGATCAAGGCTTCCATGGGCATTCCAAGGATCTTTCATTGATTAAAAGATTCAAGGAAGGTATAACTCTTCCTGATCTTAGTGTTAATATTGTTTGATATAAATGATTATGATAGATTAAGTGTAGTAGTTGTTTTGTCATGTTGAGATCTAAGTTGTTAAGTGCTTTTGTTGATTTTGGGAGTTAAGAGTAGCACTAGTTGTTCTTGATGGTTCATGGTATGATTTGGGCTTTGTTTAAATGGTTTAAAGTGGTTGATAAGTGATATTTTCATATGGTTGTATTGGGGTTGATTGATGGTGGTTTGGTGTTGAATTGATTTGATAAAATTTTGGGAATCGCTAAGTTATAGCCGTCGTAATGCCCAATTTTCCTTGGACTATTTTTGTTCCTAACTTCAGGACCCGTGCACTCACTGTTAGATTCTTACCATTTCCATGTTTAGATAGTTCATGTTACAAGCTTCGTTTTGATATGTGGTTCTCTTGAATCCGATGTACGGTTTAGGAGAAATGACCGTTTTAAGTAACGACGTTTCGCGAACGAAGCATTACCCCTCGCCTTACTTTGAAACCTTGGTAAGGCCCTTAAATGACTAATTGGAGTATGAAACAATTATTTAAAGTGGATTAGGCAGTTGGTAGAGTACTCACGAAAGAATCGCCTTAAAATTCTTAATGGTTAATTTATGAAAATGGTGGAGCGGAGGGCACTCGAACGACTTATGTGATTCGTTAAGCGTAGAAGTGACCATAAGCGAACGTTAGGGTTCAATTGGTTAAAGTCTAGTTTCTTAAGCAACCAGGGTTTAATTCCGACTTATGTTGTTGTTCATAGGTTATCGGACCCACTCTAAGCTTAAGTCTATCCGGGAACACTCAGGCAAGTTTTCTACCCATTATACTATTGTTGTGATGTATATATGTATATGCATCATCTTGTGATAGATGCATGATGGTTATTAGCAAATCTTGCGATATATTGGAGCATGCTGATATGGTATATATGCATGCCTGTTTCATAATCTTGATCTCTAATTGTTGATTCAAATGCTTATAAGTTGCATAATACCTATGCTAGAGATAAGCAGTAGTTGCGTATACCCTTCGTATAGGGGACCCAAAGCTGAACATTTTCTAAACCGAAGGACGATGTTCCCGAGTATAATATATATATATATATATATTCATATATATATATGAATAGTTTTCAAAACTATTATTCGAATAAGGTTTATTCGATAACTTTATTTTACTTAATGAATATTATTTTGAATATTCATTCGAGGACTTATGACTCCGCTTATTTTATTTAATGAATATTATTTTGAATATTCATTCGAGGACTTATGACTCCGCTTATTTATTTAATTAATATTATTTTGAATATTCATTCGAGGACTTATGACTCCGCTTATTTTATTTAATGAATATTATTTTGAATATTCAGTCGAGGACTTATGACTCCGCTTATTTTATTTAATGAATATTATTTTGAAAATTCATTCGAGGACTTATGACTCCGCTTATTTATTTAATGAATATTATTTTGAATATTCATTCGAGGACTTATGACTCCGCTTATTTTATTTAATGAATATTATTTTGAATATTCAGTCGAGGACTTATGACTCCGCTTATTTTATTTAATGAATATTATTTTGAATATTCATTCGAGGACTTATGACTCCGCTTATTTATTTAATGAATATTATTTTGAATATTCATTCGAGGACTTATGACTCTGCTTATTTTATTTAATGAATATTATTTTGATTAATCATTCGAGGACTTATGACTCCGCTTATTTTATTAAATAATATTCTTTATTTTATTAAAGAATAATGTTTCGATAATCAACTTATTTTCGATTATTCAAATAAAGCTCGTACTTTCGTATAAGTATATCTTTGATTATTTATTATTCATTTCAAGCATAAGTTTTAAAACTTCTACTTCAATTATTTTATAAAGATTATCCTTTATGGGAATATTATTTAAATAATAATATTCAGATATTTTCTAATATGTCAGGACTGATTTATTTCATTAAATCAGTATTACTCAAAAACATTCTTAAAAATGTTTTCGAGTCTTCAAAATGATTTTAAAAGTTAGGGCGGATCCCAAAACTCATTTTTATATTTAAGATCTTCCTTTCGAAGGGGACTTGAATACTCGCTCAAAAATCTGAGGGATCCGGCTTTGTGATGTATTTTATATTCGCAACAAGGTTGCTGTTTTGATAAAATAGTTTTTGATTACTTACCCAACACTCGGGAAGTAAAATTCTTGGAACAAGTTAATCCATTAACAGGCATCACCTGGGAAATATCGGTGAGTTTTCCTTTCCAACTAGATACGACTTCTTGGTGGAGCCGTATCAACAAGTTTCTACTTGGGGAAAGTGGGGACGAGCTTTACGTTTCAGAGTCATGGATTTCATCTGAACTAGGAGTGGCGTAAGTGGTCGAGTGGCGCCGGCCCAGCCTTATTATATTGGCCCAAATGGCCCGGAAGTTCCTCTAAGACGGTCCGTTCCTTAGGAGTTCAGGGTTCGGTTGACAAGTAAATCCGACTGTTCTCCTCTACATGTAGAAAATGGTGGGGTTGCACTACTGCGACTGATCATCGTGAGTGGTCTTCCTGGCACGGCAAACTCCCGTAATGAGTTCATCATCCAATTGGATATTTCCGCAACACTACCCAGAGCACTTCGATAGAAAGGCTACGGCTGGGCGATTGTTAAGTTTTGGCAGGGTCGAGATTTCAAAATGATGTTTTCATCAAATGAAGTATCTCGTAACTTCATTTCATTTTGATGATATTTTAAAGATTGATTCTATACAAGTTTTGTCGTGTAGCTTCATCTATGGGATGAACTATTTATACCTTGAACGATGGTAGTTCAAGTAGTATTCAGAAAAAGATATAAGTATATTGGAGTATCTTGTAACTTCATCTTTTCAACTCATATCTAGTTAATGATTATCTTATGAATGACAAAGGTTTTCAGAAAAACGTTTAGACAAGGTTAGATATATGAGATCACCTTGCAACGATATTTTTATACAGTTATAAACTGGAACTCTGTGCATATTATACATGTCAGAGTATTTCAAAGATTGTGAAAAGTATATATGTATATATATACTGAATATTTTGCGACTTGGTCGCGTTAAGATATCAAATTGGTTCATTTCTTCTTGATCAAGACTTTCATGAGTACTATGAGAATGCTCATATATTGTTAATTATTATACATATTATTTCAGTGGGCTTGTTTCTCACCCTTGCTTTCTTCTTTCATCACACAACAACAGATAGACAAGATGAACATGACCAAACTCCCAATTCGTGAGCGGACAGGTTACGTTCCGCAGTTTCCTGTAGGCGTTGTAGCTGAGGTAGGAACTACCAATAGGCTAGGCTTTCAACTTTTGTTGTACCAGACTTATATATATTTATGAATTGTAATAATGGCAAGGAAATGTAAATTTATTCAGAAACCCTTTTGAGGTGTAATGGCTTATAATTGTGGAATAAAATGACTTGTGTTATTTTTGGATGTTCATCTCTGAGACTATAACTTGTGGTGTGTGTGTTTATTGTGGGGTCACAGTACACAGTAGTTGATTGTTTGTTAAGATTGGGTGTTATTAAGGGAAATGGAACTCGTGACAACCCGGATCCCCGACCTCGGATTTGGGGGTATTACACCAGCTCTCTCCTTGAACTCAGTGAGTAGGGTAAAATCTCCAGTCATGTGCTTTGAGCACCCACTATCCAAATACCAAAGATTTTTTTGTTTCCCTGCACACAATAAAATAAATCAAGTTGATTTTGGTAACCCAAGTTTCCTTTTTCTTATGTTTCTTAGGCTTGTCCTCGTTTGACTTAGGCATTTGAGATTCATCCTTAGTCAATTGAGTAGAACCTTTAAAACCATTCATCATTGCAGAATTATCATGCACAGGATGGCTTACATGGAAAGGCATATTTTGTGCAAACATGTTACTCTAGTATGGCATACTAAATGGCATTTGTGGCATACTAAATGCAGCATAGTAAGGATTTTGTACAGATGACATATTAGCAAGCTGTGCATTCAAATTGTGTGCAGGCATAACATTCACATGAAATGTAGGCATACTAGGAAATGAATGAGGTACAGACAGGGGAACAGGCATAACAAGTTTGTAATTAACAGACAAATGATTAACACTACCATACTTCACACAGATTTTTCTAGGTGCATATTTATCAGGTGTGTAGTTGTCATGTTTGTTAATTCCTACTTTCCCATTCCTATTATTTTTCCTTTTAGATTTTGTTTTAACCTCAATTTTCTCCAATCTGTCATTCAATTGCTTGATTGACAAATGTCCTACATTGAATCTCTTATCCTTTTTCACTTGACTTGTTTCTCCTGGAACAAAGTTCTTAGAAACTGATCAATATTTCTCATTAATTTAGCTAGCTTGGCTTTGCTAACTGGCTTACTTTCACTCAATGGATGTGGTTCTTTGTCTTTTTACGGATAATTCTTTCATCATTCGATGAATAACATTCATCATCTGTCGAATCCACACCCGTTGAAAGTCCTTCACCCAAATTGGAATCAAGTTTCTCCTTACTCTTTTTCCAGGCTTCATCACATAAGGATTCTATGCCTTGAACTTTAGTGATTTGAGCATGGACTGAAAAGAATATGTCCTAAATCCAATCATGTATGAGGATTTAGGAATAACTTTTATGTAATCTGTTTTGATTTCATTGATATTAATAAAAGACTTGTTTTGTTTTTATTACGGGCTTTATCTATTTAAGTGTTTAAATAAGATATACCATAGTTCAGAGTAAAGCTTTTTATGGATTATGATGAGATCATAATAGTGAGACCTAAAAGATGATAACTCTAAACTTAAATAGTTCCTGGTCGTAGGATTACTAACTGGTAATTAATAATCCGCAAAGATCGGTACATACTATGCTTGCTTCATTATGAAGGATGTCTGTTCTCATAGACATTTGTGTGGTGACACTATAACTAGTATGTAGGTGCTTATTATAGAATAAATTCACTGAACATGACTCGCACAACTGAACAACTGATGGAGTTCACTCACGTGTCAGTAGTTGTTCACATAGTGATAGTTGTACAAGTATCCTTAGACTTGAGGTCATCATAGTCATCTTGTGTACACTGAACTATGCTTTGGTTTAGTTCTTAGTCTCCAGGGACAATTATTAGGGCTCTACTGGGTATAGGAATTTGTACACGAAGATAGTGTATGATCAATAAAGGATCTACCCCTTCCAGTGAAGGAAGCGAATGTTCAAGGCTGATCCACTTATGCTAGTTCAGGAATCTCTGGCCAGAGTGAATGAAATTAGAAAGGAGTTTCTAATTTGCATAGAACTACGCATAGTAAATGGTAAGCAAGTGATTGAATTAGATAGGCTTGACACGAGATCCATGCCTTGTATTTAATCGGGACATTGTAGGGTAGAAGGAGTTTATTGTACGGTAACTATTCACTGAATAGGTTCTTGGTATTCTAAGCAGTGAATTCATATTATCCGAATAGTCACGATATGCTGAGAAGTATCCCTCACGATGTAGAATAAATGTGATTAATTAATTAATCATATTTAATAAATTAGAGAATTTATATAAATAATGATAAAATAGTTTTATTATTATTTATTTCTACTACCGGCTTAATATTGAACCTATAGGGTCACACCATAAAAAGAGAATGATTTATGGTGGAGGAATTAATTAATAATGGCTGATAATTATTTATTTATGAAATAAATAATTAATTGGAAAATTTAATAATTAATTAAATGAGATTTAATTGATTATAAATTAATTAAGAAAAGTTCTTAATATTATTAATTAAAGGATTTAATTTTTGAAAATTAAATCAAGAGAGAGAATTATTTCTAAAGTGTTTAGAAAAAGGATTAATAATTAAAAGGTGTTTTAATTATTAATGAGAATAATAAATGGGATAATAATAATAATAATAATATTTATGGGAAAATTTCAGCTGAAAATTTTGCCTATAAATACACTATTATAAACCCTATTTTAATTCGAACCCAAAAAACCAAAAGTTTTAGAAAACCAAATTCTCTCCACCTCCTCCTCCTCCTTAACGTCGTTTTCTTGGTGGATACCGGTGGAGTGTTTCACGTTTGAGGAGCAGCTGCTAAGGATCTCCGATCGTTGCTCTTGGATCGCATATTAAAGGTTAGTAAACGATTCATATGTTTTTACCACGATTTATATGCTTTTATTTGGATTTTATGTGTGGAGAAAGTGTTTTACCATGCCCCGCTGCGATTAAAATCCAACATGGACATCTCTAGATGATTTCCATGCCTTAATTACATCCTGTTCTCGTTCAAGTTGCTTTCTTAAAATATCCTCTTTTTTTAAGGATTCAGTTAGTTCATCTTTGGCAATCTTGAACTCTATCTTCAATTTTTCAAACTCAACAAATTGAGTCTCTAGCACATTGTTTCTTTCACTTAAAATTAAATTGTTCTATTTAATTTTTAGTATTTTATTTAGTGAGATATTTGAGTGTAACACGCAGATGATATAATTCAGCTTTAGATAAATATGCTAGATTAGTGGTGATTACATGATTACTTGATGAATTACTTATGTTTCATCTAATTTGGCCATAAGTGTTAGATTGACATAGCTTGTATCATCATCCTCTTCTAGTCCATCTGCAGCCCAATCATTTTCCTGTGTGATGAAAGCCCTTTCCTTTTGTTTGAGCAACTCAAAATATTTCTGCTTGTAATCTATAGGCTCAAACTTCTTTTTTCCAGAATTAGACTTTCTGCATTCACTAAAAAAATTACCCTCCAAGCCACACTTGAAACACTTGAATTTAGACTTGTCAACCATGTTTCTGTTTGACTTGGATGCTCCAAAATTCTTCTTGAATTTGAGCTTGCCAAACCTCCTGGATAGAAAAGCCAGATGTTCATCTATGTCATCCATGTCATCTTAACTAAGATGTTCTTCATGTTCAGCTACTAGCCCTTTTCCATTGCCTTCACAAACTCTAGGGTTTGGTGCAGATTCAACAGCTTCAACCTTTGTCTCCTTCTCTTTCTCTTGCTCAACAACCAATGCAATGGATCCTCCTTTCTTTCTTCCTTTCTCCAGCTTCTCATCTTGCTCTATTTCAAGCTCATAGGTTTTTAAAATCCCATACAGTCTGTCCAAGGTAAATTCCTTATAGTCTTGAGAGTTTCTTAGTGAGACTATCATAGACTTCCATTCCTTTGGTAGAGATATAAGGAATTTGAGGTTTGAATTCTTTGTTTGATAGACTATTCCATGCAACTTTAGAGCATTTTGTAGCTTTTGAAATCTACTTAATATGTCAGTGAGTGACTCACTTTCTTTACTATGAAAATGCTCATATTGCTGAATCAAGAGTTGTATTTTGTTTTCCCTTACCTGCTCAGTTCCATCACATTTAACTTGAATTGTATCCCAGACATCCTTAGCAATTTTACAGTTTATGATGTTGTCAAACATGTCACCATCAACACCATTAAATAGAATATTCATGGCCTTCTTATCCTTGTGGACTTTGTAACACCCCCCAGATCCGGGATCGGGAATCTGGGTCGTCACGGTCTTTCTTTCCACAATATCACTTCACTTAATTAATAATAAATAACCTTATGCTATGACCCCACACTAACACACACCACAACCCGTTATATTCTCAGAGATGAAATTGAAATAAGTACAAGTCCTTGAATCCACAATTTAAAAGTTATTACAACCCAAAATGATTACTTGATAAATTTACAGTTAATTGTCATTATCTGCCACAAGTTATAATTATACAATATTTGGTTTCCAAAAGTAGAATGCCTGATCTACCAATAGATCTACCTCTGCAGCGATAGCAGCTACAACATCAACGGGAAGACGAGGGACGCTTCCCACGCGCTTGCGCTGGGTCTGCTTGAGTCTGGCCATCTTTCCTAACTATTATTGTGTGATGAAGAAATGAAGCAAGAGTGAGCATTACAGCTCGCAAGATAATATATAGTGTAAACAATAATGCAATTATCTAAATGGATAACTTACTAGAATCCTTTATCAAGTGTAAGGTAATTACTTACTGGATATAAGTTTTAAGGAAGATGAAGTTACCAATTACTTCATTATACTTATACCATTTTTAGAAATCTACATGAACTATTACTTGTCAAAGTATAATAAGTTTCAATAGGTCATCCCATAGATGAGACCACAAGCTAAGACTTGAATAGATTCAATCTTTGAAATATTTTTTTTAAAGGAAATGAAGTTACGAGATACTTCATTCAATGGAAACACCATTACAACTGTTTGACCCTGTCAATGCTTCGGCAACCACCCATTCGTAGCCTTTCGATCGAAAAGCTATGGGTAGTGTTGCAGAATTATCCAACTGGATGATGAACTCATTACGGGAGTTTGTCGTGCCAGGAAGATCACTTACGATGATCAGTCGCAGTAGTACAACCCCACCATTTTCTACATGTAGAGGAGAACCTGTCGGATTTACTTGTCAACCGAACACTGGACTCCTAAGGAATGGACCGTCTTAGCGGAACTTCCAAGCCATTTGGGCCAATATAATTAGGTTGGGTCGGCGCCACTCGACCACTTACGCCACTCCTAGTTCAGATGAAATCCATGACTCTGAAACGTAAAGCTCGTCCCCACTTTCCCCAAGTAGAAACTTGTTGATACGGCTCCACCAAGAAGTCGTATCTAGTTGGAAAGGAAAACTCACCGATATTTCCCAGGCGATGCCTGTTAATGGATTAACTTGTTCCAAGAATTCTACTTCCCGAGTATTGGGTAAGTAATCAAAACTCTTTTTCAAAATAGCAACCTTGTGGCGAATATAAAACATACCACAGAGCCGGATCCCTCAGTTTTTGAGCGAATATTTAAATCCCCTTTGAAAGGAAGATCTTAAATAAATAAAAATGAGTTTTTGGGATCCGCTCTAACTTTTAAAAATCATTTTGAAGGCTCGCAAACATTTTTAAGGATGTTTGGAGTAATGCTGATTTAATAAAATAAATCAGTCCCAATATATTAGAAAATATCTGAATATTATTATTTAAATAATATTCCCTTAAAGAATAATCTTTATAAAAATAATTGAAGTAGAAGTTGTAAAACTTATACTTGAAATGAATCTTAAATAACCAAAGATGTACTTATACGAAAGTAATATCTTTATTTGAATAATCAAAAGTAAGTTTGATTATCGACACATTATTCTTTAATAAAAATAAAGAATATTATTTAGTGAATAATCGGAGTCATAAGTCCTCGAAGTAATATTCAAAATAATATTCATTAATAAAATAAACGGAGTCATAAGCCCTCGAATGAATATTCAAAATAATATTCAATAATAATTAAACGGGGTCATAAGCCCTCGAATGAATATTCAAAATAATATTCAATAATAAAATAAAGTTATCGAATAAACCTTATTCGATTCATAGTTTTGAAAACTATTCATATATATATATATATATATATATATATATATATTATACTCGGGAGCCTCGACTCCCGGTTTTAGAAAAAGTTCACCTTTGGGTCCCCTATACTAAGGGTATATGCCAATTACCGCTTATCTCTAGCATAGGTATTATCAACTGAATCAACAGATATATGTGTCAAGAATACGAAACAGTCATGCATATATACCATATCACATGCTATAATATATCGCAAGAATTTGCTAAATAACCATTATGCATCTATCACAAGATAATGCATGTACAAATGTATACATCACAACAACAGTATAACGGGTAGAAAACTTGCCTGAGCGACTGGGGGTTATAAATGGCTTGGGACGAGTCTGGTAACCTATAAACAACATATAAGTTGGAATTAAACCAAAGTCACTTATCAATCTATACTTTAACCAATTTAGACTCTAACGCTTGCTTTGCGCTTACTGATTCTCTTAAGTCGCTCGAGTACCCTCGGCTCCACCATTTTTAATAAATTAACCATTACGAGTTTTAAGGCGATTCTTTCGCGAGTGTCTTACCAACTGCCTAATACACTTTAAATAATTGTTTCATACTCAAATTAGTCCTTTTTGGTCTTTAACCTATGTTTCAAAGTAAGGCCAGGGGTAATGATTCGTTCGCGAAACGTCGTTACTTAAAACGGCCGTTTCTCCTAAACCGTACATCGGAATCAAACGAATTACATATCAAAACGAAGCTCGTAACATGAACTATCTAATAATGGCAATGGTAAAAACCTAGCAGTGAGTTCTCGGGTCCTAATGTTAAGAACAAAACAGTCTAAAGTAAATCGGACATTACGACGACTATGTTTACGCGATTACCCAAATTTAAACCACTCCAAATCAACCCACAATCAATCCACAATCACAACCCAATCAAAATTCCATCCATAACTCACCATAACAGCCCCAAAAACTCCATATTATCAATTTATACTATTCTTAAACTTGAATTTAAACTACACTTAAGTTCATTAATCAACAATCCAAGAACTACCACTCCAAAAACTTCACAAAATCAACTAATCTCTATATTTACAACTAGCAAGCCTCTCATGAATTATAACAACAAAACTAAACCTAATTACTCAAATAAAGTTAGGGTTTGGAGGGGTTATACCTTCCTTGGAGAGTGGAGAATCAAGTGAATAGCTTGGAATCACCCTTAAAGTCCTTATCCAAGCTTAATCTAAACAAAACTTCAAGAACAAAAAATTTAGTTCTTGAAAAACACTATTCACCATCTTCTTCCATGATTTTTAGGAATAGATTGTGAATGATTTAGGAGCTCAAACTTATAGGATATCCATAACTATGCATAAGGAGTCTTAGATAATTACCTTGCAATTTAACAAAGCTTGGAACTAGGTTTTTGATTTTTCTTTCTTTGGAAAAGAAGAAAAGTCGAGAGCTTGATGGACGAGGTTATTGACCAGCCGATGTCTTTACCTACTCGAGGATCACAGACAGATCTCCGAGAGCCGTGGACAGTGCCATACCATTAGCATGCTAGGATGAGAGAGGACATGCAGATGTGGAGGGTTCAGTTGTAGGGAGATTCTTGGTTTGTTTGAGAGCAGAGAGTTTGGTCCAGTGAGAGCCTTGCAGCCAGATTACATTATGAGAGAGAGAGAGGCTCAGATAGATTTATCAAGCCGCTTCCCAGGAGGTTGGAGAGCTGAGACAGGAGGACATCCGTACTGACGCAGTGTATTACCGGGCCATGAGATTGGTGGATACAGTATTAGATTCCCTCTGACAGGAGATAGACCGTGTGCCACCAGGGTTTTGAGATTATCCAGTCAGTCAGATGTGTTGTACTATATATGACATATGTAGATAGAGGCAGCACAGTATAGTATGATTAGGCTTGTATGTGTGTATTATCTAGTTTTGACATGTAGCAGCAGTAGCTATGACAGATCAGATGTAGACCCTTTGGTATCAAGCACTAACATCTGGAGCTGGTGTCATATATATAAAATGAACTTTTTCCAACTTTTTCTTTATTTTAAATTTCAGTCTTTAAAGCATTTACATTTACTTTACTATATTATTGCTTTTTCATATCTCAGGTGCTGTTTTTATTTAAAACAATGTTGTACCATTTATTATTCCAAAATTTTCAATTATTTCCAAATGATTAGTTTAAATTTTGAACTATTTTAATTTCTCGTTTTAAATAACGGGTAAATTGTTTTATTTCCAATATCAGCTGTTTAAATTTCCTGTTTTAATACCATACAAGTTGTTTTTTTACTATTACCACCTGTTTATGTAAATTATTATTAAAAGAACCATTTTTTTATTATCAGAAACATGGCACCAAAAAGAAAAACCACAAATGAGTCATCCAATGATAACACCGAAGAGCAAAACAACAATAATAACCATATGGACCAAATGTTTCACCTGATGCAACAACAAATGGTGATGATGCATCAACAAATGCAGGAACAGTAACAACAGTTCCAATAACAAATGTTATAGCAGCCACTTCATCAAGAGCCACAAGCACCACCAGTTGTACCTGTTGTTACTTTTAAACAATTTCAGTCGGTAAAGCCTCCATAATTTGAAGGTTCAACGAATCCTACCAAGGCAAGGGCCTGGTTAAAGGAGATGGAGAAAGCATTTGCGTTGGTTAAAGTTGAAGCAGATCAAAAGACGGATTTTGCTAGTTACTTCTTGAAAGGAGAAGCTAATTACTGGTGGGAGTCTAAGAAAGCACTAAAAGGCGATGGTGTGGTAACTTGGGATAGATTTGCCGAGCTTTTTCTGGAAAATTATTTTCCCCGTTATATGAAGAACCAGATGGAAATTAAGTTCTTGGAATTAAAGCAGGGAAATTTGTCCGTCACTGAATATGAAGCCATGTTTACTGAATTGACTAGGTTTGTTCCAGAACAGGGGGATAATGATGAGAAGCGGGCTAAGAGGTTCCAACAGGGATTGAAGCCGTGGATTCGTAGCAGAGTGGCAGTATTCGAACTGACGACGTATATAGCAGTAGTCCCGAAGGCCATGATAATTGAAGGGGAAAGCGAGGTGTCCCAAAAGGAAAAGGGACCAGGAAGTTTTCAGAACCGTTCTAACAAGAGACCGGGATTTCAAACCCGGATAAATGCAAATTTTAGAAGGACAGAACAGGGAAATCAGAGGACGGGTAACCAACTCCTAGCCCCAAATCAACAGAGAATCATCCGACCACCAATACCCGATTGCAGGACATGTAAAAAGAAACATACAGGAATCTGTAATAAGCCGAACGTCACGTATGTTAAGTGGAAGCAAAAGGGACACTACGTTGGGGAATGCCCAACATGAAAGACAGAAGTCACTTGTTTCCAATGCGGAAGAAAGGGACATATCGCTAAAGACTGTAGAGGAGCAGCAATGGCAACCAGTATTCCAAGGGTTTTGGCATTACCTCCGCCACCACAGCAGAATCAGCCTAGGGCAAGGACCTTTAATATGTCGATAAAAAAGCTGTGCAGAGTCCCAATATGGTTGCATGTACGCTTCCTGTGAATTTTATAGATGCACAAGTATTTATTGATTCTGGAGCCACAAGATCTTTTATTTCTGAAGAATTTATTCATAAGTTATATTGTGAAATCCAACGGTTGGACATAACGTGAATTATAAAGTTAGCAAACGATGATCAAATTACGGTAGATCGAGTGTGTCCAGGGTGCGATATCGAAATAGCAGGACATCATTTCTCAGTTGATTTGATACCTTTGGATTGGTTAGCCGGTAACAATGCTCAGATCGATTGCACAAACAAGAATGTGAATCTGCAAACTGAAAAAAATGCAACGGTAACATTTAAAGGCGAGAAACAGAAGCAAAGTTATTTAACGATGATGTATACAAAACGATTGCTACGCCAAGGATGTAAAGTTTAACTATACTATGTATTGGATACAAAAAAAAAAGAAATTCCGAAGATCGAAAACATTCTCGTGGTGTGTGAATTTCCTGTGGTCTTTCCAGATGAACTTCCAGGACTACCTCCGGATCGAGAGATCGAGTTTACCATTGATTTGGCACCAGACACTGAACCCGTTTCGAAAGCTCCGTATCGAATGACACCTATTGAGATGAAAGAGCTGGCAACGCAATTACAAGATCTTATCGATAGAGGAATTATAAGGCCTAGTGTATCCTCATGGGGTGCACCGGTATTATTCTTAAAAAAGAAAGACGGTAGTATGCGACTATGTATCGACTATCGTGAGCTGAATAAGTTAAATATCAAGG
Source organism: Apium graveolens (assembly GCF_009905375.1). Lineage (NCBI taxonomy): Eukaryota > Viridiplantae > Streptophyta > Magnoliopsida > Apiales > Apiaceae > Apium > Apium graveolens. The sequence continues at coordinate 45,886,157 of NC_133647.1, read as the reverse complement.
ATAAATATCCTTTACCACGGATCGTTGACTTATTTGATCAACTGAAAGGAGCGGCATGGTTTTCGAAAATCGATCTAAGACCGGGTTATCACCAGTTAAAGATTAAGGCGAAAGATATCCCTAAGAATGCTTTTCGAACGAGATACGGACACTACAAATTTCTTGTAATGCCGTTTGGATTGACCAATGTACCAGTAGCGTTCATGGATTTGATGAACAAAGTGTTCAAAAAGTACTTGGATAAATTAATCATTGTATTTATTGATGACATGTTGATCTATTCAAAACTGAAGAAGAGCATGTAGAGCACCTGAGAATCACTTTGGAAATACTGAGGAAGGAACAACTTTATGTGAAGTTTTTGAAATGTGAATTCTGGCTAAAGGAAGTGCAATTTTTTAGGTCACATAATTAGTATTGAAGAAATTCAAGTCGACCCAGCAAAGATTGAAGCTATTTTAAATTGGGAAAGACCAAAGACCCCGATAGAAATTAGAAGTTTCTTAGGATTAGCTGGTTATTACAGACGATTTGTTAAAGACTTTGCAAAGATAGCTATGCCATTGACCAAGTTGACTCGGAAGAATAAAATGTTTGTATGGAATGAAAAATATGAAGAGAGTTTTCAAGAATTGAAGAATCGACTAGTAACCACACATGTGCTTGTACTACCACTATTATGTTCGCACTAAAACTCTGAAGACATTATCTTTATGGCGAGAAATGTGAAATCTACTCGGATCATAAGAGTCTAAAATATATTTTCACACAGAAAGAACTCAACATATGACATCGACGCTGGCTAGAGCTAATCAAAGACTACGGCGTATCAATCAACTATCATCCAGGTAAATCAAATATTGTAGTAGATGCATTGAGTCGAAACAAAAGATTAAATATGTTAACATCTTCAGAAGAGTTGATCAGAGAATTCAATAAATTGGAAATTGAAGTTCGTATTCCAAAGCTCAACTGAAATGAACTACACAATGACATTCCATCCAGAATTATTGGAAAGGATAAAAAGGTGTCAGGAGGAAGTAATGAATCATGATATTGACAATTTGACAGGAGAAGAAATTACAAGTCAGAAAGATGACAAGGGAATTTTACAAATTACCTCGAGAATCTAGATACCCAATGTACCGGAACTGAAAGCAAAAATTTTGCGACACGCTCATAGTTCAAGATACTCAATTCTTCCCAGGAGCCTGAAGATGTACATAGATTTAAAGGAAAACTTTTGGTGTCCAGACATAAAGAAAGAAATAGATGAATGGGTCAGTAAATGTTATACGTGCCAACGAGTCAAAGCAGAGCATCAACGTCCGAGTGGATTACTACAACCACTGGATATTCCAGATTGGAAATAGGAACATCTAGCAATGGATTTCGTAGTAAAACTTCCGAGAACCAGAGCAAACCATGATGCAATTTGGGTTATTATTGAGAGGTTAACAAAGTCAGCACATTTCCTCCCAATCAACGAGAGGTTTTTGCTTGACAAGTTAGTGCACTTATATCTTAAAGAAATAGTGATGCGCCATGGAGTCCCTGTATACATTATATCTGATCGAGATCCACATTTTAATTCGAGATTCTGGAGACAATTTCAGGAATGCCTTGGTACCAAACTAAATATGAGTACCTCTTATCATCCACAGATGGACGGACAAAGCGAAAGAATAATTCAAACAATTGAAGATATGCTACGGGTATGTGCAATAGATTTTGAAGACAGTCGCAATGAATATTTACCGCAAGTGGAATTCTCTTATAATAACAGCTATTATGCTAGCATCAGAATGCCACCCTATGAAGCCTTACATGGATGGAAGTGTAGATCACCTACATGTTGGGATGAAGTTGGAGAACAAAATTCTAGGTTCAGAACTAATTCAGCAGACCAAGGAAAAAGTAGAGCTTATCTAAAAGCGACTCGAAGCAGCACAAAATCGATAACGTAAATACGCAGATCAAACCAGGAAGGATGTGGATTATCAAGAAGAAGAACATGTATTACTGAAGATATCACCATGGAAGGGATTAACTAGATTTGGCAATAAGGGCAAGCTAAAGCCACGATACGTTGGCCCATTTGAAATTTTGAAGAAAGTCGAAAATGTTGCATACGAATTAGCCTTACAACCCCATATGCAACATATCCATAATGTGGTTCATGTGTCAATACTTAAGAAATATAATCCTGATACGAGGCATGTAATAGAATATGAGCTGATAGAGCTTCAAGCTGATTTGTCGTATTGAGAACAACCAGTAAGAATTTTAGATCGGCAAGAGAGAGTATTGAGAAATAAGTTTGTACCATTAGTAAAAGTCTTATGGAGAATGTTAGGTCACACACACTGTAAAGGGGGTGAATACAGTGTATAGTACAATCAAATCGAACTTTAATAACTCAAGTAACAGAAAACAAACTTTATTGAAACAATAAACTTTGTTACAGTATGGAACTATTACCTCTCAGTGATGAACAAATATCACGAGAGCTGCTAGGGTTAAAATGAATAATCTTCTCGAATATGATAACATTTTTAGTGTAAACCCTATGTCTGTATTTATATACTACACAGTTATAAGATAATTGCTAATTGATATGGAATATAATTCTGCTTCCTAAAATATATCAATCAGATATCTTTTCTTCCAAGTATTATATTCTTCATAGAATTCCTTCTTCATGCATATCTCTTCTTATGTTTGTCTCGATCTTCTTTCCTTTAATCAGCTGTTGTCCTTATCTGAACGTTCTTCAGTACTTAAGTTCTGATATCCATCTTCTGATGATTATCTCCTGATAATATAAGTACCGATATTCTTAAGTCCTGACTTCCAGTAAGTACTGATTTATCCTGTTTAAGTAAGATCTGAAAACTAAACAAAAATCATATTAGTCATGAAATTATCAAATATATCTAACAATCTCCCCCAACTTGTAAATTAGCATAATATACAAGTTTAACAGATATTTGATGATGTCAAAAACATTAAGTACAAATGCATGAGAATTAGACTAGATAACTACAACTTACAGTCCTTAAAGCTTTACCATTCTTTAACTTCTGATAACAACTTCAGTCTGTAAAAATATCAGAATTTAAGCAGTTGTAGATCTTGACTTGGCTTCATCTTCTGATCTCTCTGATGTCAGGAGTTGTTCTGAGATAGTTCTTCAACAAACATCTCTCAGCATATCTAAGTTCATCAATCATCCTCCTTTTAGCATCTTTAAGCTCTGAAGTATCTTCACCAATTTGAAAGATTGCAGCCCTGAGATCATTAATTCTAGCTTTTCTTATATCCCGATCCAGTCAAATCAAATATGCCTTATCAGACTCAAGATTAAATTCCACAGCCCTGTAACCCAGAAAGGTAGTTATAATCTTAGCAGTGTTGGGCTTCATTTCAACTATATCACCCTTGTGATCTCTGTACTTTGGAAGATATGTGTTGTCAGACTTAACAGAATAAAGCCTTTTATGTCTCTGAATCTGATTCTTCAAATAGTTTGCAGCACTTTCTGTTATTTTATCATTCACTTGAAGTAAGAATAATACATGCTCCAGTTCTTCAAAATACTTCAGTGGAATGGCATTTTCCCTTATATGATAAACCCTACCATCTGTCATGAAGTACAACAAGATGTGTTCTTTCAAGTAGGTATGGTAAACCATTTGTACAGATTCTAGTTGATTCAATCTCTCAGGAGTTGCTCCAATACCTGGTTCACTCAAGGAAGTTGGATCATTGGTAGTGTTCTGTATTCTTCTTTCATCAGCACTTCCCAATCCAGTTTTGTCTCTTGCTTCCTTTCCAGTAACTACTCTTGCTTCAAAACCACTAGCAGCAGTCTTCAAAGGTTGAGTCTGTTTGGCTTTGGTGAATCCCGGTAGGAGTGTCTTTGATTTATCTTCTGATATCAAGTTAACTTGAGCTATGTCAGAGGTTACTTGCTTCTTTGGAATATCAGAACTTACTATCTCTTGACTCTAAACAACTTGAGCCATGTCAGAGGTTGTCTTAAAGACTTTTCTTGAAGTCAGAGCAAGATCATCATCTTCATCAGTAATTTCTTCATTCACAGGAGGCACATAAACCTTGATAGGTTCACCAACTTTTTATTTACCCTTGGACCTGGGATCTATCTGTGGTTGTGATTTAGCCATGGTTGCTTCATAATTTGTCCTTTCTTTTATCACAATGCCCTTGAGTTTTGGAAGTGTCTTTTTACCAGAAGCTTTAGATTTAGATGTGACTTTTTCTGATTTAAGTCTGGCTTCTTCTTCCATTAGACTCTCCAAGTCCATTCCTGGATTTTCCTGAAGAAATAACTGTCTTGACATTTCTTCATCAAGATCTAAAAGTTCATCAGAACTTATCCTTTTACCAGTAGCAGAACTAATTCTTTTTTCAGCATCAGAACTTGTTCTGTGACTTGTGATTTCAGCTTTTCTTGATGAGAAACCTCTACCTTGACTTTGACCTCTACCCATTCCAGGGTTTCCTTGATCATCCTTTTCATCATCCTTCCCCTTCAGTGTCTTATCAGTTTTGCATTTGGACTTAATTACTTTCTCCCCCTTTTTGGCATCAGCAGGTAAGAGAAGAGAGACAAGAAATTCCACTGAGGCTTGGATTTCATTAAGTTGAGATTGCTGAGAAGCTTGATTTTTCAGAATATCATCAATCTGAGCTTGTTGTTTCTCTTGAGTCTTCTCAATATAAGCAACTCTGTCAAAGGTAGGTTGGAAGAATTTTTTCTTATCAATCTTCTGAACCTGTTCTTGCTTCATTAATTCTTCCTGAATTTTATGTATATCTGCATGCGTAGTTGAATGAACACCTTGTAGGTGTTTAGTACTCAATGCAGTGACTCTAAGCTGTTTTTTGAAGTCATCAGTGATTAACATCTGATCAGCTTTAGTCAAGTGCTCAGCAAGATGCTGTGCAGATAGAGCACAGGTAGCTGAGTTCCATTCCTTAGTCCACTCCTGTCCTGCAGGAGTTTCATTCCAAGGTACTGGTGCTTCTCTGATGACAAACTTCTTAATTAGTTCAGATTTAAGAACAATTTGTTGAGGTGCATGTCCTGAAGGACCTGCTTCATCAGCATTTGAATTTGGAGCAGTATCTCCAGCATTTGCAGCATCAGAACTTTCAGAATCAGCATTTTACGATAAAACAACAGTATGAGAAGCAATTGAGGCTTCAGCATCATCCTCTAATTGCTGATCTGGTTCCAAGTTCTGATCAACAGCCATATCCTGATGCTCACCTATATTCTGATCATCATCATCTAGATGCAGAGAAGGTGTAGTAGATAATTCTGGAGTTTGAGCAGCATCAGTTCAGGTGTTGTTGATGGATTAGTTACTGTTGGAGCTTCTAAGTAAAGTACACTACACCATAGATGGCCTACAGCAACACCCAAAAAATGTTACAACAGGCCAAAAAAATGTTACCATAGCCACCCAAAAGACCTAAGGTAACATAAAATTTAAGTTGCTTTTTTTCGAGTTACCTTTGGTCCCTAAGGTAACATTTCCTTTGCCCTGGTGCAACATGGACTTTTGTGTTACAATAGACATCAAAGGTAACAGCAGTGTATGTCTATAGTATCAAACTATGTATGTTACCTTTGCACTTAGAATTTGCAAAAAAAGATGGGGCCCACTTGTGGGGCCCATATTGGGGCCCACAGGTAGGCCCCATTTTTTATAATGATTTGTATTATATTAATTTGACAGGATTTGTTTGTAAATTGAACATATATATCATTAACATGTTTTTCATACGTAAAAAGCAATACTACATGAAATTCCGCTATTCGAAATCGAACAATCCCAAAATATCATTACATACCACAAAATGTATTACATCCAAACCAACTCAAACATTCAAACCATCACATGTCTAAAACTACGACAACAACAAGTATTTTAACTAATCAAAATAGTTTAGGTTCTTTACTAAATATTAGAAAAAAAGATAAATTTAATAAAATAGTAACACTAGAAACTCTTCATATTCTCCTCGACTTCAGACGCAAGTGTTTGGTCCACTTTTTGTTAAGTGTCCTCCTTTACCAGCATGTCCCTAATTGCATGATGCCCCAAAGATAATAATACACAAATTAATTAGACAACATAAATTTGACAGAAAAGAAGAATGTCAAGGCTGATGAGTGGTATTGTTACCTTTTGGTTACACCACAGTTTGATGCGTATTACTAAATCATTCTTTCTTTGACTGCATAATACAAGTAGCAAGATGATAAATTAGAAGTTCTGTAAATTTAACTTATCATTCATAGTCACAAGATGCTACTGCCATGGTACATCCCATACAAGCATTATGTCGCTTTCATTATCCTCGTAAACAAGTGTGTATTCTCAACTCTCATCCAACAATCCTGTGACGGCTTTTTCTGCTTGAATATTCTGGATATTATTAATTGAGGTATCATTTTGAGCTGAACAATGAAACATAAGACAAACCAAAGTCAGGAAAAGATGTACATTAAACCTATCATGATCACAACTGAACTAAATGAAGGTAATTAGTCATACTCAGCTCAAGCAGAGGTTGTCATAGTGATCATTTGCTGGCTAGCCTGTTTTCTTACCCCTATTAATCCTACCATAACATCATATGTTCAAATAATACCTAATTAATCCGAACAACAAATTTAATCAACAAACTTTTTCTCTGCTCAAGGCCAACTACGTAAAATTCTTAAGTTAGCATAACAGTGGCATAACTAGTTCATGTTATACAAGTAAAAATTAACCTGCCAACAGCTTTGGAGCATAACCACTTGCAATATTCTTCCTAAATGATCGAATCGGAGGCCATCCCACAACAGAACCAGGAGCTGAAGTAATTCTGCATTATATACACATAGTTGTTACAACATAATCTGAAACCTAAACACAAACTAGACACATAGTAGTGATAAAGCCATTCCCAGATTCAACTTTAACTATCAAAGAGTGTTGTTTTATTAACAGAACAAGAGAAAGTATTATAGTAAATTAGTTTATGTTAGTCATGATCACTTCTGCAATACTTACTAATTATGTAAAAATGGAAGGAAAAGAGGAGAAATATATGTTATAAAAGCAGAGGAGTAGAGAGTGGATACAGGTGGAGCTGTTGGATAATTTTTTCCTTTAAGATTGGATGCTTTGAGATATGTCCAAACCTTCAAGCTGTGAAAACAGTCCAAACCTTCAAGCTTCTGAGCTGCTCGCTTGGATATAGTGTCTGGATATATATCAAATACTACGGTTGACTTAGGCCAGTTAAGATGATATGGATGTGTATCCATGCCATCTGTCAACAAAACAACCTGCATTGGGAAGATGAAAACAATATAAATTTCTATAGTATTAACACCTGCAATTCACTCATTTTCTAAAACACTAGCACTGTATATCTGCTTAACTCATTTAAGAAACTGTAATAAGCTATAATTATAACAGTTTAACAAAACATACCCACTTAAAAGGGATGTATGTTCCACCGGCCTATTTTAACAACTTCAATCAATCTTGGAACACTCTTGGATGAAGAATGATAGCTACCATATGATTTAACTATTTCCTAACTATCAGATAAGTCAAGTACCAAGTTGCAAATTAACAAAGCTCTTAAGAATGTAAACAATAAAAAAACAGCTGCTGGAAAAAGCTTATATGAAACACCTGGTGATCTAACATGAATAGCCAGTACCAACTGAACTATCCACAACACAACCTTTACCTACTCGAATTAATATATCCTGTTACTTACCTTTTTGTCATTTACTACATCTTATTTCATAAATAATAAGATAATTCATATATTATTTTGAGCATGAATTCGACTAAGGCTCAAGCTCAATTTCATCACTATTTTAAAACTATAAAGAGTTGTACAAAGAGTTGGAAATTTAAAACTATAATGTACCTTAAGAAACTCCGTGCTTTGAGCAAGGAGAATAGGGTCCTGCCCTTTTGATTTGAGCAAGTCCAATATCATGGAGGTGGTAGAGGCATCTGCTATGAAGCCATGAGCTAAAAAAGACGGACACTTGGATAAGGGAGAGGAGTTTATGTTGGGAACCTAATGGATTATACACCATACTATGTACAAGCTTAATTATTAACAGTTTAACACAGTAACACATAATACTTATTTTTAAAACATAGTACTGAACAATAGAATTTGATAATAATGCTACAACTTTGTTTTTATTTTACATGAGGCTACAACCTCTAACACTTTTTCATTCAAAGAGCTTCAGATCACTTCTCCTAGGTATTAATCATAAATTCATAATAACTAGAAGCTGGAGTATGTAGCTGTTGTGCACATATACTTTACTCAATCCAGATGTTCTGTTCATTAAATTTGTTTTTGAAATAGCTTGACAGTAAACCTATGTACACAAACAAGTTATCTTACAGAAGGATAATAAAGTAGTAGACTTGTAGTTACACTTAGTAATCGGAATTGACGGAGATACTTGTTGTTAAACCATGCTAGAGGGGAACTACACATTATATACACAAATCTACATATAAAACAAAATGCAAATTGTACCTAGCACACCCCAAACTCCAAAACACAAACAAAGTGCTGAAAATTTAAAGTAACAAAACTCTCAAGGAGGTGATAAGATGATCCATCCCCGCTTGTCTTCTCGTAAGTGTCTGATGTCGACCTTCTGCGAAACCGAAATGCCCCTCCTTCTCGTCCTGAAAATTCACTGCAATTCTTTTGTAATGGGAACCCGTAAACACACACACACTCTCATTATTCTTTCTTCTAGATTTACTAAATTAGAGAAGAAACTAACATAATTAGAGAGAGGGAGAGAGAGAGAGAGAGAGAGAGAGAGAGAGAGAGAGAAAGGGGCAGGGAGAGAGGCAGTATATACATATACACACAAAATCAGAGAGAGATGAGGGGTAGTACCTTAAAGTAGAACTGCAAGCCGATTTGACCCCAATTCCAATTAAAAACCCCCAATTCCAATTAAAAACCCTAGCTAATCTATTCAACGATCTGTGAGGTAGGATGATTCGGTTTAATTGAAAGTTGAGAGAGAGAGAGTGTGAGAGCGATTGCTAGAAAGAGAGAGATGTTTAGAGTGTGAGAGAGACTGAGAGAGGGAGAGAGAGATGTTTAGAGTGAAATTTTGACAAAAAACTACCGCTTTCTCAAAAAATTTTGATCATACTTTAGCCCGCCTGATCGAGAGCCCAAAAAACTGCCAGCTAATTTCACTTTTTTTTTTATTTTTTAATAAAATTTTAAGTTTAAATAGTGTTTAATTTTTTTATTAATAAAAAATTATATGTTATTAATTAGTACAATTTACAAAATGTTTTTAAAAAAAAACTTAGTCTATCAATCTTAGCTATTATTAATATTATTGCTTAATTATATTATCAAAATTAATTAATTTTTAAGTCAAATAATTATATATATTTAATTATTTGTAAAACGTTATTTTTATCCACCCTATTGTAACATAAGTTTCCACATGTTACCAATATGTAACACTTTGAAGCTATGGTAACATGTTATAAAGACTATGGTAACATCAAAAATACTATGTTGCGGTAGGCTAAGATGAGCATACCTAAGGTAACATAATTTTGTAACACGCATGATTAAACCATTGCGATAGGTCATTTATGGTGTAGTGGTATTTCAGGCACAACCAGGTTCTGAGTATCAATTTCAGCACTTGTGCCTGGATCAACAGGAGATACAGACTTTTGAACAGGAGACACAAATGGTGTGTTGGCCTTTTCAGTAGCAGCTTCCTGAGTTGGAGTTGATGGAGAAGCAGTGGCGTTGGCAGATTCTGGTTCTTGTGAGATCAGAGATTCCTGATCTCCTTCCTTAGCTGCTGCTTCCTCATCATCTGAAACTGGCCTTTTAGCTCTTTGTTTCTTGTATCTCTTTGAAGGTTGGGATTCCTTGGGAGTTTCAGTAGAAGTCATTTTTCTAAGCCTTTTGAGAAGCTTAGATCCCCCCCAATTCCAGAATCCTTCTGAGAATGAACTTTCTCAGCTTCTTTGACAACAGGTTCTGATGTAGAAACCTGTTCCTCACTGTCAGATTCATCTCTCAAAACAATCCTCCTTCTCTTCTGAGGTGTTTGAGGAACAGTCTTTGTCCTCTTAGGCTTGGAAGATGAAGGCTTCACAGTAGGTGCTGAGGATGAGGGTTGAGCTGTTTGTGAAGTGGAGAGATATGATTTGAGATATATTTTGAGGGATGGTTGAGTAGTATGAGTGGTATGTTCTGTTGGTTGTTGTGGTGTTTGAGATGTGGTGGTAGGTTGGATATCAGGATAAACAGATCTATAGGTGTCAGGATCAGTATTTACCAAGATCTATTTTACAGACTGAAGAATCTGTAAAGGTCTAACCACTGTTTTCTTAAGATCAGCATTTACCAAATCATTAAAGGCTCATTTTGCAATTTTGAAAGGTGGAGTTAAGTCAGTGGTAGGTTGGGGTTCATCAGCACAACAAAAATTATATATAAGCTGACAAAATCTAGCAAAGTAGACAACATTCCTATCTTCTGTCATCCTATCCCCAATAAAACCTATCGCAGCATTTGCAAAATCGAAATGAGTTTGGTTAATGATAGCATACCCGATGTGCTGACTCATTATAGAGATGGCATCAAAGTTGGAACACTTATTCCCAAAAGCTTTAGTGATGCAGTCGAAGAAGAAGCTCCATTCCTTTCTGATATGAGCCCGTTTAACTGCCCAAGCTTTGCCAAACTCTGCTCATACCCCAAACTAGCCATTAATTCTTTAAGAGCTGATTCCTCTAGGGTTGAAAAAGTACATCCTTCTGGTAAATGTAGAGCCTTTCGAATTGTACCAGGAGTTACCACATATGTAGAATCATCCACTTCGAAAACAATACTGGGAGTACCATGTGTACCACCATTATCAAAGTGCCCAGTCCGCCAAAACGTCAGAACTTGTTGGCCGGAAAAGACTGAAGGTTGGGTCAATGCATACCCGATTTCACTGTGTGCAAGAAGATCTTGCACAAAATGCAACTCAGATGGAGCTTCAGCATGATCGAGAATTGCAGCATAGTTGTTTGGAACAAGTTTAGCTCCATCAATGATCAAATCCTTAGGTGCCATGAAAATAATCAAAAATTAAGAGATGCCTGTTAGGTGTTTGAGAGAATGACTGTATGAAAAACTAATGTTAGGAGATAAAAGAGAGTAAAAGCAAAGAGAGAGATAAAGTGGAAAAAGTACATAAAAGATTGTATAATCTTCTCTCTCTCTTACTTATACTTGGTAAAAAAAATATAATCGTTGGTCACCTGTCAGACATGCAGCAATAATGAATATTTAATGGGCACGGGAAAACAGTAATCATTACTTACCCACTTGCAGTTTTTCAAGGAAAAACCGTTCCACTTACCCAGTAATTCCATTAATCGAGGTAAATTAGTTTTAATTCAAAATTTAAATTGTTCCCACTTATTCAATTATTTTTCACTGCAACTCCAATATTCTGAGAAAAATTCAAGTATGAGAATGACCAAAATAAATCAAGTAAATAAGTACTGAAATTATAAGATCAGAACTTAATTTAAATCAAAGTAGAAATGGTCATCAGAATATGGATATATCAGGATTTATCAGTGCATTAAAGTTACAAACATCTCAGAGACAAAAACTTGCAAAGAAAAAGGAAATTCTATTAATATATCAAGAGAATACATTCATGAAATTTAAATTACATCAGAGCTTTACAAGATTGTCCTAAGCTTCTAAACCTAACATCAACAGCCTTAGTCCTAGCTCAAGAAGCAGGGCAAGGCTGACGATGAAGAAAAATAGGAAGAAGAAAATAAGTTATTTCTTCTTCCTACTCTCGACAAACAGAATAGCGAGTCTGATGATTCGCTCTTGCTGGCGGAGAGCTTCCCGCCTTTCCTCCTCCAATCGCTCCAGATGGCGATGGTAGTCCATGTAGAAGAACAGGAGGTGGGTGAGTACTTCCTGGGGAACTGAGTCCCATATCTCATCAGGAATGGCAGTGACGTGCCATTCCTGCTGCCAGGCTTCACAGCTTAACTCCATGTTGAATGTTTCATAGTTCAAAAACATGTTGTAATTGACCATGGTGTTTTTGATATAAAGAAAATGAAGGTGATTTTGTGATAAAAGAATTGATGTATAGGCTGATGTGAAGTGGTTGTTTATATAGGAAAAAGAATGCCAGGAGACGCAAGGAATTTTAATGCTGACAGGTAGAATTAATTCTACCTCGTCTCCCTAGACTTGGAAAAAGAAAAACAGTCATTGAAAAGGTAAAACATGGTTTAATGCGCACAAGAAGCAAGTAAAAATGACTGTGCATGTACGTGTACCACTATCCCTAAATATAGTGACTGTTAATCTTCCACTTCAACATATTCTGGTTTAAACTGAGACTGTTTTTAAATTTTATCCACAAATAAGTCAAGTAAAGAATCAGAACTTAATATCAGAATTTAGACTTATATCAGAACTTAACAGTCATCAGAACTTGATTTCTTAACTCGAAAAGTGAATGGATATTGCTGTAATTCTTCACACAAATTCTGATATAGATTCTTCAGAATTTAATCATCAGAACGTTCAACAGAACTTGTCCTCAGAATTTATGCAATCTGACATATAAACTGTTCATCTAAAATAGCATAGATCACCACATAAATTTTCATTATTCATATGGAGTGTTGAGTGTGTGCATTAAGCTAAATATCAGACAAAGAGTAAAGTCTGATTTACTTCTGTACATCTTAGAAATAAGGCAGAACTAAAACTTTACTAAAAACCTGTCATTATTCTGAAGCCTACTATTGAATGAGTTCATGCTTGAGTCCACCTCAACAGATTTGTGCTAATTTTGTGCATCTTTTTAAATTCCATTTTACAGTGGCTTCTCAGTGTAAGTGAGTGACGACTACTTACTAGAATTTATGCTATTATCAGAGTATTTCTCCAGTAACCATAGAGTGTGAAAAGTCACCAAGAAAATATTTTGCTTTTCTGATGCATATTTACTTAATACCAGCAATGTACTTGGGTCGTCCCTTCTATATTTTTACTCTAGATCTCAAAGGAGTACCTGATTTTAATCCTTGGTTCTTTTCTTTTTCTTTTGATAAGAAAGGTGTATCAGCACTTAGGACATCCAACAGATTTACTAGCATCAGAACTTAATAGATGAGAAGCATTATTCTAGTTTGTGACTTAGTAATAAGATAGACAAAGTAAACTCAACTATGCTCAATATCAAAATTTGCTTGTGTCAATAGGTTTCCACAGAAATAATTACTTCTAATATGGGATCCCTAGGTTATTAAAGACTACTAGGTCAGTATCTAGCACAGGTATCCTCATAGGATTGAATAGTTATATAAACAGACATATCACTATCAGAGTTTAGAAAGTCACATCAGACAACAGTCAGTACTTAAGCAATTTTCAATTAAGCACAGAATACACACAGAGAGTAATTTCTGTAAATACTGATTATAAAGTCTGATGCATCAGAACAAAACTAAGTAGATTTAGAGAAAGAACCTGAAACCATTCCAAGTTCATTTACCAATCTTGTAAAAGTAGCTTCACACAGTGGTTTGGTGAAGATATCTGCTAGTTGTTGATCTGTTGGAACAAAGTGCAATTCCACTGTACCTTCATCCACATGTTCCCTTATGAAGTGGTACCTGATGCTGATGTGCTTTGACATCGAGTGTTGAACTGGATTACCTGTCATGGCAATAGCACTTTGATTATCACAGTAAATAGGGATTTTAAAATATGTTAACCCATAATCCACTGATTCTTCATCCAAAGAATCTGTGCACAACAGCTTCCTGCAGCAATGTACTCTGCTTCTGCAGTTGATGTGGAAATTGACTTTTGTTTCTTGCTAAACCAAGAAACCAATCTGCCTCCAAGAAATTGGCAGCTTCCACTTGTGCTTTTCCTGTCAATTTTGCATCCTGCAAAATCTGTATCTGAGTAACCTGGTAGTTTAAAATCTGGTTCTCTGGGATACCACAATCCCAGATCAGCTGTTCCTTTAAGATACTTGAAAATTCTTTTCACAGCTGTCAAGTGAGGTTCTCTTGGATCTGCTTGAAATCTTGCACAAAGACACGTAGCATACATGATATCAGGTCTACTACAGTTAGATAGAGTAGAGAGCCAATCATACCTCTGTAATCAGTAATATCTACTGATTTACCAGTATCCTTGTCCAGTTTTGTTGCAGTGGCCATGAGAGTGGATGCACTTGAACACTCTTGCATTCCAAATTTCTTCAGCAAGTTTCTGGTGTACTTAGTTTGACAAATAAAAGTGCCTTCTTCATTCTTCTTGACTTGAAGGCCCAGAAAATAGCTAAGTTCCCCCATCATACTCAGCTGATACCTTGACTGCATCAGTTTGGCAAACTTCTTGTAAAGTCTGTCATTTGTAGAACCAAAAATGATATCATCAACATAAATCTGGACCAGAAGTAAGTCCTTTCCATGGTTGAGGTAGAACAGTGTTTTGTCTATAGTTCCTCTGTTAAATCCACTTTCTAGATGAAACTGAGCTAAAGTCTCATACCATGCTCTAGGAGCTTGCTTAAGTCCATAAAGTGCTTATCAAGCTTGTAGACATAATCTGGATATTTGGTATCTACAAAGCCTGGAGGTTGTTCAACATATACTTCTTCCTCCAATTCTCCATTTAGAAAAGCACTTTTCACATCCATTTGAAAGACAGTAAACTTCTTGTGAGCAGCATAAGCCAAAAATATCCTTATGGCTTCCAATCTAGCAAATGGTGCAAATGTTTCATCATAATCAATTCCCTCATGTTGAGAATATCCTTTTACAACCAGCCTTGCCTTATTCCTTGTAATTATGCCATCACTATCAGTTTTGTTTCTGAATACCCACTTTGTACCAACAACAGATCTATTCTTTGGTCTTGGCACTAGGGTCCAGACTTTGTTTCTTTCAAATTCATTTAACTATTCCTGCATTGCTTGCACCCAATCAGCATCTTGAAGAGCTTCTTCCACTTTTTTTGGCTCAGTCTGAGAAAGAAAAGAGTTGAAAAGACATTCATTTGAAGTAGCTGTTCTACTTCTGACACCTGCATCAGGATTTCCAATTATCAAATCAGGTGTATGTGATTTAGTCCACTTCCTTGCAGATGGAAGGTTTTTTCTAGAACTGGATGCTCCCCCATGATCCATGCTGTCTTCATTTTCATTTTTTGATGCTCCCCTTGAGACTATGCTCTCTGAGTTGGATTCTTCAGAATTTAGATTTTCAGACCTATCAGAACTTGGCTTATCAGAACTTGACGAATCAGAACTTGAAGAGCCAGATGTATGTTCTGATGCTTCTTGAGATGTGGTTAGATCTTGAGTATGCTCCCCCTGCATAGGTGCATCTTCCTTTGGTGTAGTCACCACAGTTTCAATAACATCAGAGTTTAATCCATCAGAGTTTGTAATATCAGGATCTAGATTATCAGGATTTTCAATATCTGAATTTGAGTCTTCATTTTCAAATCTCAGCTGATCATGATCAATAAAATCTTCAAGTCCAGTAATCTTCTTGTCATCAAAAGAGACATTGATAGATTCCATGACCACTCTTGTTCTCAAGTTATAGACTCTGAAGGCTTTTGTGGAAAGTGGATATCCAACAAAGATTCCTTCATCAGCTTTTAAATCAAATTTAGATAGCTGTTCAGGATGAGTCTTAAGAATAAAACACTTGCATCCAAATACATGAAAATATTTCAGATTTGGCTTCTTTTTCTTCACCATCTCATATGGTGTCTTTCCTTGCTTGTTAATGAGTGTTGCATTTTGAGTAAAACAAGCAGTCTGCACAGCTTCAACCCAGAAATAGGTTGGAAGCTTTGCTTCATCAAGCATTGTACGTGCAGCTTCAATGAGAGTTCTATTCTTCCTTTCAACAACTCTATTTTGCTGTGGAGTTCCAGGAGCAGAAAATTCCTGCTTGATTCCATGGTTTTTGCAGAACTCTTCCATTATCAAATTCTTGAACTCAGTACCATCATAACTCCTTATTATCTTTACTGAATCTTTGACCAATTTATCCAGTTGCCTGACATGATCAATCAAGATAGATGTAGTTTCACTTTTTGTGTGCAAGAAATACACCCATGTGTATCTGGTGAACTCATCCACTATGACCAAAGCATATTTCTTCTTTGCAATAGACATGACATTTACTGGACCAAATAGATCAACATGTAGTAGGTGATAAGGCTAAAGAATTGATGATTCAGTCTTGGTCTTGAATGAGGATTTTCTTTGTTTAGCCTTCTGACAAGAATCACAAAGGCCATCAGGAGCAAATACTGACTTTGGCAGTCCTCTCACAAGATCTTTCTTGACTAGTTCATTTATATTGTTGAAATTTAAATGAGAGAGTTTTTTGTTCAAATTCGAGCTTTCTTCAATTGATGCTCTACTTATCAGACAGATTGCAGAACCATCATTACTTGTTGAAAGCTTGGCTTCATAAATGTTACCACGCCTGTATCCTTTCAGAACAACTTTGCCTTTAGATTTACTTACAACTTCACAGTGTTCTTCAAAGAAATCCACATGATAACCTCTGTCACAGTTTTGACTTATACTCAGCAGATTGTGTTTAAGTCATGAGACCAGAGCTACTTTTTTAATGATGACATTCCCAAGATTGATATTGCCATATCCTAATATTTTTCCAATATTGCCATCTCCATAAGAAACACTTGGGCCAGCTTTCTCCACAAAGTCTGATAGCAGGGCTTTATTTCCAGTCATATGTCCTGAACATTCACTGTCCAGAACTAGGATGTTTTTCCTGTTGCCCTGCAATCACAAAGACCACTAATGATTAGTTTTAAGGACCCGGACTTGCTTGGATCTTTTGGCCTTATTAAGTTTGTTAACATTTGCAGCGGATTTAGCATCAGAGTTTATGTTAACATTTTTCTTATCAGAATTTACACTATCAGACTTTGAATCAGAACTTACACTAAAAGGAACAATGGAAACTTTCTTTAAAGAAGGTTTTATTTGATAATAATCATAGTACAAACTATGATATTCCTAACAAGTATAAATGGAATGCCATAAACTACCACAATGAAAACAAGGATTTTGTGGCTTATATCTAACAGACTGACTTTTAACTCCTGACTTTGAAGGTAAGGAGTTTATGTTCTTATTCTTCCTGCAAAAAGAAGCCAGATGGTTAGAACTTCCACAGTTATGACACGTTTTCCTAGGAGCTTCAGGAACAGGCTTATAATCATTATTTTTATTCACTCCTTCCTTTCCATTCCTATTTTTCCTAGGTGATTTTACCTTGTTTGTATTCTTAACATCTTTCAGCTTATGCTTAAGCTGCTTCTTTGTCATTAAGCCTATATTTACTTCAGCTGTCTTTTCCTATTTTAGTTTGTCAGAAGTTAATTCCTTTTTAACTTCTAATTTCTCATTATCAGACTTTACAGCTACAAACTTGACAGGTTTTAACTTTGGATTTTGTTTAACAACTACAAGCTTAATACTTTCAGTTCCTTTATCATTCTTATCCTCTCCATAACCTAAGCCCTCTTTCCAGTTTTCACTACTTAACAAATTCTGAGTTGTTCTGCCAGAGTTAGTCCAAGTCCTGATAACTTCTTTTTCCTTTACTAACTCAGTTTTTAGAGATTCATTCATTTTTAGCACTTCGTCCCTAACATAAAAAGCGTCATCTCTATCTTTCTGAGTTTGATGGAACATGACTTACTCCTTTTCTAAGAAATCATTTCTTTTCTTAAAAGCAAGATTTTCAGAAGTCAATCTTTCACATGTTAAAGTTTGATCTCTATAACTAACAAACATGGTTTTAAGATATCTCCTCAACTCATTAATATCATCAGTATGAAAGGCATAAGTAGTTTGAGGTACCTTTGATTCAGCAGCTTCAGAGCTGCTTTCAGCACTTGCTTTATCAGCATTTGCCATCAAGGCATAATTCTCCTCACTTTCAGAATCTGAGGTGTCTGTCCAGCTTTTCTTCTTTGTGACAAGAGCCTTGCCTTTATCACTCTTCACTTTCTTGCAATCAGGAGATATATGGCCTTTTTCACCACAGTTGTAGCATTTGACATTTGTATAATCTCCTCTGTCAGACTTTCCTCCTCTGCTCTCAGATCTTCTGAAATTCTTCTGATCAGAACTTGTGCCTTTCCTGGAAAACTTCTTTCCATTCCTGAACTTCCTGTATGCAATCTTTGTGATCCCTTTCACCATAAGAGCGCACAGCTTCATCATCTCTTCATCAGCATCTGTCTCAGGCAGGCTTTCAGATTCTTAGTCATCATCACTTTCAGAACTTGATGACTCAGTATCAGACTTTATGAAGAGAGCTTTACCCTTGTCTTTCCTTGAGGTAGCTGCCTTGGGGGATTCTTCTTCAGCCTTAAGAGCAACTGTCCTTGACTTTCCACCTTTCCTCTTGCTTCTTTGTTCCATCTCAAGTTCATGAGTCTTGAGCATTCCATAAATTTCATCAAGAGTTGTTTCATCAAGATTTTAGTTGTCTCTTATTGTTGTTGCCTTCAAATCCCAGCATTTCGGAAGAGCTAACAGGAATTTAAGGTTTGAATCTTCAAGATCATACTCCTTATCAACCAGTGATAGATCATTCAAGAGTTTGACAAATCTATCATATAAATCAGTCAATGACTCATTAGCCTTTGAGTCAAAGTGTTCATATTCTTGAGTGAGTATTGTCTTCCTGTTCTTCTTAATCGTATCAGTTCCCTGACACCTTGTTTCTAGGGCATCCCATATTTCCTTTGCAGTCTTGCATTTTATTATCCTGTTTGACATTACATTATCAATGGCACTATGCAGTAAGTGTCGTACCTTAGCATCCTTAGCAATTGATGCGATATCTTCAGCAGTGTAATCACTCTTCTCCTTTGGTACAGTCTTTGCTGCTTCACCTGCAACTGCAACCACGAGCTTGGTTGGTTTGTGAGGCCCTTCCTTGATTCTATCAAGATATTCTGGATCTGTTGCTTCCAGAAATATGGTCATCCTCACCTTCCATATGGGATATTCAGATGGTCTCAATATGGGAACTCTGATGGTCTCATGCCGACTTTGAAATTTTGGTGGGCTTAGTTGGAGTTTCTGTGTCAGACATGATTGTGTTTAGATCTTAAACTGTTTGTGTGTTAACAGACAGGCTCTGATACCACTTGTTAGGTCACACACACACTGTAGAGGGGGTGAATACAGTGTATAGTACAATCAAATCGAACTTTAATAACTCAAGTAACAGAAAACAAACTTTATTGAAACAATAAACTCTGTTACAGTATGGAACTGTTACCTCTCAGTGATGAACAAATATCACGAGAGCTGCTAGGGTTACAATGAATAATCTTCTCGAATATGATAACACTTTTAGTGTAAACCCTATGTCTGTGTTTATATACTACACAGTTACAAGATAATCGCTAATTGATATGGAATATAATTCTGCTTCCTAAAATATATCAATCAGATATCTTTTCTTCCAAGTATTCTATTCTTCATAGAATTCCTTCTTCATGCATATCTCTTCTTATGTTTGTCTCGATCTTCTTTCCTTTAATCAGCTGCTGTCCTTATCTGAACGTTCTTCAGTACTTAAGTTCTGATATCCATCTTCTGATGATTATCTCCTGATAATATAAGTACCGATATCCTTAAGTCCTGACTTCCAGTAAGTACTGATTTATCCTGTTTAAGTAAGATCTGAAAACTAAACAAAAATCATATTCGCCATGACATTATCAAATATATCTAACAGAGAAATCCCGTGGTTAAAGAGTCAACCTGGGAGCTTGAAAGTGAAATGTTAAGAAAGTATTCCCAGTTATTTTCCTAGCAAAATTCTAAGGACAGAATCCTAATAAGGGGGAGGATGTAACGACCGAGAAATTACGCTTGTATTATATCTTAATAAAGATGATTTATGTGTTTAAATATGTCAGTAAATGTGTTGAGTCATAAAACCCTAGATGTTATGTGCTATGTGTATCTTGTTTCGATCAGAACGTGTTTCGGGTAATTATCGAGTGTTTTATTCTAGTTAAATGCTTTGATATCAAAGGTTGTACGACCCAAACAGTATTTTTAATAGCTGATATTTCATATAAAATCATTGTCCTTATTTTGCTAAGTATGGCCTATACCATATCGATATTTTGAACATCTAAACGTTTTACAAATTTTTTCGTTTCGCGAAAAACGACTTTTTCGGGCCTCTTCGGGTGTCAAAAACCCCACAAAAATCACATTTTTATTTTTATAGGATCATGAAATTATCAAATATCATTTTTCTTTGCATTTTGTATTTTTTACAATTTTTGAAATTTTTTGACATATATTTTATATTTATTAAATATTTAAAAATTCAAAATTAATACCCAAAAATTATAAAAATTGGGGCCAATTAATTTTATTAGATGTATAATTGGGGCCTTAATTTTATTTAGGTGTATTCTTTTTACTAGTATCAATAGCTGATTAATTACTAATTAATTATTAATTAATTATAAAAAAATCAGAAAATAAAGAAATTGTTTATGTTGGTGAAGAACAATCCAGGAATTCAAACCAAGATTTCATAGTGATTATGTTGTCCAAATCTCACATATGAGTAACCAAAATGAAGCTTATGATCTATACTTTATGTTAACATCATCAATTTCATGTGTTGATGCTTAGTTTTTGATTTGGTAATTTAGGGTTCTTAAACTGAAATTGGGGGGTTTTAATTGCGGGGTTATGGGATGAAATTGCTGGGTGGGATAGTTTCCTATGACTGTTTATGATTGATTTATGCTATGTATTGCATCAAACGAATTCTTCAATTACTTGTTCATATTCTAGGGTTTATGCAAGTTTTACTTTAATCGTTTTTGAATTTTCAGTAATCTGCGATTGATTTGATGATAGGGGTTTAGTTGTATATGTTCTAAGCTTTATTTTAAGCTATTATTCGTGATTTTTCAGGTACAAAATAGCTGGTTTGGATTTTGGCCGGAGTTATGGTTAATCTGATCGGAGAAATCGTTCTAGGGGTTATGGCGTGTTGTTAGTGATTAATTAGTGTTTAGGATGTTGTTTGCAATTGTTTCCCTGAAAAATTCGATCCAAACGGTGAATGATTTGCCCGTAATCGAGCTCGCCGAAGTTGGGTTGGTGTTCGTCGGCGCCGTCGTGTCCTTTGAAGATTCCGGCTTCAAAGTCGACGAAGGAAGAAGGAGGAGGATTCCTGTGTTGGTGTCGATTGAAAATGAAGGAAAACCAGCAAAAAAACCCCTGTGTTTGGGGTGTCGTTTCAGCCGCCTGAGCATCGCCGGAAAGACCCGCCGGCGCTGGATTCCGGGTTTGGCCGGCGGTGTTCTTGAGCAACCCAAGATCGACCCGGCTTTGATCCTGTTTTGCTGAATTGTTTTCTTAAAGAAATATTTCTGATTTTTCTAATTTAGTTTTTATTTTATAAAATCAGAAAAATCAGTTTTTATTATTTAGAAAATCCAATAAATAATATAATTAATTATCTGATTTATTTTGTAAATAATTATAAATTATTTTCTTATTACAGAAATTCGAAATTTATTATTTATGTATTTATTTATTTATTTATTTATGTAATTATTTCTTAATTACTAATTATTTAATTAAAGTGATTAATTATTTTATCATTAATTAGTTTATTTGAATAATTTGTAATAAATCCTAATTAATTCCAAAAATTAGGGAAAAAATATTTTAAAATATGATACTTCCTAGATAATTATATAAAAATATAATTTCTAATTAATTATTTGTGAATAATTAATTATAATTGATTAATAATTGATTTAACCTTGTTTATTGCGTAGTAATTAAACCGTTTATCCGATTTAATCGAAACGAAGACCCTTAGACTCAGAAAACTGACCCGATTCCATTAAAAAAAATTATAAATTATAATTTCTTTCGAGAGCGGGTCGAGTTATGATATCTATTCATTTAGAGACCTTATTAATTATGCCTCGAGTCTAATAAATCCTGGAATATTAGGAAACGAGTCAGAAGTTGGTTGTTAATGCGAATATAGGTTCGATTTTGATTCTAAAAATATTTGTGAGTCTAAATTAATTATGTGCTTTATGTGCTATGTGATTTACGTGATTACTTGCGTCCTAATTGTTAGCTAATTATATATACGAGTCAGATAGAATCGTATGGGTAGACGATAAGGGCTATGAGGTCTCAGTCTGAAGTACGATTGCGTTGATAATCAAACTAAATGAGTATCTCTCTTTGATAGAAACAACACCAACAAGGCGAATCAAGCCAGAGATAGAGAGCTGTGAACTACCTGAAGCGGAGCGGATGCTAGACAAGTTTTTCCCCTATTCTATGTTCAGATTAGTGAATTGCTTTCAACTTTCCCTAACAGCTATACCTTGATTATTCTTGTTCACAAACACTGATACACAATTATTGTTCCTTTATTCCTATTTCATTTCGATTCCTGATTTTTCCTAATTCATTGAATCCTCTATTAATATTCCAATAGTTACATACATATATATACATATACTCTGATATATTCCGATATTGGGATACATCAAAAGCATACTGATTGTTCCGGGTGCTAAGCTATGGACTGGATGGTTACGATGCGGGTCGGGTATGAACCGGAACCTTGATTATTAGGCCATAGAGCCTGGGTACCCTATATGTTGGTGGGTCTATGCAGTTGGGTATAGATTCACGCTATATCCTAGCTGATCAACAGGTTATAGTGCATATATTGGTTTTTGTGTCCAGTCTAGTCTATTTAGTACTCACCGATAGTGGCTTTCGTTATTCCTTACAGAAGCAGGTGATTGCACGAACTTGCGGATTACTGGTTCATTTAACTTTCTCTCTTTACTCTATATATATAAATTTTGCAGGCTTGTTGAGCAAATTTTAGCTGACCCCTATTATTGTTGTTCACCTTATTTTTCAGTTAAAGTTGAGAATGAAACTTATCCGGACACGAGTAGTCAAGAAGCGGGTCAAGCAGCGAGACCCTCTGGCACCAAGGGTGCTTATTCTAATCCCAGAAGAGAGTTTTGAAATACCATAGTAGGTGTAGTAGGATAAGTTATAGATATGGTTTGAATAAAAGGAACTTAGTTTAAAATTTATGTAGAAAACTGGTTTGTATAAAGAAGTTTTGTAAGACGGTTTATTTGGATTGTTGTAATAAAGTTGGTAAGTTGTTCTTGTTTTCACACCTTAACCTTAAAAGATCCTGAGTAGTACCTATAAGGGGTAATTAAATGTTTATATTATGTTAGGAATATGTGTATTAGTTCGATGATAAGTTAAACAAAACACTTAAATAAAAATCTAGTGTTTGTAGCCTCAACGGATAAGACCATCTTGGCTATCCGTTGAAGGAGTAGCTTTACTTAGCAATAAGTTTAGTATTGTAGCACATTTCATTCTCTGGATTCAAGTTGTAATTCTTAGATGTTATAGGAAATTATCAGTCATGTTGACTACTAGTGGATATGCAAATAGGAGGGCTAATTGTAAATATTTCATGCCTTGTAATTTTGTATAAGTGAAGAAGTATTAACTGATATTGAAGACCTTCAACGGATAAGAAACAAAGCTTTAACAGATGTCTCTAATGCTTCAACGGATAATATCCATCAACGGATGAGTGCTTCAACGGATAAAGACTTTAACTGATAATGCATCAACGGATAAAGCTTCAACGGATAAAGCCTCAACGGATAAGGCATCAACGGATGAAAGCTTCAACAGATGCTTAGTTCATTAGCAGTTGATAATGACAATTCACAAGCTGACAGAGGCACGTGGGTTGACAGAGACAAACTGAAATCTGGAAGCCTCTAGGAGGAATCAAGAAAATGCAGCATTTCCATTCTGATGCAAACAAGGAAGTATTCAAAGATCTACAGCCAAGCCTAAATTGCATTTGATAGAGAAATGAAGAAGAAACATGTGAAGAATCTTTTTAATTGTATTTTACAGTTTTGTCATCACTTGTAAACTTGGTGATATATAAAACAAGTAGTAGCTAGTAATTAGAAAAGAATTTTTCTGAGCTGTTTAAAAATATCCAGAGAGAAAATCATCTAGTTTGTACTAGGAAGCAGCTGTGATTTAATTCTTTGAATCACAGATTTTCTGAAATAACACATCTCTGGTGGAACAACAAATCCACCAGAAAAGTTTTTAAGTTCTTTGTGTTCTTTACATTTGTGTTTGAATATATATCTGTCTGTATTAGCTTCAAGCAATTCACACACTTGTTCTCAAAAACACTTAGCCTTAGAAACTGCTCAAAACTTGAAAACGTTTTGAGATTTACATTCAACCCCCCTTCTGTAAATCTCATTGTTAGTCCACTGGGAATAACAATTGGTATCAGAGCCTGCTCTTAACATACAAAGAGTTTAAAGATCTATTCTGCTAACATCATGAGTAAGAAGGATATTGGTGTAAAGATTCCAATCCTGGAAAGAGATAACTATCATCACTGGAAGGTGAAGATGCATTTACATCTTCTCTCTCAAGATGAAAGCTACATCAACTGCATTGAGAATGGTCCTCACATCCCACAAAAGGTGGCAACAGCTGCTTCTGCAACAGTTGCTGTTGGACAGTCTATTCCCAAGCCAAAGGCAGAATGGACTGTTGAAGATATTGAAGAGGTCCACAAGGACAAGAAAGCCATGAACATTCTGTTTAATAGCCTGGATCAAGATATGTTTGACAATGTCATCAACAGCCAAACTGCTAAGGAAATTTGGGATACTGTGTAGCTTATCTGTGAATGCACTGAGCAAGTTAGAGAAAACAAAATGCAGCTTCTCATTCAACAGTATGAATATTTTCACTTTGAAGAAGAAGAATCATTGAATGATACCTTCAACAGATTTCAGAAACTGTTGAATGGATTGAAGCTGTATGGGAGAATTTACCAAGTCAAGGACTCCAATTTAAAATTTCTAAGGTCTCTACCAAAGGAATGGAAGCCTATGACTATTTCTCTAAGAAATTCTCAAGATTATAAGGACTTCACACTTGAAAGATTATATGGAATTTTGAAGACATATGAACTTGAGATGGAGCAAGATGAGCTATTGGAAAAGGGAAAGAGAAAAGAAGGATCAGTTGCACTTGTAGCTGACAGTGAGAAGGTTGAAGCCAGGAATGAGGAAAAGATAATGCCAAGTCTCAAAATTGGCACAAGCAAATCAGAATCAAGCAAGGGTAAAGAGCAAGTAGCTGAGGATGAAGACAATTCCAGTCAGGATGACTCTGGTGATATTGATGAACATCTGGCTTTTCTGTCCAGGAGGTTTGCAAAGATGAAGTTCAGGAAAAATACAAAATTCACTAAGCCAAACAAAAACATGGTGGACAAATCCAAGTTCAAATGTTATAACTGTGGCATGAGTGGACACTTTGCAAGTGAGTGTAGGAAGCCAACCTCTGATAAAAAGAAATTTGAGCAAGTTGATTACAAGAAAAAGTATTTTGATTTGCTCAAACAAAAGGAAAGAGCTTTTCTCACTCAAGATGATTGGGCAGCAGATGGGGTCAATGAAGATGATGATGTGGAATATGTCAACCTAGCCCTGTTGGCTAATTCTGATGAAAATGAAACTAGTTCATCAAGCAACCAGGTAATTACTACTGATCTCTCTCAGCTTTCTAAACATGAATGCAATGAAGCCATAAATGATATGTCCAATGAATTATATCATTTGCGTGTTTCCCTTAAATCACTAGCTAAAGAAAACACTAGGATCAAAGTGAATAATGTGTTTTTAAGTGATAGGAATGTTGTGTTAGAGAATCAGGTAATTGAGCTTGAAAAGATTAAACTTAAATGCTTGACTGTTGAGAGTGAACTAGAAGAAGCTGTTAAGAAATTAGAAATTCTTTCTAAATAGTTAGAAAGTGAGTAAGAGGTAATCAAGGCCTGGAAAACATCTAGGGATGTTAGTGTTCAAATTACCAAGGTTCAGGGAATTGAATCATTCTGTGAGGATGCCTGGAAGAAAAACGAAAAGGAATTAGAATTAATTGATGGATTGTCAACGGATGTGGAATCAACGGATGATGAAAGTTATCCGTTGAAGGAAGAAAAGGAGCATCCGTTGAAGGCTCATCAATTAAAACAGGAAAGTAATATTAAAAATAAAAACCTTAATAAGAAGAATGATTCTACTCTCAAGAACTTTGTCAAAGGAGGAGCTAGCACATCCAAAGATGCCAGTAAGGTGAATATAGGACACATGACTTTAGATCAGCTGAAAAATAGGCTTAAGTTGGTTGAGGATAAGAAGGAAATTAAAAGAAAATCTAAAAGAAATGGGAAGGTAGGGATTAATAAACATAACAATTACACACCTGATAGGTATGCTCCTAGAAAAAGCTGTGTGCATTGTAAAAGTGTTAATCACCTATCTGATAATTGCAAATCTGTTAGAAATGCTCCCATGCCTTCAAATCCCTCCATGCCTAACATGTCTATGTCACCTCTGCATGCTATGCCTGTTATGTCTCATCAGAATCTCCATGCACATTTTGCAAACATGCCATATATTAATAATCCTTATTTTACTGCATTTAGTATGCCTCAAATGCCATACAATATGCCTATATAGAATAACATGTTTGCATAATCCATGCCTTATCAAATTCAATCAAATGTGCTAAGTGATTCTGTGACTAACCCTACACTTCAACCAACCACATCTGAGATCAAGGTTGACCCAAAGTTACCTAAGTCAAAAGATGCAGGAGGAATGAAGTCTAGGAAAAAGACTAACAAGGTTGGACCCAAGGAAACTTGGGTACCAAAATCAACTTGATTGATTTTGTTGTGTGCAGGGAAAAAGAAGGAATCTATGGTACTTGGACAGTGGCTGTTCAAGACACATGACAGGAGATTTCACCCTGCTCACAGAGTTTAAGGAGAGAGCTGGCCCTAGCATAACCTTTGGAGATGACAGCAAAGGATTCACTATAGGATATGGCTTGATTTCAAAAGAAAATGTCATCATTCATGAAGTTGCATTGGTTGATGGTCTCAAACACAACTTAACGAGCATCAGTCAACTATGTGACAGAGGGAATACTGTTTCCTTCAATTCTGAAGCCTGTATTGTCACAAGTAAAAAGGACAATAAAGTGGTTCTAACTGGAGTTAGAAAAGGAAATGTGTACTTAGCTGACTTCAACTCTACAGATGCAGAATCCATTACTTGTCTTTTCAATAAAGCAAGTGCAGTTGAAAGTTGGCTATGGCACAAGAAGCTGTCCCATTTGAATTTCAAGACAATGAATGATCTAGTCAAAAAGGACTTAGTTAGAGGAATGCCTCTAGTAGAATTCACAAGGGATGGACTGTGTGATGCTTGTCAGAAAGGAAAGCAAAAGAAAGTATCATTCAGTAAGAAGCTTGAATCTGCAATTGATGAACCATTACAACTGCTACACATGGATCTTTTTGGACCAGTCAATGTATTGTCAATTTCAAGGAAAAGATATTGCCTAGTGATTGTTGATGATTTCTCTAAGTTTTCATGGGTCTATTTTCTTGGATCAAAGGATGAAGCTAGTGAAATCATTATCAATCATATCAAGCAAGTCAACAATCATCCTGATTTTAATGTAAGGAATATTAGGAGTGACAATGGAACTGAGTTCAAGAATTCAACCATGAAGTTGTTCTGTGAAGAAAATGGGATCATGCATGAGTTCTCAGCTCCGAGGACCCACAACAAAATGGTGTGGTGGAAAGGAAGAACAGATCACTAATTGAAGCTGCAAGGATAATGCTTGAAGAGTCAAAACTCCCAACTTACTTTTGGGCTGAGGCTGTTAATTGTGCATGTTACACTCAGAATATTTCTCTAATCAATCAGGCAAAAGGCATGACTCCCTATCAATTATTCAAGAGAAGAAAACCAACTTTAAACTTTCTGCATGTCTTTGGTTGCAAATGTTACATTCTAAGGAATCAATTTGATCATAAAGGAAAGTTTGATGCAAAGGCTGATGAAGGAATATTTGTTGGTTATTCTGCTGGAAAATCATATAGGGTCTACAATCTAAGAACCAACATTGTCATGGAATCTGTGCATGTTGTGTTTGATGATAAAAAGATTGATGGACTAACAGATGAGGGACATCATGAAGGACTCAAATTTGACAACATTGAGATATATTGTGATGATAGTGAAGATGAGAATGATGAAGAAGGCATCTCAAGAAGAATTCAGGATCTGCCTTTGGATAATGCACATAATGCTGCATCCGTTGAAAGTCATAATTCAGCTTCCGTTGAAGAAGCAATACAGCATCCATTGAAAGACAAAGTGCATCATCCATTGAAGTTCATAATGAAGCATCCGTTGATCATAGTCTGTCAACGGATAATCAATTCACTTCATCAGTTGATAGAGCTCCCAATTCCTTTCAAAGGATCAGCAACTCAGGGGGAGTTTCAACCAATCAACATTCTATCTCACATCATGACAATACTGAGGCAACCTCATCTAGAGCTAATCTACCACCTCAAAGGAAATGGACCAAGAATCACCCTTTTGAACTGATCATTGGTGATGCTACATCTAAAGTGCAAACTAGAAGGGCTACTCAAGATGAATGTATGTATAGTAGCTTTCTATCACAGGAGGAACCTAAGAGAGTGGAAGAAGCTCTATTGGATCCAGATTGGATTTTAGCAATGCAAGAGGAGCTAAACCAATTTGAAAGGAACAAAGTATGGATGCTGGTACCCAAGCCAAAGAACAGGAGTTCTATTGACACAAAATGGGTATTCAGAAACAAGATGGATGAAAATGGTATTGTCATAAGGAATAAAGCCAGATTGGTTGCTAAAGGCTATTCTCAACAAGAAGGAATAGATTTTGATGAAACATTTGCTCCAGTTGCCAGACTTGAGGCCATCAGAATCTTTCTAGCCTATGTAGCCCATGCCAATTTCAAAGTCTATCAAATGGATGTCAAGAGTGCATTTCTAAATGGGGAATTGGAGGAAGAAGTTTATGTAAGCCAACCTCCAGGATTTGAAGATCCAAACTTTCCAGACTATGTGTATTATCTGTTGAAAGCACTCTATGGACTAAAGCAAGCACCTAGAGCCTGGTATGAGACTTTATCAAAATTCCTTCTAGATAATCACTTCACAAGAGGTACTGTTGACAAAACTCTCTTCTTTAGAAATGTTAATGGCTCTAAAATACTTGTTCAAATTTATGTAGATGATATTATATTTGGATCTACAGATGATAAGCTTTGTAAAAAGTTTGCTAAGTTAATGCAAAGTAAATATGAAATGAGCATGATGGGAGAGCTAACTTATTTTCTTGGTTTACAAATTAAACAAGTTAGTGATGGAATTTTCATTAGTCAAACTAAATATATTTATGATCTTTTAAAGAAGTTTGACTTAATGGATTGTTCATCTGAAAAAACTCCCATGGCCACTGCCACCAAGCTTGAATTAAACATGGCTGAAAAGTCTGTGGATATTTCAAGTTATAGACGCATGGTTGGCTCACTTTTATATTTAACTGCTAGTAGACCTGATATAATGTTTTCTACATGTCTCTGTGCTAGATTTCAAGCTGACCCTAAAGAATCTCACTTAGTGGCTATTAAAAGAATCTTCAGATATCTCAAAGGGACTCCAAATCTAGGAATTTGGTACCCTAGAGAGTCTGGTTTTGATCTAACTGGCTACTCAGATGCAGATTATGCAGGCCGTAAAATAGACAGGAAAAGCACAACTGGCACCTGTCAATTTCTAGGGAACAAGCTTGTGTCATGGTTCAGCAAGAAGCAAAATTCTGTTTCTACATCAACAGCTGAAGCTGAGTACATTGCTGCTAGTAGTTGCTGTGCACAGATACTATGGATGAGGAATCAACTATTTGACTATGGTTTGACTATTGACAAAATTCCAATATTCTGTGACAACACAAGTGCCATTGCCATTACTGAAAATCCAGTGCAGCACTCAAGAACCAAGCACATTGATATCAAGTACCACTTCATTAGGGAACATGTGATGAAAGATACAGTGGAACTTCATTTTGTTCCAAGTGAAAAGCAGATTGCAAACATATTTACCAAGCCACTTGATGAATCAACATTCACAAGATTAGTAAGTGAGCTAGGTATGTTTAATTATTCATAAATTTATGTTATCTATATAATCTGCATTGAAGCCTGAAATGAATTTGCTGCAAGAACAAAGTTGGCTTTAAGAAAGACCTATCCTATCAACGGATATTCCCTATCCGTTGAAAGCCAAAATTGTTCTATCAACGGATGTTCATTATCCGTTGAAAGACAAATACATTTCTGGTAATTTTATCCCTCAACGGATAAAATGGTGTTGGTCATCAACGGATAACTATTTACCTTATCCGTTGAAGTGTCACATCAGTTACTTTCAGTAAGTCACAGCCGTTGATTTCTTTACTTAACCGTTGATACAGATATACACTGTTGTATGTATTTATTTTAAAGGCAGTTTAGAATTTCTACAGTTTTATTTATTCTTGAACGGCTATAATTTACTTAAAAGTATCATTTTATTTATGTTTTAATTCAAAAAAGTATAAAAGCCCATTGAACTCTTATTTTCACTTTACGCTTTCTTGCAATTTTCATTCTCCTTCTCTCCCAAAATTCTCAAGTTTTTCTCTGTAACCTCTACTCACAACAATGGCACCAGTAGTCAAAATTATGTCTCAAACAGGATTTGTTTATGAAAAGAATAATTTCGTAGCCTTGGTTGAAAAGAATGAAGCCCATTCTGATTATCACAAGATGATGGACTTCATCAAAAACTGTAAACTAAGCTATGTAATGCTGTAAGCCCCAACCATCTACTGTGAGGTGATTGAGGAGATTTGGACAACTACAGAGTTCAACTCCACAGATATGACTATTGCCTTCTCTCTCAAAGGTAAGGATTATTGCATTAACTGTGATGATATACAGTCTTGCTTTAAGTTGCCTGAGAATAATGCCATAACACCACACACTGATAAAGATGTATCTGCTATGTTAGATTCCATAGGCTATGCTTTTGATTCTGCTAGTTTAGGTAGCATTAGAAGGAAAGGCCTTAGGAAAGAATGTAGTTTTCTTGGAGATGCCTTTATTAAGGTTTTCTCTGGGAAGATTAGCAATTTTGATGCCATCCATCTTGTTAATATGCTTTATATGCTAGTTTCTGATAGGTACTTAAATTTTAGCAACTGTGTCATGCTAGAATTAGGTTCCAGATTAGGTAACAAAGCTAATAGACCACATAACATCTACTATGCTAGATTTTTTATGTTATTGGCTAACCATGTTGCTGAAGGATTGATTATATCAAATGAGAATAATAAACTCAAATGTTGGGCACAAGAGAAAAGGGTCCTTGCAGACCTTTTGAGAATGAACCTCAACAGCCAGGTGTCATTGGTATATTTGCCAATCATGAATGCACCAAAGGTAAGTGAGGTAAACACTTCTATAACTCCTACTATTTCTAACCCCATTGTTTCTTTGCCTTCTAGTGTGGCCATGGAATCTGTGTCTTTGTCCAAACAAGTTCCTACCAAAGCCACCAAAACTAAAGTTTCAAAACTCAAGTCAAAGAAAACTACCTCTGTTGTTTCTCAAAAGACAACAGTTGTAACAACTACCATAAACCCTGAAGGGAGTGAACAGGGTGTGAGTGGTGAGGAGAGGGGTGAACATCAAGAAACCCCCCAGGATAAGGTGGGAAAGGTGAGTGGTACCCAAGCCAGCCAAGCCACAGTCTCTCAAAAGACTGTGGTGGTTCAAAAGGAGTCTAACACATCCCTAGTTGCATCCTCCCAAAAGGGTGCAACTATTGAAAATAGTCCCCAACCAGGGACACAGACCAAAAGAGGGAGGGAAACTGAAGCCACACATTCACCAATTAAATCCTTTTCAAGGAAGAAGAAGGCCAAGACCCTAGTTTCCACACAAGGGGCACACACAGCACATATACATCCACCTGTATCTGTGCCTTCTCAAATTCAGCTTGATGTGATTCCAGAAAATGTGGAGTCACAGCCCCATTCTCTCATAATAGAAACACACCAATCATCAAACTCTCCATCACCCTCTCTGGATGTGGATATGATACTCACATCAATTCCTGATTCTCCCTCATTAAAACTCAGGGAGGAGCCCCACTCAAAACCTGATGATCATCATCTTTTAGATGATTTGTTGGATCATCAGCCAATTCTTTCAGATGTAGTTGAAGAATCTGTGTTACCTCACTTAAAATCAATTCACACAGATTCAACAATTGTGTCACTTTCAATATCTACATCTTTTCCTTCTTCAACGTATATCTCTCATCCGTTGACAAGTGGTTGTTCTTCAACGGATAAGCTTAACAGCAGTTATCCGTTGATACCATCAGTTTCCACTTCAACGGATACTCCCTATCCGTTGATGGTCTCTACATACATAACAGAAACAATTCCAATTGTAGAGGACATGGTTACTGTACAATCACTTTTAGGTTTGAGGGAAGGGAGTGATCTTTTGAGTGAGAGGCTGGGTTGCTCCCAGGCAAAAGGAGAGGTTGAGAGTCACCATATGCATGCTATTTCTTCCAGCATGGCAAAAGTGAGTGAGGGGAGTGCCACCTTAGAAGGTGAGGGTGAGGGTGTGAGGGTGTGTGTGAGCCAGGGGGAGCCCCTGATGCAAGAAAATAGAGAAAATGAGAGAAAGGAAGGTACAAAAGCTATAAGGGTGGATCCAGCCATTGCTAGTGAGTCAATGAAAGTGGATGATGCAGAAAAGGAAAGACAATTTCAGCAATATTACAAAGCTGTAATTGATAACATTTCCTTGGATGCTGACACTTTTACTCATCCTGTTTCAGCCTATCAATTATTGGCTGCTCAGGGCAATGTGGAGGCAGAACAGACATTAAACATTATACACACTTCAGAATCTCTTCTCAGAGACAAAGCTGCTGTTAACAAGCTGCCTTCTCAAGCTGGTGAGCCATCTGAAGAATTTGAAGTAAATTCTAATGATGATGACTCTGATTCTTTGGATGAGAGCATGAAGTTAGGGGGAGTAGCAGGCCCAAGTTCTGTTCCAGATCTTCCTGAATGGGCATGGGCAAAAGCATCAACACCAGGAGAGTTTGGTGTCACTTTAGTCAGACAAGTCATGAAAATTCAAAAGGCCCTTCAGGAGACTACAGATGCTGGTACCAAGGCAATTCTTCAAGCTCATCTGGAATCTCTGCATCTCTTGCAGTTGCAGCATTTCAAACATAATCTAAGTGTGGATGAGCTCAAGCAGGATATTGCTGATCTAAAATCCTACAATGCTGAGAAGTTGGATTCAGTCATACCTTATGGTACTATGTAAGATTTGTTGGGCAGACTGAGGAAAGAATCTGATGTTGACAAGAGGCTGGCCAGATTGGAAACCAGAGTTCATATCATTGAAGACTCTATGGTCACCATTCTTCAGAATCAACAAACTCAAACAAATCTACTCATGCAGCTGGCAAATGCACAAGGCTTGACCCCTGCCCTTGATGATAACAAAAAGGGGGAGAATAAAGGGGAAGGGGAAGGAGAGCCATCAACAACAGTTCAAATATCTCAAGTGCTAGTTCCTGTCATCACCACTTCTTCACTTTATTCAAATCAAAGGAAAGCTTCATGGAATTGATCTAATCCAGATAGCAGCAGCTGAATTGCAAGTCAAAGAGAAAAGGAAGAAGATTGATTAAAAGATGTAAAAAAATTTTGGTTCTACAACTTCTCAATCACAATCTGTGAAGCATAGCACAAAAGTGGAATCAATTATTATGGAGCTCAAGCCAGTAGGGAGGAATAAGGTTGGAGAGACTTCTTCCAAGGATCTGAAACCTATGGTTCTCAAGCCCAACAACAGATCCATTAAGGACTCTACAAAGAATCCTCTGAAAGAAGGGGATTTTCCTCTTCCAAAGGCTGATGAGGACAAGCTTTTGGGTAGAAGTATCACAAAGCTCAAAGAGACCATGGATGTGGCTGTAAGGAGGAACATGGCTATTATCTTCAGAGAGGGAAAGAGCATATGTGTGATGCAAGGACATCCCAAATTCTCAATAGCCAAGAGGGAAGAAACCAGAAGGTTGAAGGAAGAAGCTAAACAGCTAAAGGCTGACAAAAGAGCACAAGCAAAGCTTGAAAAACAGCTAAAGTCAAGTTAGGCTGAAGAACAAAAAGAAATTGAAGACAAAAGTGAAGATGAAGCTATGGGGGACATGGTTGATACTGATATGGAAGAGAGAAGTAAGGAAAGAGAAGAATGGCAGAAAGGGAACAGAAAGAAGGCCAATGCAAAGAGAAAGATGGTAGATAAGACTGAAGAAACCCAATCAAAATCCAAACCACTACCCTCTATTCCTGAACCCATTGTGCCTGACCCCTTCATGAACATTCATGGTGAAACAATCATTCCCAAGGAGGAACCAATTGATTGGGACACAAACAAATTGCCCACCTTCTTAACCTCTTCTCCACCATCAAAGAAGCAGAAAAGAAGAATCAAATAAACACCCTCTAAAGCCTCAATCAAATTCACACAGAAGCCTAAGCCTAAGCCTCAAGCCTCTAAGGATGATTATGTTCACATCTGTGACATAAAAGAATTTTCAGACATTGAACTCTATCTGGATGAGCTGGAGGAAGTAAGGGGAATAGCTGCCTACAGACAGCTACCAGAAAGACTAGTGTTCAAATACAAAGGAGATGGGGAAAGAACCTGGCCTCTTTACAGAATTCTGAATGAAGGCTACTCTACCTTGATTAGAGTCTACTCAGCCATACAAAGGGATTCTGGCTTTACCAGGACTGCCAAGACTGAGATTCTCAACAAGATTTCCAACATAAGGAAAACCTGGAGGGAGCCCAATGCTTTGCCTAGAACATTACTCATTCAAGAAAGAGGAATTACAGTTCAATAATCACCTCATTGGTTGATGGAGTTCAGAGACAACAAAGGAGTCAGAAGATTTTTCAGAATTGAAGATCAGCTCAAGATTGCCAGTAATGAAACTCTCAAGGATATGCAATCTAAGTTGGACATCAATGAAGAAGATGAAGCTGAATTCTACAGACAACTTCAACTTCAAATAGAGGAGAATGCAGGAGGCTAGGAAAGAAAACAAGGAATCAAAGGAAAAGAAACTAATCTGCTCAGGCTAAAGGAGCACCCTTGGAAATAATGTAATTCTTCAATTCCATCTCAACATACACATTTTTGTAGCACTTTTGAATTTATGCTTTATTACAGTTTATATATTTGTCAAGTGTTTTGTTATCATCAAGCTAAACCCAAATTTATGCCTACAGTTCTAGTAGACATAAATAGGGGGAGATTGTTAGGAATATGTGTATTAGTTTGATGATAAGTTAAAAAAACACTTAAGTAGAATTCTAGTGTTTGTAGCCTCAACGGATAAGACTATCTTGGCTATCCGTTGAAGGAGTAGCTTTACTTAGCAATAAGTTTAGTATTGTAGCACATTTCATTCTCTGGATTCAAGTTGTAATTCTTAGATGTTGTAGGAAATTATCAGTCATGTTGACTACTAGTGGATATGCAAATAGGAGGGCTAATGGTAAATATTTCATGCCTTGTAATTTTGTATAAGTGAAGAAGTATCAACTGATATTGAAGACCTTCAACGGATAAGAAACAAAGCTTCAACAGATGTCTCTAATGCTTCAACGGATAATATCCATCAACGGATGAGTGCTTCAACGGATAAAGACTTCAACTGATAATGCATCAACGGATAAAGCTTCAATGGATAAAGCCTCAACGGATAAGGCATCAACGGATGAAAGCTTCAACGGATGCTTAATTCATTAGCAGTTGATAGTGATAATTCACAAGCTGACAGAGGCACATGGGTTGACAGAGACAAACTGGAATGTGGAAGCCTCTAGGAGGAATCAAGAAAATGCAGCATTTCCATTCTGATGCAAACAAGGAAATATTCAAAGATCTACAACCAAGCCTAAATTGCATTTGATAGAGAAATGAAGAAGAAACATGTGAAGAATCTTTTTAATTGTATTTTACAGTTTTGTCTTCACTTGTAAACTTGGTGATATATAAAATAAGTAGCAGCTAGTAATTAGAAAGGAATTTTCCTGAGCTGTTTAGAAATATCCAGAGAGAAAATCATTTAGTTTGTACTAGGAAGCAGCTGTGATTTAATTCGTTGAATCACAGATTTTCTGAAATAACACATCTCTGGTGGAACAACAAATCCACCAGAAAAGTTTTTAAGTTCTTTGTGTTCTTTACATTTGTGTTTGAATATATATATCTGTCTGTATTAGCTTCAAGCAATTCACACACTTGTTCTGAAAAACACTTAGCCTTAGAAACTGCTCAAAACTTGAAAAAGTTTTGAGATTTACATTCAACCCCCCTTCTGTAAATCTCATTGTTAGTCCACTGGGAATAACATATTATTATTGTACATGTTTAGTAAGTAGTTAGTGATAGTAATACCCTAGATCTATACCCCGAATTTGGAGAGTGTTGCATTGGGTACCCAAATGGATCCATACAGGTAGGTATAGATCTGCACTGTATCATGACTAATCAGCAGGATATAGGTGTGAATGTTAATCTTGAGTCCAGTCTAGTTTATTGATAATCGCCGATACTGGACTTCATTATCCATTGCAAAGATACATAGTTACCTATACCATAATTACCGTTTCACTTATCTTTTTGATAACACTATATATGTATTGTGAACTTGCTGAGCAATTATGGGTCACCCCTATTATTGTTATTCACTTTATTTTTCAGTTAAGATAGAGAATGAAACTCATTCGGACCCGAGTGGTAAAGAAGAGAGTCAAGCAGCGGGACCCTCTGGCACCAAATGTGCTAATCCCGATAAAAAAAGAGAGCTTTGAACCACCTGAGCAGGTGTAGTATACATAGATGTGGTGTGTGTTCGAATATAATGAAGTTAGTTTAAAAACATGTATAGATAGTTGGTTTGTAATAAAGAGTGTTTTATGAGATTTTAAATTTGGATTGTAATAAATGTATTATGTTGTTCTTGTCTTCACACCTCAACCTTAAAGATCCTGGATAGATTAAAGGGTTTAGATATATGTTTTTATGATTGTTATACAGGTTTATATTATGTTGGTAATTAGTAAGTAACCCCCAAATCTAGACCCCAGATTTGGAGGGCGTTACAGTTTGGCATCAGAGCTGTAGGTTTTGGTCCCTGAAACAAGAACATTAGGATTAAGATAAGATAGGGAGATCATATAAGATAGAAATAGGATTATAAAGATTTAGATAGCTTCTAATATTAGGAATTTATAAGTTTTAGGGATGGTAAGTTGACCATTTCTTTTCTTGTATTTTTGTTATGTTATTAGATGGCGTCATCATCTGAGAGGATAATTACAGGATCGGTAGCCCTAATAATTCCACAAGTGTCTGCTGAGGCCCCAATACAGATACCTCCGGTAAAGGTACCCCTTGAGCCATTACCACCCCCAGAGCAGCTACCAGATCCCGTAGAAATGTTTGATCCAATGGAGTTCTTTGAGCCATTGCTACAATCCCCATTACCTCTTCAGTATCAGTTTTTGCCAGAGGCTGAGCCAGAGGTTCCACCAGCAGCAGCTCCAGTTCCTCTACTTGTTTATGCTCTAGCCCTAGAGATATTCTAGATGGCTCCTGTTGAGGGGATGGGAAACCACGATATAGGTTTGCAGTTGGGTTTACCACACTGGGATGCATAGAGTTCCCTCAAGAGAGTCAGTTGGTGAGATTAGAGAGCCTCACACGGTGTCGTACCATGAGTTCACTAGTATGGAGGAGGAGATGCATTATTGGAGATCCCAGTGTTGGGAGATATTAGGACTATTTGAGCAGAGAGAGGACCTCTAGCAACACTTTAGCCTGATTATCTTCTGAGGTAGAGATTGCAATAGACATACCACAGGGCTTCTCATGAGTTAGGTGGATTGATTAATGATGGGAGTCCTACATATGTAGAGTTTCATAGAGCTACCCGCCTTTCCTAGTATGTTCTAGAGACTCTTCAGCAGGAGATAGACCGTATTCCGCCGGGTTTATGATGCACGACAGTTAGACAGGGATCTTGTATTATATGTGATATATGTACATAAAGGCAGCTATAGTTATAGAGAGACTAGATATGTGTGTAATACCCAGTTTTGATGTGTATCGGCAGCAGTTATAATAGACCTTTTTTAGCAAGCACTAACACCTGATGCTGCTGTCTGTTTTATAAAATAAACCTTTTTCAACCTCTTTTCTTTTATTTATTTAAATTTTCTGTTTTTACAACATTTACATTTACTTTACTATTTTACAGTCTTTCGACATTTTTAAATTCTGTTAAATTTTTAGAAGATAAATGGAATGTTTAAAATAATATTGTTTATTCTATTTATTTAACATTTTAAATTGTTTCAAATGATTTTCTTAAAATTCTAAATTGTTTAAGTTCATGTTTTAATACAAGTCAAATTGTTTCTTTATTCACTCACAACTGTTTAATAAAATTATTAAAAAAAAAATTTGTTTTATTACTAGAAAAATGACACCAAAAAGAAAGACTAGAACTGAGACTTCAAACAGTAATTCTGAGGAACAGAATAATAATACCATGAACCAAATGTTCCATCTGATGCAGCAACAGATGCAGCAACAGATGCAGCAACAGATGCAGCAATAGATGCAATAACAACAACAACATTTTCAGCAACAGATGTTACAGCAGCCGCGCCATATTGAACCACAAATACCACCAATTGTGCCTGTTGTTACTTTTAAGCAGTTTCAATCAGTAAAGCCTCCAGAATTTGAGGGCACATTGGATCCTACTAAGGCTAAAATATCGTTGAAAGAGATAGAAAAAGAATCCGTGCTCGTGAAAGTAGAAGAGGATCAAAAGACTAATTTCGCTGGCTATTTTCTAAAAGGAGAAACTAATTGTTGGTGGAAATCCAAGAAGGCTTTAGAAGGTGACGGTATTGTGACTTGGGATAGGTTCACCGAACTGTTCCTAGAGAAGTATTTCCCTCGATATATGAAGAACCAAATGGAAATCAAGTTTTTGGAATTGAAACATGGGAATATGTCAGTAACCGAGTATGCAGCCAAGTTTACGGAATTGATTAGATTTGTTCCTGGAAAGGTGGATACCGATGATAAGAGAGCTAAGAGGTTTCAGTAAGGACTGAAATCATGGATTCGTAACGGAGTTGCAGTATTTGAACTGACGACATATACTGTCGTGGTTCCAAAAACCATGATTATAGAGGGGGAAAGTGAAATGTCCCAAAAGGAAAAGGGACAAGGAAATTTTCAGAATTGTTTCAACAGAAAGCCGAGATTTCAAGCTCGGATAAATATGAATTTCAAGAGAATATAACAAGACAATCAGAGGACAGATATTCGTTTCCAAGCCGCAAACCAGCAGAGAATAATCAGACCACCACTGCCATACTACAAGACATATGGTCAGAAACATACGGGCGTCTGCAACAAGGCAAATGTGACATTATTCAGGTGCAAATAGAAAGCACTACTCCAATGAATGCCCAACAAGCAAGATAAATGTTACATGTTTCCAGTGCGGGAAGAAAGGGCATGTTGCCAGAGATTGTAGATGGCTAGCAATGGCAGCCAGTGTTCCGAGGGTAGTGACACTACCTCCACCACCACAGCAGAACCACCCTAAGGCAAGGACTTTTATTATGACAATGAAGAAAAATGTGCAGAGTCCAAGTGTGGTCGCATGTATGCTTTCTGTAAATTATGTAGATGCAAAAATACTGACTGACTCTGGAGAAACAGGATCTTTTATTTCTGAAGAATTTATTGGTGAGATATGTTGTGAAATTCAAAGGTTGGGAGGGACTTTAATTATAAAATTAGCAAATGACGACCAAGTTCCCGTAGACCGGGTATGTCTAGAGTATGATATCGAAATAGCAGGACGTCACTTCTCCGTTGACTTGATACAATTCAAGTTAGAAGAATTTGATGTTATTTTAGGAATGGATTGATTGGCTTGTAATAATGCTCAGAACGACTGTGTGAATAAGAAAGTGAAATTGCGAACTGCAGATAATGCAACGGTAATGTTTAGAGGTGAGAAACAACAGAAAATGTTTCTGACGATGATAAAGACTAAAAGATTACTACGTCAAGGTTGTAAATCCTATTTAGCTTATTTATTGGATATAGAAAAGGAAAGTCCAAGAATTGAAGACATTCCCGTTGTATGTGAGTTTCCTGATGTCTTTCCAGGTGAACTTTCAGGATTACCGCCGGATCGAGAAATCGAATTTACTATTGATTTGGCGCCAGGAACGGAACCAGTTTCGAAAACTTCGTATCGGATGGCACCGGTGGAAATGAAAGAGTTGGCGACTTAATTACAAGACCTTCTAGACAAAAAAATTATAAGACATAGTGTATCCACATGGGGTGCACCGATATTGTTTGTTAAGAAGAAGGATGGTAGCATGCGACTATATATTGATAATCATGAATTAAATAAGTTAACTATCAAGAATAAATACCCTTTACCATGGATCAATGATTTGTTTGATCAGCTGAAAGGAGCCGCATAGTTTTCTAAGATAGGTTTAAGGTCAGGGTACAATCAATTGAAGATCAAGACAGAAGATATTCCTAAGACTGCTTTTCATACCAGATATGGGCACTATGAGTTCCTCATAATGGAATTTGGTTTTACTAATGCACCAGCAGCGTTCATGGATTTGATGAACAGGGTGTTCAGAAAGTACTTGGACAAATTTGTGATTGTATTTATTGATGACATCTTGATCTACTCGAAGACCGAAGAAGAACATGTTGAACACCTAAGAATCATTTTGGAAATCTTAAAAAAAGAACAGATTTACGCTAAGTTTTCCAAATCTGAATTCTAGTTAAGAGAAGTGCAATTTCTAGGCCACATACTCAGTATTAGGAATTAAGGTCGATACAACAGAGATTGAAGCTGCGTTGAATTGGGAAAGACCAAAAACATTGAAAAAGTTCAGAAGTTTCCTGGGATTGGCTGGTTATTACAAAAGATTCGTTAAGGATTTTGCAAAGATAACTACGCCATTAACTAAATTGACTCGAAAGAATGAAAAGTTCGTATGGATGAAAAATGTGAAGAAAGTTTTTAGGAATTGAAGAACTGACTGATGACCGCACCTGTATTAGTATTACCAGATGATCAAGGAGATTTTGTTATTTACAACGATGTTTGCTACCAAGGACTTGGATGTGTATTAATGCAGCACGACAACGTAATTGCATATGCTTCTAGACAACTAAAACCTCATAAACAAAAGTATCTGACGCGTGATCTAGAATTAGTCGCAATCATTTTTGCACTGAAGCTTTGGAGACATTATCTTTATGGCAAAAAGTGTGAAATTTACATAGATCATAAAAGTCTAAAGTATATCTTTATGCAGAAGGAACTCAATATAAGACAACGTCAATGGATAGAATTAATCAAGGATTATGATGTGTCAATCAGCTATCATCCAGGAAAAGTAAATGTCGTAGCAAATGCATTAAGCCGAAAAGAAAGATTAAATATGTTAACTTCTTCAGAAGAATTGGTCAGAGAGTTTGATAAACTAGAAATTGAGGTTCGTATTCAGATTAATCCATTGAAATAAATTATGCAATGATATTTCAACCAGAACTGTTGGAAAAGATTCGAAGATGTCAATAGGAAGTAATGAATCATGAAAATGACATCCTAATAGGAGAAGAGATTACAAGTCAAAAAGATGATAAGGGAATTTTATGATTTTCCGCGAGGATCTGGATTCCTAATGTACCAGAATTGAAGGAAGAAATTTTACAAGACGCTCACAACTCAAGATATTCCATTCATCCAGGGAGCACCAAGATGTCTCGAGATTTAAAAGAAAACTTTTGATGGCCTGATATGAAGAAAGAAATAGCGGAATGAGTGAGTAAATGTTATACGTGCCTACGTGTCAAAGCTGAACACCAACGTCCAAGCGGATTACTACAACCACTGGATATTACGGAAAGAAAATGGGAACATCTAACGATGAATTTTGTGGTAGGACTCCCGAGAACCAGAGTAAATCATGATGCAATTTGGGTCATTATTAACTGATTAATGAAGTCAGCACATTTAACGAAAGGTTTTCGCTCGACAAGTTAGTGCACTTATATCCCAAGGATATTGTAATGTGACATAGAGTTCCTATATCAATCGTATCTGATCGAGATCCACATTTCAATTCAAGATTCTGGAGACAGTTTCAGGAATGCTTAGGTACTAAGTTAGATATGAGTACCGTTTATCATCCGCAGACGGACGGGCAAAGTGAAAGAACGATCCGAACAATTGAAGATATGCTACGAGTATGTGCAATAGACTTTGAAGGCAGTTGGGACGAACATTTACCGTTAGTGGAATTTTCTTATAACAATAGCTATCATGCCAGCATTGGAATGCCACCTTATGAAGCCTTATATGGAAGAAAATGCAGATCTCCTGTGTGTTGGGATGAAGTTGGTGAACGTAAAATTCTAGGACCAGAATTGTTTCAGCGGACTAAAGAAAAAGTAGAGCTTATTCGGAAGCGACTAGAAGCAACGCATAATCGACAATGAAAGTACGCGGATCAGACTAGAAAGGATATGCATTACCAGAAAGGGGAGTATGTTTTACTAAAAGTATCGCTTTGGAAGGGATTAACCAGATTCGGCAATAAAGGAAAATTGAAGCCCCGATACATTGGTCTATTTGAAATCTTGACAAGAGTCGGGAAGGTCACGTACGAGTTAGCCTTACCTCCTCATATGCAGCATATTCATAATGTGTTTCATGTGTCAATGCTTAAGAGATATAATCCTGATTCGAGGTATGTAATAAACTATGAGCCAATAGAGATTCAGACTGATTTTTCATGTGTCGAGCAACCAATAAGAAATCTAGATCAACATGAGAGAGTATTGAGAAATAAGTCGGTACCACTAGGAAGAGTTTTATGGAGAAACCCTATAGTTGAAGAGTCAACCTGGGAACTTGAGAGTGAAATGTTAGAAAAGTATCCCCAGTTATTTTCTTAGCAAGATACCGAGGACATAATCGTATTAAGGGGGGAATGATGTAACGACTCGGAAATAACGCTTGTATTATATCATAATAAAGATGAATTATGTATTTTATTATGTCATCACGTGTATTTAGACATGACATCCTGGCTTTTATGTGCTATATATGTTCTGCGTCGTCAGGGTATTTTTCGGGTATTTATCGAATATTTTATTTTATGTTAAATGCTTTCGTATCAAAAGTTATACGACCCAAATCTTGTTTTAATAGCTGATATTTCGTACAAAATAATTGGCCTTATTTTGCCTAGTATGGCTTGTACTATATCGTTATTCCGAACATCCAGCTAATTTATAAATTTTCTCGTTTCACGAAAAATGACTTTTCCGGGCCCCTTCGGGTGTCAAAAATCCCACAAAAATCATATTTTAATTTTATTAAATCATGGAACTTTCAATAATTCCATTTATTTGTATTTTTGAATTATTAACAATTTTTGGGAAATTTTGACATAGATATTGTATATATTTAATATTAAAAAATTTAAAATAATTACTCAAAATTTTTTTAATTAGGGGCCAATTAATTTTATTAGATGTACAATTAGGGCCTTAATTTTAATTAGGAGTATTATTTTTACTACTATAAATAGCCTAGTTTTTAATAAATAATTATAAATAAATTTTTAAAAATTCAGAAAAACTGACCAAAATATATTGGTTTTGGCCTGAATTTGGATGGCCGGAGTCTGGGAAACCCCCTAAAAT
The DNA here is from genome assembly GCF_009905375.1 of Apium graveolens. Lineage (NCBI taxonomy): Eukaryota > Viridiplantae > Streptophyta > Magnoliopsida > Apiales > Apiaceae > Apium > Apium graveolens. The sequence goes on along the minus strand of NC_133647.1, from coordinate 45,841,987 downwards.
CTGGGAATTTTCCGATGAGTTCTTCGTGACTCGACTTGTTCTTCATAACCTGATTGTAACCCATTTTGCAGCCCGGTTTTGATCGACTCTGACACATTCTCATTTTCTGACAAATGTTTCTGGAAATTTTATTTTTATTTTTATTTTTATAAATTCTAAAAATCAGTTCTTTTTATTTAATAAATTGATTAATTAATTAAATTAATTGATTGATTTATTTTATAAATAAATCTGAAATATTTTATAAAATTAGAAATTATTTATTTATTTATTATTTAAAAATGATTAATTATTTTGATAATTAATCAGTTTATTTTAAATAATTCATTTTATATTCAGTTTAATTCCAAAAATTATGGAAAAATTATTTTTAATTATGATTTTTCCTAAATAATTATTTAGAAATATATTTGAGGTTTAATTAATTTGAATAATTGATTATTTTGAATAATAAATTGAATTATTCTCATTTATTGATTTATAATAGAATCGTTTATCCGATTTAAATGAAACGAAGGCCCATACACTCAAAAAAATGATTTCTTTTCAATAAGAATAGTTTTAAATAAACCCTATTAATTATAGAGACGAGTTCAATAAATTCTGAAAATTAGGAAACGAGTTAGATGTTGTTCGATAATGCGAATATTGATCCGATTTCGATTCTAAAAGTATTTATAAACCTCGAATGACTATCTGACTTATGTGCTATGTGAATTATGTGGTTAATCGAGTCCTAATTGCTAGTAAATATTATATGATTCAGTTATAATCGTACGAGTGGACGATAAGGGCTACGTGAAGTCGGTTTGAGACGCGATTAAAATATGAGTCGACTAAATGAGAATCTTTCTTTGATTGATACGAAGCCAACTAGGCGGACCAAGCCAGTGTTATGGAATAATGATATATTTGCGGTAGATAGCGTATTAGGCAAGTTTTTCCCCTAGTCTAAATCCAGAATAGTGAATTGTTTTCCTTTACTCAAATTCTTAACTCAATAAACATTGATAATTCCTTTTCACAAATACGGATACACAATTATTGTTCCTTTGATGATAATATCACTTCGATTCCCGATTTCTCTTGTTACGTTAAATGCTCTATTCATATTTCCAATAGATTACACATTCTACATATATATATCCTGATATATTTTAATATTGGAATACATCAAAGCATAACGATTATTCTGGATGCTACTTTGTGGACTGGATGGTGACGATGAGGACCAGGTAAAAACTGGATCCTATGGGCTGGGAATTAACCGGATCTCTATTTTGGGCCGTAGAGCCTGGGTACCCGAATGGGTCTATATAGGTAGGTATAGATCTGCATCCCGACTGATCAGGAGGATATAAGTGTGAATGTTAATCTTGTGTCTAGTCTAGTTTATTGGTAATCGCCGATAGTGGCCTTCATTATCCGTTACAGAGATACATAGTTACATATACCATTTGATTACCTTTGTACTTATCTTTTTGAAAACAGTATATATGTATTGTGGACTTGCTGAGCAATTATGGCTCTACCCCTATTGTTGTTTCACTTTATTTTTTAGTTAAGACAGAGAATCAGACTTATACGGACCCGAGTGGTCAATAAGCGAATCAAGCAGCGGGACCCTCTGGCACCAAATGTGGCGCCCTCCAAACCCGGGTCAGAAGTTTGGGGTCCACACACACATACCTTATTTATAACCTGCTTATAACAATAATAAAGATAATAATAATATGTAGTGACCCTACTTACCAACTACCACGGACCGCAACTGGTTAAAGTATTCACACAAGCCAACACATCTACTTATATTACAAACCGTTCAAATCCCAATTATCCAAACTCAGAACGGAGTATTAAACATTATTACAAACTTTTACAAACTTAAGATTATCTCAAAAGAAGCCTACTAGCTCAAGTTGATCAACCTGAACCCCTAGCTCTCGCGCTGGACTGGGGATCCTCGTTACCAACTGGTTCCTTTTTAACTAGAAAGAACATAAACAACATCGCACAAGTGAGCTAACTAGCTCAGCAAGTCACAATGACAAAACTGAGAATAATGATCATCAGGTGAATATGGTTATGATATCAGGTGAACAATGGATTATGATTTGGAATTGGATATTATATTGTCATTTTAAAAACCAAGGTTAGGCTGCTGATCAGTCACGTACTAACCCCGAGCAAAGCACATAGCACTGCTCTAACTACTGGATCCAAGGCACACATTGGCCTAACTTGACCATTATATAGTCTGACCACGAATCCGGTCCACAATTTTATAAAAACAATCCAATTCTACCATAATAACAGAATAAGCAGTAATAAACAATAAACAGGATCATTAACAACATTGGATGTTCAATAATGAAAATGGTTTCAATCTGTATAAAGATCAATATGGCATTTCCAAAGCTTGGCTGTTAGGTAATGAAAGAATTGGATAACAAAGGAATCAACATTTCAGGGTTCCAAGGATTTGGTCTTTCAAAGCATAAGATATAATGGTTTGAATGTGTAAGCAATCTGGTTCAGTGTTTAATATTTAGTTTGTATGTATTTGTGGAGTAGTATCGTATATTTGAGGTTCGTATTTGGGTATACGACAATCAATGATCTAGAAAGAATCAGGTTTACGGCTCAAGATCAATAACTGAAATCAAGATTTAGGGTTCAGTGCTTCAAAGCACTTACAATATAAAAGAGGAATATCAATCACTACAATATCTCGAGAAAGTTCAGAACACTTGCTTGGTATTAGCTTACTACACTGCACTCGCTTCGAATCACAACCGTCTTATTCCTCAACTACTTGTTTCCCTTTCATACGTCTTGCCTCTTCTGCTCACATATCATAAGCATCTATCAATATTCAACTTATATGATTCTATTCAATACATACTTCTATCTACCCTTCGTTTCATCCAAATCCGATTAACGGATTGAAAGTTACCAAATAAACAAGTAAATATCGAATATATAGACCGACAATCAACCAATAAGTCACATATAACACATAACACGTCACATAATCAATTCTGGCTTCGAAACAATTTTATAATAAATATCGAGCCTTGGAAACAATTTAAAATAATATTTTAAAGCTTGAAACTATTTTTCGGAATTTTTAAATTATTTTTAAATAATTAAATCTAATTAAATAATTAATTAAAATCAATTAATAATTAATTAAATCAATTAATCAATTAATTTTCGAAATAATTGACCAATTAATCAATTAAAAATTAACTAAAATTAATTAACTAATTAATTCAGATTTATTTTTGAATTAAAAATAATTTTTGGAATTAAAATAATAATTTTTGGAATTTTCAGAAATTAAAATTGAATTTTTATAATAAAAATAAATAGGAAATATGATTTTTGAATATTTTTAAAATAGGAATCCTATTTTGCAAATTCTGGAAAGTTCAGGGACCTAATTGTTTCTTCCCCAATAATTCAGGTACTAAACTGTAATTTTACAGGTGGGTCGCCGGAAAATACCCTGTCTCGTCGGAGAAGACGATCCAGGGATGCTCAGGCCACCACCACCTCCAGATCACATCTACAATTCATCAGGAACATAACTATGCCATCAAATCGACCTAACAATCCCAGAGTTGGCCGGAATTTGGCCGAGAAGTTCGCCGGTTTCCGGCGAGTTCGACGTAAACTTTAAATGACAACTCCCTTCTCTACAGACCTCATCGATTTGTGAAACTGGTACGAATAGATTGCAAATTTCACAGAGAATACAAGCCACTATACCACAACATCTATCTATCCCGAAATAAGAAACCCCCAAATTTAATTAAGAACATTCATACATGTTATAAACCCTAATTTTAAAATTCGAGAATTAAACTCAATTTTGAACATGTTATTGAACTCCAAAGCAGACGTATGACATATGAAAATCATCAGGAAAACAAGCTGTACAATATGCAAGCATCCAATCATACAAACAATCATCTGAACTAAAAATCATATTTTTAATAAAATTAATTCGAAAATTAATAATTTTTCAGAAAATAAACCTTGATTTCTGTAGTGATTTGGAACAGAAAATCTGATAGAACACCTCAAGACCTTTGGATTGAGTACTCGAGCTTTTCAAACGGACTCCGGTAACACCTCCGGTTGTTGGTTTGATTCTCAAAAGATTATATGAATATAGGAATTTTCTCTGAAAATTTATATAATTAACTGCCTGCAAATGATTTTGATATGAAATAAAATACGGTAAAAGGCTATTTATATTTACGGAAAATTAGTATCCCGTTGGATCATTCCGGATATAAAACGGTACGTTTATTTATAAAAATTGATCCAAACGGTATCGGTTTTCGGGATAATTATCCAAACCAGTACAATTTGTACTGCGGTCTTGGTCTCAGCGCCTGGTTACATGTATTACGAGGTGATAATTGGGATAGTTTAATAAAAAGCTCCCGTTTATCGAAAATACGAGTTTTATTGATTTACCGAAACAAATATTGTATCGAAAATATTGCGCCGGGACCCGCGCAGGACAAACCGTACGCCGGATCGAAAAAGTCGAAACATGGAATATGCTCGGAATATTACAATTAGGTTAGGAAGGAGTTCTCGGAAGAGTTTCGGGTTCCAAAAACGTAACAACGGATGACATCGGTTGGTTCCCGTTTTTATAAAATAGATTTTAAATACTCGGAAAAAGATTTTATAAATTTCATATGATTCTTATAAATTCATAAATCAACATAAAAATAATTAGGAAGATATGACAATTATCTATATTTTATTTTGGACATATAAAAATTAAAGTACTCAATTAATAATATTTTTAAACATCCAAACACATTTAACACTTAACAATTAATTCACAGAATAGATACTAAACACATATAATAATAATTTATTAGCAAAAATAATTATACGATATACCCCGGATATTACATCCTTCCCCCCTTAAAAGGATTCTATCCTCAGAATCTCCTAAGAAAAATAATGAGGGTACTTTTCTCTCATATCACTTTCTAACTCCCAGGTTGACTCTTCAACCTTTGGGTTTCTCCATAGTACTCTTACTAGCTTTACTACTTTATTTCTCAATACCTTCTCTCTTTCCTCTAAAATCTCTATCGGACTCTCTACATATGACAAATCTGCCTGAAGCTCTATTGGCTCATATTCTATTACATGCCTGGAGTTTGGATTATACTTCTTAAGCATCGATTTGTGAAAAATATTGTGAATGTGCTCCATGTGTGGAGGTAACGCCAATTCGTAAGCTACTTTGCCAACGCACTTTAGAATCTCAAAAGGTCCGACATATCTTGGGCTCAGCTTTCCTTTCTTTCCAAACCTCGTTAATCCCTTCCACGGTGATACTTTCAGTAATACCAAGCTTCCTTCTTCGAATTCCATGTCTTTCCCTGACTGGTCTGCATATTTCCTTTGACGATCCTGTGCGGCTATCAATCTCTTTTGGATAATTTCAATTACTTCTTTTGTCTGTTGTACTAGTTCAGGTCCAAGTATTTTGCGTTCTCCTACTTCGTCCCAATGCACTAGAGATCTGCATTTGCGTCCATAAAGGGGTTCATAGGGTGGCATCCCAATACTGGCATAATAATTGTTGTTATAAGCAAACTCTACGAGGGGTAAATGCTCGTCCCAACTTCCTTTGAAATCAATAACACAAACACGTAACATGTCCTCGATTGTCTGAATCGTTCTTTCACTTTGGCCGCCCGTCTGGGGGTGATAAGCCGTACTCATATTTAATCTCGTTCCCAAACATTCTTGAAAACTTTTCCAAAATCTTGAATTAAATCTTGGATCTCGATCAGATACGATAGACACAGGAACTCCATGACGAACTACAATTTCCTTTAGGTACATATGGACCAACTTGTCGAGTGAAAATCTTGCATTTATAGGCAGAAAATGAGCTGATTTAGTAAGTCTATCCACTATAACCCAAATGGCATCATGATTAGCCCTTGTCCTTGGTAATCCAACTATGAAATCCATGGCACTATGTTCCCACTTCCATTCCGGTATCTCCAATGGCTGTAACAATCCACTTGGTCTCTGATGCTCTGCTTTAACTTTCTGACAGGTATAACATCTGCTAACCCATTCCACAATTTCCCTCTTCATATCTGGCCACCAATAATTCTCCTTTAAATCCCTGTACATTTTGGTACTCCCTGGATGGATTGACTATCTTGAACTATGTGCCTCCTATAAAATTTCATTCTTCAGCTCCGTCACCGGTGGAATCCAAATTCTTGAAGAAAACCTCAGAATACCTTGATCATCCTTCTGCGTGCACAATTACTCACCTACCAAACGATTTATATCTTGATCCATTACATTTTACTGACATTTATTTATCTTTTGTAACAACTCCGGCTGAAAAGTCATACTATACACTTTCGCTTCCTCGGGCTTGCAAACTCTAATCTCCAATTCCAGTTTCTGAAATTCCTTATATATCTCTTCAGGTACTGATAATACATTTAACTTTTCCTTTCGACTCAACGCGTCTGCTACAACGTTCGCTTTACTGGGATGATAATTAATCGAGCAGTCGTAATCCTTGATCAATTCTAACCATCTCATTTGCCTCATTTTAAGTTCCTTCTGTGTGAATATGTACTTCAAGCTTTTGTGATCCGTGTAAATCTCACACTTTTCTCCATACAAATAATGTCTCCGAATCTTCAAAGCAAAAACTATGGCTGCTAGCTCCAAATCATGAGTAGGATATTTCTATTCATGTGGTTTCAATTGTCTTGACGCATACGCAATCACCTTATCGTGATGCATTAGGACACATCCTAGTCCTTTGTGAGAAGCATCGCTATAAATTACGAAATTCCCTTGATCGTCTGGAAGTGACAAAACAGGTGCTGTGATTAATCGTTACTTTAATTTCTGAAAACTTTCTTCGCACTTGTCATTCCATATAAACTTTTCATTCTTTCGTGTAAGCTTTGTCAATGGTGTTGCAATCCTTGAAAATTTTTGAATTAATCGACGATAATATCCCGCTAATCCCAAGAAACTTCTTACCTCGGTGGGTGTTCTCGGTCTTTCCCAGTTTGTAATTGCTTCAATCTTTGCTGGATCCACTTTGATCCCTTCATTACTGACTATGTGTCCTAAGAACTGAACTTCCTGTAGCCAAAACTCACACTTCGAGAATTTAGCATATAACTTCTTTTTCCTTAAAATCTCCAAAGTTGTTCTCAAATGTTCCGCATGATCCCCTTCCGCCTTTGAATAAATCAAAATATCGTCTATAAACACAATGACGAACTTGTCCAAGTATTCCTTAAAAATTCTATTCATCAGGTCCATAAACGCTGTCGGGGCATTGGTCAATCCAAAAGACATCACTAAAAATTCGTAATGTCCATACCTTGTTCTGAAAGCTATTTTTGGTATATCTTCTGGCTTAATCTTCATTTGATGATATCCCAATCTTAAATCAATCTTGGAGAAGTACTTGGCTCCCTTCAATTGGTCAAATAGATCGTCAATTCTGGGTAACGGATACTTGTTCTTGATTGTAAGCTTGTTAAGCTCCCTATAGTCGATGCACAGTCTCATGCTTCCATCTTTCTTCTTGACAAATAATACCGGTGCACCCCACGGGGATATACTGGGTCTGATTACTCCTTTCTCTAACAGCTCTTGCAATTGCTTCGCTAGCTATTTCATCTCAACGGGCGTCATTCTATACGGGGCCTTGGATACCGGTTCTGTTCCAGGTGCTAAGTCGATTGCAAACTCAATTTCTCTATCTGGAGGAAGTCCTGGTAACTCGTCGGGAAACACGTCTAGAAATTCATTTACTACTGAAATATCTTCAAGTTTTGCTGGCTCCTGACTCCTATCAATCACATATGCCACGAAATGCTCGCATCCTTGTCGTAATAACTTCTTGGCTTGAATCATCATTAAGAATTTCTTTACCTGCTTCTGGCCCTTGAACGTTACTATTCTTTCGTCTGGCGTTTTCACCATTACCTTCTTATTTCGACAATCTATCTGGGCATCGTGCTTAGATAACCAATCCATTCCTAAGATAACATCAGATTCTCCTAACTTAAATGGTATCAAATCTACACAAAACTTACTACCAGAAATCTCAATCTCACAATTCCCACAAACTTGATTAACAGATACTCGTTCTTGATTTTCCAATTCCACAGTCATTGTTTCATTTAAATACTCAACTGGACAATTTAACTTACTAACAAAATCTTGTGAAACAAACGATCGAGTTGCTCCTGAATCTATTAACACTTTGGCACATAAAGAATTCACATTAAGCGTACCTGCCACGACATCAGTATCCTAGATAACATCCTTCACAGGCATGTCAAAAACTCTAGCCCTTGGAGTCTCACTCACTGCTGGGGTAGATCCCATAATCCTCAATGCATTACTGACTGGGGCTGGTGTCTTGCAATCCCTGGCTATATGTTCGGGCTTTCCACATTTAAAGCATATAAATCCAATGACTGGAACCTTCACTGCTGGATTCCAGATAGGCTGATCCTTACTTGCTGGTTCTTTTGCTGGCTGATTTCGGCACTCCCTCGAATAGTGCCCTTTCTGGTTACACTTGAAACACACCACATTTAACTTATTACAAACTCCTCCATATTTCTTTCCGCATACTTGACAATCTGGAAAAGTTAGTCTCAACTGATTCGGCTGATTCGCATTAACTAGACGGTTGCCTTGGCCTCCGTTGCCTGCATTTTGTCTCTTGAAATTAAAATTTCTCCCTGGCTGAAACTTGCCCTTCTTAAAATTTGGAAACTTCCCTGGTTGTGACTGACCTTCATTCCCTTCAAATTTCCTTTTCTTGCTTTCCTTCTCCTTCTGTGACATCTCACTCTCTATCTCTGCGATCATAGCCTTCTGTACCACTCCTGCATAGGTATCCAATTCAAAAATGGCTACCTTCCCTCTGATCCATGGCTTTAAACCTTGCTGGAATCTCTTGGCCTTCTTCATGTCAGTATCCACATACGACGGCACATACCTTGACAATTTTTCAAACTTACTTTCATAATCTGCCACCGACATATTCCCTTGCTTTAATTCTAAAAACTTCAGCTCCATCTGATCTTGAATAAACTGAGGAAAATACTTTTCTAAAAACAATTCCTTAAACCTTTCCCAAGTAATAACATCCGTACCTTCCAATATCTTCACCATCTCCCACCAATAGGTGGCCTCATTCTTCAAATAGTAACTTGCAAACTCAACCTTCTGTTCGTCCTTTACTTTTACAAAGGCAAATGCCTTCTCTATCTCCTTAAACCAAACGTTTGCTTCAATCGGCTCTAATGAACCCTTGAATTCTGGTGGGTTTACTGCATGAAAAGTTTTGAAAGTTACCTGGGGATTGGTCTGTCTTTGTTGTTGTTATGCCAGGTGAACTATTTGTTGGGCCAAGATTTGGAGAATCTGGGCTATTGCTGGGTCTATGGGTCTTGGGTTTGCATTCTAGCTTGTATCATCTTGGTTGTTATTATTGTTGTTGTTGGTTTCTTCATTCTGGGTGTTAGTGCGGGTATTTCTTCTGGGAGGCATTTTCTGTAAAGAATTAAACAACTTATTTAGCTTTTAAATCAAATTCTTTGCATAAAAGAAAAGTTTTGTAAAACAGAAATATCTCTTTTTAAAAACAGTTGTAACTAAGTAAATTGCATGCTTCTTTACAGAATATAAACAGTTATGAAAAATAGGGTACAGGGTATCACAGGGGTATAACTGGTGCAATAAATAATGTAAAGTAAAATAGGTGCAGTAAAATGAATGACAATACTGGAAAGGAAAAGGTACTGATATATATAGATCAAAAGTTTTGGGTAGTACAAGTGTAAAGACGCTTCGAAAGTAAAAACAAAAGGGTACAATAACCTACTCACTAGTCAACATAGCTAGTCTGTAAATACAACCCAAAAGTCTACTGATACACACTACACACTACTGTACATACTACACAAGCATAACAACACTACTCAGCATCTCTATCTCTGGATCTCTGACTCAACTCCAAGGAAACTCTGGTCCTGCCAGCCTCTCAAAGTCCTCTATCACCTCAGTAGCCCAGCCCATCAGTGCATCAGGGCCTCTGCCAGGTAGTGTAGCTCCATGTAGCCTAGCCTCAAGAACCCTCCATGTCACATAAATCTCCTCTCGAAGCTCCCTCACACCACGATCAACATCATTAGTCCTAATGATATGCTATAGCTCTCTGATCTGGGCCAACAAGGAATCACGCTCCAATAGAAGAGCCTTATACCGGTAGTAAGGAACTGGGGGCAACGTAGACTGGAATGGGGCACTCACAACTGAATGCCCAGTGGAATCTGAATCAACTGGTGGGGGTCCTCTGATAGGTGGCCTCATGCCTGGGGGTGGAATAGCCTGCAATGGTACGGGCTGCAGCACAGGTGGAGGTAATATAGCCAACACTGGTGGAACAACAGGATGTGGATCTGATAAAGGTATCCCAACTATAGGCTCTGAGTGATCACCTGATACGGGGAAAAAAGAGTCAACCATCGCTGCTATCTGAAATCATATCATAATATAAGAATCTCAAACCATGATGCAAATTAAACTAATACCTGTTATACCATAACACTCAACCTCTCGACGTTCTATCTTTCTATTTCTTACTTCTAATCCTAACCCTCTACCCATTCCCGTCAACCTAGGCTTGTGTCAGTGACTTATAACCTGTAGCTCTGATACCAAACCTGAGGCGCCCTCCAATCTCGGGTCAGAAGTTTGGGGTCCACACACACATACCTTATTTATAACCTACTTATAACAATAATAAAGATAATAATAATATGCAGTGACCCTACTTACCAACTACCACGGACTGCAACAGGTTAAAGTATGTACACAAGCCAACACATCTACTTATATTACAAACCGTTCAAATCCCAATTATCCAAACTCAGAACTGAGTATTAAACATTATTACAAACTTTTACAAACTTAAGATTATCCCAGCCTACTAGCTCAACTTGATCAACCTGAACCCCTAGCTCTCGCGCTGGACTGGGGATCCTCATTACCAACTGGTTCCTTTTTAACTGGAAAGAACATAAACAACATCGCACAAGTGAGCTAACTAGCTCAGCAAGTCACAATGACAAAACTGAGAATAATGATCATTAGGTGAATATGGTTATGATATCAGGTGAACAATGGATTATGATTTAGAATTGGATATTATATTGTCATTTTAAAAACCAAGGTTAGGCTGCTGATCAGTCATGCACTAACCCCGAGCAAAGCATACATCACTGCTCTAACTACTGGATCCAAGGCACACATTGGCCTAACTTGACCATTATATGGTCTGACCACGAATCTGGTCCACAATTTTATAAAAACAATCCAATTCTACCATAATAACAGAATAAGTAGTAATAAACAATAAACAGGATCATTAACAACATTGGATGTTCAATAGTGAAAATGGTTTCAATCTGTATAAAGATCAATATGGCATTTCCAAAGCTTGGCTGTTAGGTAATGAAAGATTCGGATAACAAAGGAATCAACATTTCAGGGTTCCAAGGATTTGGTCTTTCAAAGCATAAGATACAATGGTTTGAATGTGTAAGCAATCTGGTTCAGTGTTTAATATTTAGTTTGTATATATTTGTGGAGTAGTATCGTATATTTGAGGTTCGTGTTTGGTTATACAACAATCAATGGTCTAGAAAGAATCAGGTTTACGGCTCAAGATCAATAACTCGAATCAAGATTTATGGTTCAGTGCTTCAAAGCACTTGTAATATAAAACAGGAATATCAATCACTACAATATGTCGAGAAAGTTCAGAACACTTGCCTGGTATTAGCTTACTACACTGCACTCGCTTCCAATCACAACCGTCTTACTCCTCAACTACTTGTTTCCCTTTCTTACACCTTGCCTCTTCTGCTCACATAACATAAGCATATATCAATATTCAACCTATACGATTCTATTCAACACATACTTCTATCTACCATTCATTTCACCCAAATCTGATTAACGGATTGAAAGTTACGCAATAAACAAGTAAATATCGAATATACAGATAGACAGTCAACCAACAAGTCACATATAACACATAGCACGTCACATAATCAATAATATATCATTTATAAATAAGTCTCGGGTCATAAACAAGCTTTCTGTTATTTAAAATGATTTTTAAAACATTTTTCGGAATTAAAACGGGTCGTTGGATCAATCTCGGAATAATAAACAGAGTTCGGTTGTTCAATTCTGGCTTCGAAACAATTTTATAATAATTATCGAGCCTTGGAAACAATTTAAAATAATATTTTAAAGCTCGAAACTATTTTTTAGAATTTTTAAATCATTTTTAAATAATTAAATCTAATTAAATAATTAATTAAAATCAATTAATAATTAATTAAATCAATTAATCAATTAATTTTCAAATTAATTGACCAATTAATCAATTAAAAATTAATTGAAATTAATTAACTAATTAATTCATATTTATTTTTGAATTAAAAATAATTTTTGGAATTAAAATAATAATTTTTGGAATATTCAAAAATTAAAATTGAATTTTTATAATAAAAATAAATAGGAAATATGATTTTTGAATATTTTTAAAACAGGAATCCTATTTTTGCAAATTCTGGAAAGTTCCGGAAAATGTCCTGTCTCCCCGAAGAAGACGATCCAGGGATGCTCAGGCCACCACCACCTCCAGATCATATCTACAATTCATCAGGAACATAACTATGCCATCAAATCGACCTAACAATCCCTGAGTTGGCCGGAATTTGGCCGAGAAGTTCGCCGGTTTTCGGTGAGTTCGACGTAAACTTTAAATGACAACTCCCTTCTCTATAGACCTCGTCGATTTGTGAAACTGGTACGAATAGATTGCAAATTTCACAGAGAATACAAGCCACTATACCACAACATCTATCTATCCCGAAATAAGAAACCCCCAAATTCAATTAAGAACATTCATACATGTTATAAACCCTAATTTTAAAATTTGAGAATTAAACTCAATTTTGAACATCTTATTAAACTCCAAATCAGACGTATGACATATGAAAATCATCAGGAAAACAAGCTCTACAATATGCAAGCATCAAATCATACAAACAATCATCCGAACAAAAATTCATATTTTTAATAAAATTAATTCGAAAATAAATAATTTTTCAGAAAATAAACCTTGATTTCTGCAGTGATTTGGAACACAAAATCTGATAGAACACCTCAAGACCTTTGGATTGAGTACTCGAGCTTTTCAAACGGACTCCGGTAACACCTCCGATTGTTGGTTTGATTCTCAGAAGATTATATGAATATAGGAATTTTCTCTGAAAATTTATATAATTAACTATCTGCAAATGATTTTGACATGAAATAAAATACGGTAAAAGGCTATTTATATTTACGGAAAATTAGTATCCCGTTGGATCATTCCGGATATAAAACGGTACGTTTATTTATAAAAATTGATCCAAACGGTATCGGTTTTCGGGATAATTATCCAAACCAGTACAATTTGTACTGCGGTCTTGGTCTCAGCGCCTGGTTACATGTATTACGAGGTGATAATTAGGATAGTTTACTAAAAAGCTCTCGTTTATCGAAAATATGAATTTTATTCATTTACCGAAACGAATATTGTATCGAAAATATTGCGTCAGGACCCGCGCATGAAAATCGTACGCCGGATCGAAAAAGTCGAAACATGGAATATGCTCGGAATATTACAATTAGGTTAGGAAGGAGTTCTCGGAAGAGTTTCAGGTTCCAAAAACGTAACAACGAATGACGTCGGTTGGTTCCCGTTTTTATAAAATAGATTTTAAATACTCGGAAAAAGATTTTATAAATTTCATATGATTCTTATAAATTCATAAATCAACATAAAAATAATTAGGAAGATAGGACAATTATCTATATTTTATTTTGGACATATAAAAATTAAAGTACTCAATTAATAATATTTTTAAACATCCAAACACATTTAACACTTAACAATTAATTCACAGAATAGATACTGAACACATATAATAATTATTTATTAGCAAAAATAATTACACGATATATCTCAGATATTACACCAAAGGTACTAATCCCAATAAAATAAGAGAGCTTTGAACCACCTGAGCAGGTGTAGTGTAGATAGATGTGGTGTGTGTTTGAATAAAATGAAGTTAGTTTAAAAACATGTATAGACAGTTGGTTTATAATAAAGAGAGTTCTATGAGATTTTAAATTTGGATGGTAAATCATGTAGTGTGTTGTTCTTGTCTTCATACCTCAACCTTAAATTTCCCGGATAGATAAAAAGAGGTTGGATATATATTTGTATAATTGTGAAACATGTTTGTATTATGTTAGTAATTGGCTAGTAACCCCCAGATCTAGACCCCGGATTTGTAGGGCGTTACACATTATATTTCTATACGAGAATTAATACACTATAATTCTATTAAAATTTTTCCTTGACTGGGTAATAATAAAATTAAACATTGAGTATATTATGAATCGTATGAGAAATATGAGCGATCTAGATGAGATTTAACTCTTCTATTTTTAGGAATGATATTATTGGCCTCTTGTTTGAGTGAGACTATGAAATGCATGGTCTTGCTCAAAGATTGATTTTTTTAATATAGTCTACCCATTGATCAAGAAAATAAAGATTAAATTATGAAGAGGATAACACAAACCATGCCTCGAGTTTAATCCAAAATATTAAGGTTAAATGGATTATATTACATGGAACATTTGTCATAAAAGCTTTAATCGAATCACTGATTCATTATTATTACTTGGGTAGTAATGATGTATTACTAGATGCCGCTCATTGTTTATAATTTTATTATTGGATAATAAAATTATTGCCAACGTAATAATAACCTATAGGGTCACGCACAAAGAACACTTGAAGGAGAATTTATTTAAATAAAATATGAATTAAAATTTGTTTATGATATTAATTAAGTTGGACTTAATTAATTAATTAAACAAGAAATATGATTGCATTAGAATTCGAATTATATATAAATATTAACTAAGTATGACTTAATTAGTTATTTAAATTATAATTCAAAGTTTAAATAAATTAAAGGCCCAATCAGATTATGGGCTAGAAAGCCTGTTTATGTTCTCTATAAATACATATCTTTCTAGGCTGGTTAACCTAATCTTATTTAAGAAAAACCCTAGCCTTTTCAGAAAGAGAGAGATAGGGAGAAACAGCCTTGGGTGCCAGTACATCGTTCCTCCTTCAAAGATCAAGTGTTCATGTGGATACCGGTAGAGATGTAAATCGTACATACGAGATACGTGGTGATTCAAGATCGGACCTCCATTATTGATCAATTGTTAAAATTTTGTTTAAGGTAATCGTACATACGAGATACGTGGTGATTCAAGATCAGACCTCCATTATTCATCAATTGTTAAAGTTTTGTTGAAGGTAAACATCTAATCTCCGAATTAAATGTTTTGTTTCACATGAATCCTGTGTTTGGGGTTTCATTTTCATATTTATTTTTTATTTTTCCGCTGCGTTTGTGCTACGAACCCTAACAATAACATCAGAGCTACTTGCGAACGTTATAATTCGGTTGTATGTTTACAATATTTGACATATATGAGCATGCATGTCACTCCCCCAACTTGAACAACAAAAAAAATATAGCTATTACAAAATTTTAAAAGAAATAACATAACCAAATCCAAGATCTTACAGTTTAGGGTTTGGAACAGCCCAACACTACCAACTATTACATCTGATTTTAAATAGCGAGTCCTCACACAAACTACTATCACTTATTCTACCTGAGATCGAACATAGGCATCAACATCACAGGTCTTACGGGTAGTCTGCTTGAATCTAACCATAGCTGCTAGCTGTAATATCAGGGTAAAGCAAGAAGTGAGCCAAGTGCTCAACAAGTGCTAACAGTACGATACAAAACATAAATCGAGATATACATTAAAGAATGACAATGGAAAGACATAACCAATGATAACGAGAGATAAAACGATGTGAGATGGCATCATTTTTGCTTGCATCAAAACAATTTTAAAATCATGTCTTAATCAAAATCAATTTTTGACGCTACGGATTACAGCCGGTGATCAGCCGCGAAGTAATCCCGAACCTCGCTGGGTTCTAAAACATTAATGGGAATCCCTAGGCAACTTTTAAGCCTAATATAAATGTGGAAAGGACTCGCGTCTCAGTCCAGATCCACTATTCAAGAAAACATTTATCCCCCTTTGGGACTGAAAACCCACATTTTATTTATTTCAAAAACTGATGCCGAATTATAACAAAATCTCTTTTAACAGTAAACATTTTTATCAAGGGATTATAGATCAACTCGAAACACGGGAAATATGGTACTAGATCTCAGGGCCATGATTCACAAAACTTTACTCTATTAGGGTAACTAAAAGGTTTTCATATGTCAAAACTTGGACAAGGAAATTTAGTGAGGCTAATGGATAATATGAAGGGGTAATGCCAAACTGGGCTTAAAGCAATGGTTTTTCGTCAAGGTACAGGTGTTGGATCATCAAGAAGATAAGCTTTATGAATACTAAGGGTGTAAATGTATGAAGAAATGATCTTTAGCTCAGGATATATCAGAATTGTCAAGCTTTAGGATAAGAAAGAGGGGTATCAATCAATAAGGAATCACTTTGATAAATATCTGGCTTTCAGGATTCAAGGTAAATTTCAAGTATCAGGATGAGATATCAATACTTAAGAATCATCAGCATGTTAATCAAGAGGATCAATCAAGTAATATAACAACTCTTCATTTTATCATGGCATTCAACTATCATGAAAAGACTTTTGAACTACTTGCAATACGTACTCGAGGGTTCATGGAATCTCTATATAACTCAAAGATAAACAAAAGATACGCTTGATTTAAATATATCAAAATGACTCAGGATAATTGCATCGATATATATGAACTATTTACAGTGAATTCGAAAGACAGGTTGAATCACTTGCCTTGAGAAAGGCTGGTCTGGTCTGACTGGTAGGAGCAACAACTGGAGCTTCACTCGACCTTTATGGCAAGTTTTTGTGACGGCCTCAACCCCGGGGTCAGGAGTTGACGTCACTAAACACAGTTTCCTAAAATATAAACAACAGAATTATTATTAGAATATATTAACTTGACCCCAAACCAAGATCCGATCCAGGTTCAAGTATAATTCAGGTTCTCAATAATACAAACTCTTTATTCACTATCTAAGAAACACCAACTTTATTCAGCAACTCTTCAGACCTCATGGTCTGATACAAACTACCTCAGAGGAGCCAGGTCCAATAGGGGCGGGAACACGGGTCGGTCTGACTGATCTTCTAGGCATCTGCAAAATATACATAACAGTTTGCAAGGGTGAGCATAATCGCTCAGCAGTACCAAATATGAATAACAGATTAAAACAGTAAAGTAACAATAATGGGAACAGAGCTGTAATCACGATATCAACATTTCATAATGATAATCAAAGTAACTGGATATCACTAATTAGCATGCTTTGTGAAATCAATATTATAGTGTGCTACGTAATACCAGAGTCCAATTTTAGCATGCTAACCATTTTATAAAACCGTTGTATCAATCAATCATGCTTTCATATAATTCACAAATCCCAATCAGATACATAGCGGATATGTGAAGACAGCTGATCAGGTTATCAACACTAGACGGCTCTAACTGCCATCCCATTTACCTGTTCCGGAACTCAGAGACTAGCTAGGTCTCTGACCTGCTGGACTAATCGGTTTTATATTGCGCGCAACCGAATTAGCCTCTTACGCCACCTCAAAAGGCCTACTCTGGCCCCAATGTATCCCATATCTGACCGTTTTATCCAGTTTTCAAAAACACTTGTACCTATCTCATTTTCAAAATCATTTATCTAGCCAGCACACATATAAAATCCGTTTCGCAAATCATTTCATTTGAGACAGGTACCTTTCGAAGTTACTTTTCCCCAAAACAATTCGAAAACAGAAATTTTATAACTACAGGGGATACGTAACTTAAAACATTTATGTTCCATTACGAGAATAAAACATTTAGCTATCCATATACACTGAACCATAAAAGAATGGTCAGGGGTACTTGCCTTGCAATGCTTTACAAACCCTAATAGCTTTCACGTTGACTTCGATCCTGGAACAACTCGATTGGGATCTACAATTACAGAATACCCTAATTAGTTATGCCGACATGCTTGATATCCTCAAATCCTAATAACCCAAATCCGACAACCCGACTCGCATTATTATTATACACACAAACTCGTAATCACATAGTCACATAGTCGGAAATATTGTTAGGGTGACACATAAATATATATTTTCGAACATATTTTTAGGAAATTTTGGCAGCATCTTCTTTATTTATAAGACTACCCGTCGATTGCAATCGACGTCAACAATTCTCAACCATCCACAATATTATTTTATCCTTTTATACAACTTACACTCCAATACCAATCACAATTAATTATTTAAGTCCGAAAATATTTTACGAAAAATCATTTTATTTATTTATAAAATTTAGGACTCAGAACATCGTCATCACCGTCCACCGTCGACTCACCGAAGTTCATCGTCAACGACGACACAATTTATTGGCGCCCGATATGATACGGGTTCCCAAATAAATTATACTGATTAATATTATTTCCCGCAACGAAAGTTTTAATTTCACGAATACTAATCATTTATTTTCCTGCAGAAAAGAAAATAGTAACTAAAATTATAATAGTTAGCCCACTGCTTTCAAAGCCCAGCCCAACTGCAAGGCCCAACAAAGAAACCAAGCAACAGAGAACAGAACGGAGCGCCACACCCGCGGCCGGAACACGGCAACACACGGCCGCCCACACACACCAACACACCAACACACACATTCACACACACACATATTCACACACACACATATTCACACATACATACACAATCACGCACATATAAATATATATATAAAGGAATGAATCGACTAGAAATCGAACAAAAGAACCGGAAGTAATTACCGGAACTGGAGGCCGGAGAATCACCGGGAAAAAGGAAGAAGAAAAACAGAAAGGAAATGAAGTGAATCGGTGAAGAAGAAGCCGAGAGCACAGGGCAAAGAAAAAAAACAACCGAGATAAAAGAATAAGGTTGAGGGAGTGTAAGATGATGTGAACACGTGTCCTGCAAAATTGGATACGTGTTAACTTCTTAATATAAGTTGTTAACACGTATCCCTGAATACTCAGGGGCTCGATTTTTAACCCGAATTCTTATTTTTTTACGAAACAAAATACGATTTAAATGTATCAGAAAAATCTCGAAATACTCTTAAAATTTCAGAAATTTCCCGAAGTTTACAAAAACATAATTTCAAAATTTTTTAAAACAATTCTTAAGGTACTCTTGGTACCCAGTTTTTAACAAATAATGAAATGACACGCGGTGAAACAAATCCCAAAAATTTTCAAAATAATTTTAAAATTCTTCGTATAATACGAATTTAATAGAATATAAATTTCATAATTTTTAAAGATTCCCATAATTAAATATGGATTTTAGCATTTAACACACTCAGAAAATCATTTAAAAATGAATAATTAACGAAATATTGATTTGTCAATTATATAAAGTCCAAAAAATAATTATTGAAATTATAAAATTAGAAAACCAATTTTAAAGACAACCCAAATATTTATGGAATTAAAATTACCATAAAATCACTTTTACAAGCAAAATAAATCATGTAACTCACTAATAAATCTCACAATTCAATCCCACTTATCAACAAATCATAATTACTTAAATAATAATCAATAACCGCTACCAAAAACCATTATACACATTTTATTTATTTACTTAAACCTTTATTACACTTCCAAATAAAATAGAATTAAAATAAAAATACACGAGTCGTTATATTCCTTCCCCCTTAAAAAGAGTCTGTCCCCAGAATCTAATTTAACTAAACAAATGAGGATATTTATCAAGCATGTCTGACTCCAATTCCCAAGTAGACTCTTCTACTCGAGGATTTCTCCACAAAACTTTTACTATAGGTATGATTTATTCCTAAGGACTCGTTCCTTACGGTCTAGGATTTGAGCTGGTTGTTCTACATAGGATAAATCTGGTTGAAGTTCAATCGGTTCATATTCTATGACTTGATTCGAATTAGGGAAATAGGACTTCAACATAGACACGTGGAACATATTATGAATGGGCTGCCACTGTGGTGGTAACGCTACCTCATAAGCGACCTTTCCTACTTTCTTCAAAACCTCAAAGGGTCCTATGAATCTAGGGCTAAGTTTACCTTTCTGACCAAATCGTACTAACCCTTTCCAAGGTGATACTTTTAGTAACACCAAAGCTCCTATCTCAAAGTCCATGTCTTTCCTATGCAAATCTGCATATTTTCTTTGTCTATCTTGAGCTGCTTCCAATCTTTTCCAAATCAACACTATAGCATCTCTAGTCTGCTGAACCAACTCAGGGCCTAACACTTTCTTTTCTCCTACCTCATCCCAGTACAATGGTGACCCACACTTTCGTCCATACAAAGCTTCATAAGGTGGCATACCTATACTGGCATGGTAGCTGTTATTATATGAGAACTCAATCAAAAGTAGGTGCTCATCCCAATTACCCTTAAAATCTAGAACACAGACTCTCAACATATCCTCTATAGTCTGAATTGTCCTCTCACTTTGGCCATCCGTCTGAGGATGATAAGCAGTGCTCATATTCAATTTCGTTCCTAGGCACTCTTGGAATTTAGTCTCGGGTCTCGATCCGACACTATAGAAACAGGAACTCCATGTTTGGTAACTATCTCATCCAAGTATAACTTAACTAACTTTTCCAATAAATACCTTTCATTAATCGGAAGAAAATGCGCCGACTTAGTCAATCTATCAATGATTACCCAAATAGCATCATGATTCGCTCTCGTCTTTGGCAATCCTACTACAAAATCCATAGCAATGTCTTCCCATTTCCATTGGGGAATCTCCAAAGGTTGTAACAATCCACTCGGTCGTTGATGCTCTGCTTTCACCGTCTGACACACGTGACATTTACTTACCCAATTGGCAATATCTTTCTTCATTCCTGGCCACCAAAAATTTCTCTTCAAATCCTGGTACATCTTGGTACTACCAGGGTGGATAGAAAACCTAGAGTTGTGTGCTTCCTGCAATACCTCGTTCTTCAACTGTGTTACATTAGGAATCCAAACTCTAGACAAAAATCTATACAAACCTTGACTATCTTTTTGAGTACACAGCTCTTCTCCTGTCAAAGTATCCAACTCTTGTTCCATAATTCCTTCTTGACACCTTTTGATCTTTTCCATCAATGCTGACTGGAAAGTAACTTCATATAGCTGCTCCTCACTTTCATTTGGTACTCGAACTTCAATTTCCATTCTTTCTAAATCTTGCGCCAACTCTTCCGTAATCTTAATCATATTCAGCCTTTCCTTTCTACTCAAGGCATCAGCCACTACATTGGCTTTACCTGGGTGATAATTAATTGAACAATCATAGTCCTTTATCAACTCTAACCATCTTCTCTGTCTCATGTTCAGATCTTTCTGCGTGAATATGTACTTCAGGCTCTTATGATCGGTGTAAATATCACATTTCTCTCCATACAAGTAGTGGCGCCATAACTTTAAAGCAAATACTATAGCCGCCAATTCAAGGTCATGAATTGGATATTTTTGTTCGTGAGGTTTTAGTTGTCTGGAGGCATACGCAATCACTTTATCATGCTGCATTAACACACATCCCAATCCTTTCAGAGAAGCATCACTATAAATTACAAAGTTTCCCGTCTCATCTAGCAATGCTAACACTGGAGCCGTCACTAATCTTCGCTTTAACTCCTGGAAACTCTCTTCACACTTTTCTGTTCAAATGAACTTCTCATTCTTCCTGGTCAACTTAGTTAATAGGGATGCAATCTTTGAGAAATCCTTCACAAACCTTCGATAATATCCTGCTAATCCAAGAAAACTTCTTATTTCCGTGGGTGTCTTCGGTTGCTCCCATTTTTATACGGCTTCAATCTTTACCGGGTCTACTTTGATACCTTCCTTACTCACCACATGTCAAAGAAACTGTACATCCGTCAGCCAAAACTCACACTTAGAAAACTTAGCATACAATTGCTTTTCTCTTAACTTTTGAAGGGCAATCTGCAGATGCACCGCGTGATCTTCTGGATTCTTTGAGTATATGAGGATGTCATCAATAAATACAATAATAAACTTATCCAGATACTCCTTGTATACCCTATTCATCAAATCCATGAAAGCTGCTAGCGCATTCGTCAATCCAAACGACATTACTAGAAACTCGTAATGGCCATACCTTGTTCGAAATACAGTCTTGGGGATATCCTCAGGCTTTATCTTCAATTGGTGGTAGCCGGACCTTAAATCAATCTTTGAAAAGTAACATGCTCCCTTAAGCTGGTCAAATAAATCATCGATCCGCGGCAAGGGATATTTATTCTTTATTGTCAACTTATTCAGCTCTCTGTAATCAATACACAACCTCATACTTCCATCCTTTTTCTTCACAAATAACACTGGGGCACCCCACGGGGAAACACTGGGTCGAATAACTCCTTTATCCAATAACTCTTGAAGTTGCTTAGCCAATTCTTTCATTTCAATCGGGGCCATTCTGTATGGAGCCTTAGAAACTGGTTCAGCTCCAGGTATCAAATCAATGGAAAACTCTATCTCACGATCAGGTGGCAATCCTGGTAATTCTTCTGGAAAAACATCAGGGAATTTTCTTACTACAGGGATGTCATCCAAAATAGGGGTCTCTTTCTTCATATCCACTACATGAGCTAAGTACGCTTCACATCCTTGTCTCAGCAATTTTCTTGCTTGCATCATTGAGAGAAACTTCCTATCTTGCCTCTTCCCTTGGTAACTGATCCTTCTATTATTTGAGGTGTACAGAACAACTCTCTTTTTCTTACAATCAATATTTGCCCTATATCGAGATAACCAATCCATACCTAAAATAATATCAAAGTCTCTTAGGTCCCAATGTGTTTGTAGAAGGGGGGTTGAATACAAACAGTACCGAATAATCGAATTAAATACGGAATAAAAAATGTGAAACAAAATTCAAGTTAAATAAAAATATTATTAAACTTAAAAGGTGTTATAACAACTGTATCGATTACAAGGAATTAATCTCAAATTAATTATCACAAATTTAGAATAAATTCGACTTGAACTTTTTCTATTTTTGCAATAATTAGAATCAAATGCTAAACGCGATTTGAGATTAAGTTCTAGGGATTTTGATCCGCTAGATTGTTACACAAGAGCAAGATAAAGATTTCTAGTGGTTTGGATTTAACAATAAAAACTAGAAATATGATCTTCAAATATGCAGATGAAAAGATGAAATATTGCTGCTTGTTTTTCTTTTCTGCTTTTTTCTTGACTTCTGTGTTCTGGATAAAATTGTTGAATGGCTGCTTCTGTCTTTTTAATCAATCAACCGAATCGAATGAACTGGAATGACAATCCCATAGCTGGTAGGACTTTCAGTGAGACTATCCTTTGAACTAGCAAGACAATTTCAATAGCTAGCAAGACTTTCGGTATGACAATCAAATGAACTAGCAAGACTATCAGAATGAACTAGCAAGACAATTTTCCTCCCAGTGTAACTTTCGGTGAGACTATTGAAAATGGCCTGGCATGACAATCGGTATGACAATCCTGATTGTCATGCTAGTTCATTTTCAATTGTCTTGCTGATTTAATGCAGATTTTAATCCAATTAAAATTCTGAAAAACCTTAATATTAATTCAGAATTAATTAATCAATTAATTCAATTAATCAATAAATTAATCTTTGTAGATATAATTTATTTTCTTAATTAAATTATATGACTTAATTAATTAATAGAGAATTAATACTAATCTTGAGCAGCAACCATTCTTCTGAAAATCTTCTGAAAATCACTGTCAATTATGAATCAATTCCACCACTTCAATGTTGACACTCGATGTACTTTCTAGTTCATGAGTGACTAACTTCCGTGACGTTTCTTCATGTCTTGACTTTGACAACTTGATTTTCTTCAGACTAAATCCTTGTAATTAATGATACTTTGACGAGATCTCTGTCACTTGATTAAATCCACAATCTTGATTTATATCACTAAGGCATGATCAATTTCTTGAACTTCTTCCAGTGAATAAATTCCTCAAGTCTGTAGATGAACCTTGTTTCTGAATCCTTTGACAGATATTACTTTGCGAGATCTCTTTGACGGTAGATCCACTATTTACTTATTACATTCTTATTTGAGTTGAGTTGAATCCTCGAATATACCAATAGGCTATGAAATATGCCTTACAATCTCCCCCTATTTGTTTGTTAGACAATAACACACAAATACCTAGAGGATAACTCAACTAACAAATAAGAAAAAGATATAAACAGAAATGCAAAGTAAATAGTAGAAAAGTTCTGGATGATGTTTAACCTTTTCCAGATTCCAAATAGATGTTCCTCTAGACTGAACATATCTTCAAGTAGTTCCATCTTTATTTGTACAACCACATTTCCTGTTGAGAAGCCCTTATCTCTCTTGCTTCTCCCCCTATGAGAATCTACTGATTAAAGAAGATCACCTTCGTTTACCACCTCTCCCGTACAATAGGATCCACAGATAAAAACCAATGGTACTCCCCTAAAAGATTCTTCCCTTACTAGAAAATCACCTTGTGTTTACCACCTCTCCCGTACAATAGGATCCGCAGTTACAAACAACAATGGTGTGGTGTAGTGTACATGTTGGATCTTTTTCTTCCTCCCTGCTACTTCTCCCCCTTAGTTGAGGAATCCTCCAAACTATTTCTTAAGCTTTTATCTCCCCCTTAGAGAAGGAATGTATGCCGTTGTCTGAAGGAGTTCTCATATTTCACTTGGTTGGAACATAAATAACAAGTAGTTTCTCTTACTTCCTCACTGTGAGTGTGTGATTCTGTTTTAGTGTACCTCACATGTGTTTCACTCTTCTCTCCACTCGTGTTTACACTCATTCTCACAAGTGTATCACTCCTCTCATAGCTCCAAAAATCAGTTGTACCCGCAAGGAAAATCACCTTAGCCATCCTTAAGGAGGTCACAGGTGGTGCAATGGGAGTTCACAAATCCCCATCCTTGTTAAACTCGTCAGATGAATCAGAGTCATAATCTACAAGTTGCTAGTTTCCCTTTTAGGGTTCCAGATTTGAATTCTGGGAAGGTAAACAATGATCCAACGAATTTAGCATAAAGATCAAAGTTCCCTTCTAATGTCTGTGAAGACATTTTCTTATGACTCATCAGGTAATATCTGAATCATTGTCAACAAGTTGCCGATCTGCACCTATGTCAGATCCACTATCCGCAGATGCATCCAGGGGATTTAAGCCTGGGGAGGTAGACACTGACCACCGACATATGGCTTTTGGATCAGTATCCTCTCCTAACACCTTTAAAGGCAATTGGTCCATTAACAAACCTTAAACAATCGAATCTGACCTTAAAATGGTCGAAACTCTTGTTTCCGTCAACTCATCCTTTGTGTGTGCAACCTCTCCTTGTGCATCAATAATTGTTTATATTTGAAGTGGTGACACTACATCGGATGCCTTGGCCGACAGGCAAAATTCAATAGACGCACCCTGTTGAGAGAATGAATCTAGTAACTGTTTTTGTGCCTTCTCAGTCATTACATCTTTTCGAGAAGATGTATGGGGGCTAGCAGTTGTCTCGGTTTAAATACTACTCATCTATGTAGGAGACAGAGCTACTGGGTTGACTACAGAACCTTCCTTATATGGTGCACTAAGGCACTATCTCCCTCACGCTCATTCATACTACATTTAGTGGTAAGAGAGTGTTGGTTGGTTCTGTTTCTGTGTTTGTCTTTACAGTCTGGGATAGATGTTGTGGGTTTTCAACCTCATGATTGTCAATGAAAGAAAGTCATTGGAGACTGAACCTGTATCACAGAACATATGGCAATAGAGAGATAAAATGTACTTAAGATATATAATGAATGAAAATTATACATTTAATCTTTTGAGAGAGATGATGTACAATAGTGATTTCAAAGGATTTTACATGAAATAAGAAATCACTAATGTAGAAAGAAGTTTGATTTTCTCCTAAAACTCACTGCACATATAAAACAATATGTTTGTGCCTAGTGATTAGAGAGTTATAAATATGACGACTCAACTAGCTCATATTAAACTGTAACTTCAGTTAGAGTGTCATACCATGTCTTTGACGATTGCTTGAGTAGTACACTAGTTCATACCAACCTGAAGTGAGATTGTGAAGAAGAGATTGCATAGTCCAATAGATCTGCAACTGCAAAGTCCATGAACTGTGGTGCATTGACTTCCTCTTTTGACTCACCAACCAGGAGTACACTTGTACACATCTTACTAGAGTCCAATTCCAAGTGTAATATGCAGCAGGTGCCTGATATGTCATAATATTCTCAAGTCTCGTCACTGGTGCTATATGTTAAATACTGTTTCCTGATAATAACCTAGCACAATATATAAATTTTCAATGATAACATTCCCAGCTTGCAAACAGCCATATCCCTCAGATAAACCTTTGCTGTTATCTCCAAAGGTAACCAGGGGCCAGCTTTCTCAATCCACATTTGATAGCAGGGCTCTATCTCCGGTCATATGTCTTGTTGATCCACTGTCAAGAATCCACACTACCGGTTACACCTGTTTAATGCCCTGCACTACAAATGGATTAGACCTTCTTCGGAACCCAAACTTGGTTGGGCCCGGCATACTTGTAGAACTGTCCTTTGTCAGGCAAAACAACATTTTTAATTTTGATTGCCTCAACTTTCTCAATGACTGAACATTTGACCTTGTAAACAGCCTTAACAAATTTCTGTTTAAGCTTAGGCACAAATGTCTCCTATCTAGCCTTAGAAGGACTAGCAGTCTTAGACCTATCATGCTTCTTGTTATTCACATGCTGACGAGGAGTAGTCTTATCATTAGAAATATGCTTACCATTAAAATAAGCATACATCATATTAAAAGCACAAGACATACAATTAGAAACACCACATGCTTTATGAGAGTGATTAATAGTAGGCAATTTATGCATGGCAGAGATGGCATTTTTGTTATCCAACTCATGTGTGTCTGAGTTAGTCTCAGTTGCTTTCACAACTTTGACTGGAACTTTCGACACACTTGACTTGGAAATAACCTTCTCATTAGCATGATCTTCAGCACGTATTTCTTCCTGAATAACAGAAGAGGTCGCATCAAATGGTTCAGCAATTGATGGTTTATAGAGGGGTTCATCAACACCCTTAAGCACATGTGGTACTTCCCTCCCTTTAGCACAGACACGAGGATGGGAGTTTATGCCTAATTCTCCAATAGCAACATTGTAATCATAACCTATTCCAGATGTTTGATTAACAGATTGCTTACTGTAGAACTCTTTAGCCTTCGAACAAGAATTGAAGTAGGCTCTAACCTTAGTCTCAAGACCGGTGATCTTGTCTTTGAGAATAGTTTCGAGTTTTCTATAACAGTCAACTCTATTCTCTAGAAAAGATACTTGTTCTTTTAATTTGTCTTGATTAATGTGCACAAGTCTTAATTCATTGACCTCTTTCTCAAGGTCTGTGATCTGTAAACTTAACAGTTCATTATCATGATGTGCACAATCTAAGTTACCTCTTAGATGATAAACCATTTCAGCATCAGAAAGTTTTACCTCTATTCTTGACGATGAAGCTTTTTCATCAATAGCCATAAGAGCAAGATTTCCTTCATCTTCATCTTCACTGTCAGTATCATCCCAGCTTCTTCCCTTTGCCAGATAAGCCCTTTCAGAGTTCTTTCCTACTTGTTTTGGCTTCCTACATTCTGTGGCAAAGTGTCTCAACTCATTGCAGTTATAGCATCTGATGGTGCTCCGATCAACCATCCCTATTTTGTATCCACCACTGCTGGTGTTAGAGGATGAAGATCCACCTTTCTGGAATTTGTTGTAGTTGGACTTGTACTTAAGCTTGGGATTCCTCTTGAATCTGACATGGGAGAATCTCTTGACAATTTGGGCCATTGACTCGTCTTCCAATTGCTCCAGCTCTTCCAAGGAATAAAAATCATCACTTGATTGATTTGTAGTAGGAGGATCATATTCTGCTACTAACATATTTTCCTCAGCCTTGGAACACTGTACCATTCTCTCCATTTGTTGAGATTGCTGTTGTTGTTGACCTTCAGCTACAAGTGCAGTAGATGTGCTGACCATTCTATCCTTCCCGTAGACTTCCTTCTGTTGAATCTGCTCCAACTCATAGGTTTTTAACACTCCATAGAGCCTGTCCAAAGAAATCTCACTCAGATCTCTAGCTTCTCTAATGGCAGTTATTCTATGTTCAAGATGAGTTGGCAGTGTTAAAAGGAACTTTTTGTTGACCTCCCTGATTGAATAATATTTCCCATTTATGTTCAGGTTGTTGATCAACACATTGTACCTCTCAAACACTTCAGTAATTCCTTCTCCTAGATTTGATTTAAAATATTCATACTCAGAGGTTAGGATCTCCAACTTGTTCTCCCTAACTTCCTCTGTGCCTTCATTATTCACCTCAATAGTTTCCCACATGTGTTTGGAATTTTTACAGTTCATCACATGTCTGTTCATCAAGGGATCAAGGGAATCAATTAATATTAATTGAAGGCTGGCATCCAAGGAGGCTTCTTCCTTTTCAGCAGGAGTAAAATCTTCAGGCTCTTTTGGATAGGTTCTAGCTTTGGTAATCACAATATCATCTACTATCACCTCTGGTTCCATTAATATTAACTTCTTATTTGGATGGGTGTCTTCGGTTGCTCCCATTTTGATACGGCTTCAATCTTTACCGGGTCTACTTTGATACCTTCCTTACTCACCACATGTCCAAGAAACTGTACCTCCGTCAGCCAAAACTCACACTTAGAAAACTTAGCATACAATTGCTTTTCTCTTAACTTTTGAAGGGCAATCTGCAGATGCACCGCGTGATCTTCTGGATTCTTTGAGTATATGAGGATGTCATCAATAACTACAATAATAAACTTATCCAGATACTCCTTGTATACCCTATTCATCAAATCCATGAAAGCTGCTAGCGCATTCGTCAATCCAAACGACATTACTAGAAACTCGTAATGGCCATACCTTGTTCGAAATGCAGTCTTGGGGATATCCTCGGGCTTTATCTTCAATTGGTGGTAGCCGGACCTTAAATCAATCTTTGAAAAGTAACATGCTCCCTTAAGCTGGTCAAACAAATCATCGATCCGCGGCAAGGGATATTTATTCTTTATCGTCAACTTATTCAGCTCTCTGTAATCAATACACAACCTCATACTTCCATCTTTTTTCTTCACAAATAACACTGGGGCACCCCACGGGGAAACACTGGGTCGAATAACTCCTTTATCCAATAACTCTTGAAGTTGCTTATCCAATTCTTTCATTTCAATCGGGGCCATTCTGTATGGAGCCTTAGAAACTGGTTCAGCTCCAGGTATCAAATCAATGGAAAACTCTATCTCACGATCAAGTGGCAATCTTGGTAATTCTTCTGGAAAAACATCAGGGAATTTTCTTACTACAGGGATGTCATCCAAAATAGGGGTCTCTTTCTTCGTATCCACTACATGAGCTAAGTACGCTTCACATCCTTATCTCAGCAATTTTCTTGCTTGCATCACTGAGAGAAACTTCCTTTGCCTCTGCCCTTGGTAACTGATCCTTCTATTATTTGAGGTGTACAGAACAACTCTCTTTTTCTTACAATCAATATTTGCCCTATATCGAGATAACCAATCCATACCTAAAATAACATCAAAGTCTGTTAGGTCCCAATGTGTTTGTAGAAGGGGGGGTTGAATACAAACAGTACCGAATAATCAAATTAAATGCGGAATAAAAAATGTGAAACAAAATTCAAGTTAAATAAAAATATTATTAAACTTGAAAGGTGTTACAACAACTGTATCGATTACAAGGAATTAATCTCAAATTAATTATCACAAATTTAGAATAAATTCGACATGAACTTTTTCTATTTTTGCAATAATTAGAATCAAATGCTAAACGCGATTTGAGATTAAGTTCTAGGGATTTTGATCCGCTAGATTGTTACACAAGAGCAAGATAAAGATTTCTAGTGGTTTGGATTTAACAATAAAAACTAGAAATATGATCTTCAAATATGCAGATGAAAAGATGAAATATTGCTGCTTGTTTTTCTTTTCTGCTTTTTTCTTGACTTCTGTGTTCTGGATAAAATTGTTGAATGGCTGCTTCTGTCTTTTTAATCAATCAACAGAATGGAATGAACTGGAATGACAATCCCATAGCTGATAGGACTTTCGGTGAGACTATCCTTTGAACTAGCAAGAAAATCTCAACAGCTAGCAAGACTTTCGGTATGACAATCAAATGAACTAGCAAGACTATCAGAATGAACTAGCAAGACAATTTTCCTCCCAGTGTAACTTTCGGTGAGACTATTGAAAATGGCCTGACATGACAATCGGTATGACAATCCTGATTGTCATGCTAGTTCATTTTCAATTGTCTTGCTGATTTAATGCAGATTTTAATCCAATTAAAATTCTGAAAAACCTTAATATTAATTCAGAATTAATTAATCAATTAATTCAATTAATCAATAAATTAATCTTTGCAGATATAATTTATTTTCTTAATTAAATTATATGACTTAATTAATTAATAGAGAATTAATATTAATCTTGAGCAGCAACCATTCTTCTGAAAATCTTCTGAAAATCACTGTCAATTATGAATCAATTCCACCACTTCAATGTTGACACTCGATGTACTGTCTGGTTCATGAGTGACTAACTTCCGTGACGTTTCTTCATGTCTTGACTTTGATAACTTGATTTTCTTCAGACTAAATCGTTGTAATTAATGATACTCTGACGAGATCTCTGTCACTTGATTAAATCCACAATCTTGATTTATATCACTGAGGCATCATCAATTTCTTGAACTTCTTCCAGTGAATAAATTCCTCAAGTCTGTAGATGAACCTTGTTTCTGAATCCTTTGACAGATATTACTTTGCGAGATCTCTTTGACGGTAGATCCACTATTTACTTATTACATTCTTATTTGAGTTGAGTTGAATCCTCGAATATACAAATAGGCTATGAAATATGCCTTAAAAAGTCTCCCAACTCGAAAGGTATTAAGTCAACAGGGAACATATACCCCGAAATCTCTAGGGAACAACTAGGACAAAATTGTTTTACAGGTATTTTATCTTTATTAGCCACTTCTATAGTTAAGGGTTCATCTAAATCTTCTAGCATCAATTACATCTTATTCTCACAATTGACAGATATGAAAGATTTGGACGCTCCCGAATCAAACAAAACGTTAACAGGTACGGAATTAAGAATAAGCGTACCTGCAACCACATAAGAATCATGAACTGGAGACTTCTGGGTCATCTTAAAAGTCCTAGCTCTCACAGTACTGGTTGCTGGTCCTTGAGACATACTCCTTCCCGCATTACCTTGAGTCACTGACTTGCAATTCCTAGTTATGTGTCCCACTTTGCCGCAACTAAAACAAGTAACTCCTCGAATCTCAGACTTACACTCCGTGGAATAGTGACCTTTCTGTCCACACTTAAAACAATTAACATTCTCTCGGCACTGTCCACTGTGCTTTTTCCCACACGTCTTACAATCAACCATTGGCTTACTCATCCTCGTCGGGGCAGAGTTAACTAATGTTGTACCGCGCTTAACTTGGGGAAAGTTTTGCCCTTTAAACTTTTTATTCTTATTTCTACCGAACCAATGCTGAAACTTCTGACTTGCTATTCCTGATTCTGATCTAGCGGGTCCACTTTCAAATTTTCTCTTCTTCTCACTCTGCTCCTTTGCAGCTAACTTCTGATCACTCTCTATCACTAGGGCAGCCTGAACTACCGAAGTATATGTCTTGAGTTGTAAGGCTACAACTCCACTTCTTATTTCTGGCTTCAACCCTTGTTGAAACCGCTTCACTCGTTGGGCTTCTGAACTTACATATTCCGGTGCTATACGGGCCAACTCCGTAAACTTCGCTTCGTATTCCGTAACACTCCTATTTCCTTGTTTCAACTCCAAAAAATCCATCTCCATTTTACTTTGGAGACAGGCTGGAAAGTATTTTTCCAAAAATAATTCTGTGAATCTGGCCCAGGGAACTGGACCTTCTCCTTCTAGGGCTCGCGTAGATTCCCACCAATAATTTGAATCATTCCTCAGAAAATAACTAGTATAATCAGTCTTTAAATCCTCACTCACCTTAGTGAGCGCAAACGCCTTTTCCATTTCCTTTAACCATATCCTGGAAGCAACATGATCTACTTCTCCTTTAAACTCTGGGGGCTTCACTGCTTGAAAAGACTTAAAACTAACACCTTGATTTGCCCCTCTCATCTCATGCTGCTGTTGGATTTGTAGTTGCTGCTGTTGGATTTGCTATTGTTGTTGCTGTATGAGCTGCTGTTGTTGTTGCTGTTGCAATTGTTGCTGCTGCTGCTGGAATTGTTGTTGCTGTTGGGCCAGCTGTACAGTCTGCTGACGCAAAAAGTTCATCAAGTCACTCATGGAAGAACTAGGACCGCAGCCAGGAGGGAAATCCCTGACAGCAGACACAGACCTACGTACCCAACAGGGACGAGGACCAGATCCAGGAATGTCTCGAGGTACATAAGAAGGAACTGGTGGAGGAGGCATAGGGGTCTCCTCGGCAACAGCATCAAGGGGTTTCTCCGTATCTGAGCTATCCGAATCAGAAGCCCGAGATGGAGAACTCGAAATCGCAATAGGCCACTGCCAACATAACAAATATACAGGCAAGACACAACCAGGTCAAGGCAATTCTATCAAAACATTTAATAGATGCCAGGGTAACGCCGTCGAAACCCTCGACTGACTCTAAAGGTTTGCTCCTCTATATGAGTTGCTGACTCACACTTAAAGACTCACGTTATCACCTACTTGACACAATCCCTAACCTGAATCAGGGACTTGAACCTGTAGCTCTGATACCAACTGTGACGGCCTCAACCCCGGGGTCAGGAGTTGACGTCACTAAACATAATTTCCTAAAATATAAACAACAGAATTATTATTAGAATATATTAACTTGACCCCAAACCAAGATCCGATCCAGGTTCAAGTATAATTCAGGTTCTCAATAATACAAACTCTTTATTCACTATCTAAGACACACCAACTTTATTCAGCAACTCTTCAGACCTCATGGTCTGATACAAACTACCTCAGAGGAGCCAGGTCCGATAGGGGCGGAAACACGGGTCGGTCTGACTGATCTTCTAGGCATCTGCGAAATATACATAACAGTTTGCAAGGGTGAGCATAATCGCTCAGCAGTACCAAATATGAATAACAGATTAAAACAGAAAAGTAACAATAATGGGAACAGAGCTGTAATCACGATATCAACATTTCCTAATGATAATCAAAGTAACTGGATATCACTAATTAGCATGCTTTGTGAAATCAACATTATAGTGTGCTGCGTAATACCAAAGTCCAATTTTAGCATGCTAACCATTTTATAAAACCGCTGTATCAATCAATCATGCTTTCATATAATTCACAAATCCCAATCAGATACATAGCGGATATGTGAAGACAGCTGATAAGGCTATCAACACCAGACGGCTCTAACTGCCATCCCATTTACCTGTTCCGGAACTCAGAGACTAGCTAGGTCTCTGACCTGCTGGACTAATCGGTTTTATATTGCGCGCAACCGAATTAGCCTCTTACGCCACCTCAATAGGCCTACTCTGGCCCCAATGTATCCCATATCTGACCGTTTTATCCAGTTTTCAAAAACACTTATACCTATCTCATTTTCAAAATCATTTATCTAGCCAGCACACATATAAAATCCGTTTCGCAAATCATTTCATTTGAGACAGGTACCTTTCGAAGTTACTTTTCCCCAAAACAATTCGAAAACAGAAATTTTATAACTACAGGGGATACGTAACTTAAAACATTTATGTTCCATTACGAGAATAAAACATTTAGCTATCCATAAACACTGAACCATAAAAGAATGGTCAGGGGTACTTGCCTTGCAACGCTTTACAAACCCTAATAGCTTTCACGTTGACTTCGATCCTGGAACGACTCGATTGGGATCTACAATTACAGAATACCCTAATTAGTTATGCCGACATGCTTGATATCCTCAAATCCTATTAACCCAAATCCGACAACCCGACTCGCATTATTATTATACACACAAACCCATAATCACATAGTCACATAGTCGGAAATATTGTTAGGGTGACACATAAATATATATTTTCGAACATATTTTTAGGAAATTTTGGCAGCATCTTCTTTATTTATAAGACTACCCGTCGATTGCAATCGACGTCAACAATTCTCAACCATCCACAATATTATTTTATCCTTTTATACAACTTACACTCCAATACCAATCACAATTACTTATTTAAGTCCGAAAATATTTTACGAAAAATCATTTTATTTATTTATAAAATTTAGGACTCAGAACATCGTCATCACCGTCCACCGTCGACTCACCGAAGTTCATCATCAACGATGACACAATTTATTGGCGCCCGATATGATACGGGTTCCCATATAAATTATACCGATTAATATTATTTCCCGCAACGAAAGTTTTAATTTCACGAATACTAATCATTTATTTTCCTGCAGAAAAGAAAATAGTAATTAAAATTATAACAGTTAGCCCACTGCTTTCAAAGCCCAGCCCAACAGTCAGCCCAACTGCAAGGCCCAACAAAGAAACCAAGCAACAGAGAACAGAACGGAGCGCCACACCCGCGGCCGGAACACGGAAACACACGGCCGCCCACACACACCAACACACCAACACACACACACATTGACACACACACATATTCACACACACACATATTCACACATACATACACAATCACGCACACATAAATATATATATATAAAGGAATGAATCGACTGGAAATCGAACAGAAGAACCGGAAGTAATTACCGGAACTGGAGGCCGGAGGATCACCGGGAAAAAGAAAGAAGAAAAACGGAAAGGAAATGAAGTGAATCGGAGAAGAAGAAGCCGAGAGCACAGGGCAAAGAAAAAAAAACAAACGAGATAAAAGAATAAGGTTGAGGGAGTGTAAGATGTTGTGAACACGTGTCCTGCAAAATAGGATACGTGTTAACTTCTTAATATAAGTTGTTAACACGTATCCCTGAATACTCAGGGGCTCGATTTTTAACCCGAATTCTTATTTTTTTACGAAACAGAATACAATTTAAATGTATCAGAAAAATCTCGAAATACTCTTAAAATTTCAGAAATTTCCCGAAGTTTACAAAAACATAATTTCAAAAAATTTTAAAACAATTCTTAAGGTACTCTTGGTACCCAGTTTTTAACAAATAATGAAATGACACGCGGTGAAACAAATCCCAAAAATTTTCAAAATAATTTTAAAATTCTTAGTATAATACGAATTTAATTGAATATAAATTTCATAATTTTTAAAGATTCCCATAATTAAATATGGATTTTAGCATTTAACACACTCAAAAAATCATTTAAAAATGAATAATTAACGGAATATTGATTTCTCAATTATATAAAGTCCTAAAAATAATTATTGAAATTATAAAATTAGAAAACCAATTTTAAAGACAACCCAAATATTTATTGAATTAAAATTACCATAAAATCACTTTTACAAGCAAAATAAATCAGGTAACTCACTAATAAACCTCACAATTCAATCCCACTTATCAACAAATCATAATTACTTAAATAATAATCAATAACCGCTACCAAAAACCATTATACACATTTTATTTATTTACTTAAACCTTTATTACACTTCCAAATAAAATAGAATAAAAATAAAAATACACGAGTCGTTATAGTTTTCCCTCGTCTCGAGATCCTACAGTAATAATAATAATCCTCATTATAATATATTCTCACCAACTTAACCTATTTACAACCCGAAATTTAACACGGATGACACTTAGGCCTATATGCACTTAATTTTATATTCACTTTTAAATTACAAATGTACACACATAGCCACATATTCTCATATCATATATTAATACCAAATAACACCATATATACCATAATGTAACACTAGGCTTGGATGATCTCGACTCACAACGTAAGTCACTTGGTCGCTAAACTAGACAAAGTCTTCTAATTTTGGCTTCCTCACTCGATGTGCCTTTACTAAACTATCCAAAACCTATTGACCCTCACTTGTGCCTTTTATTCTTCTAACCTTATACTATCTTACAACTATGGTAGTCGACCTAATACTCACTCCTAAGTGTTCTAAAACTATGTGATAAGTGAAAGTGCTCACTGGTGCAAATTTCAGAATGACAACTATAGTTTCTTGAGTGCATTAGACACTCTTAAACTACAAGTTTTCCTTTAAAACTTTTACACAAGACCCTCCTGACCTAAGGGCATCTCACAAACTTGACGTGGCTCAAGGGCCTGGCTTGGGACTTCTTAGGCCTAAGCTAAAAGTTCAAGGTTCCCCTGTTTTTCTGGGCAAAAAACGCCCTGACTTGAACTAACTTGTGACACCTGGTTCTAACTCATATCCTATGAACTATGGTTGGAAAAACTTCTCTGACACTCCCTCTAACTATGACCCAACAGGGCCTAATGAGGGCCTACCCATGACATGGTCAAATCTCCCCATTTCTAAGTTGCAACAAAATTGTCCCCTGCTGGACAGATTTTGTTATTCTACTTGTGCACCTAACAAAATGACATGCAAACCTCCAACCAACACCTGAAACCTTTTATATACTCCCAATACTAACTTCTGGTGGCTTGGGCCTCAAAGTGCACATCAATGACATGGTCAAAACTCACTCTAAACCTCAGAGTTCTAAACTGATTTTCTGTAGAAACTATAACTCTCCTTTCTCCAAGGTTTTAACTTGACAAACTCAACTACCAACAACCCAATACTCAAACCAAGACTTAGAAATGGTAATCTACTGAACTAACTCCCTTATTCTCAAAATAACCATGGGCGAGATCATCCTTACCTAGGGTACAATTATGGAAAAACAAAAAAACTACACTTCACAACTCACAAATCTTCATGCTTTTGAAACAACAAGATATACATTTTTATAAAAGATAACCACGAATTATTACCATGCATCAAGGAGCATTAATCAATATTAACACATTATTCCTACTGAAATTAAGGTTCACTAACAAAATCTTTCCAAATGATCAAAATCTTATAACATTCTAAGAGAAATCCATATGCATGCATGCCTTCGGGTTTTGCAAACCAAAACAACATATATTCTACATATATTCTATCATAAAATTGACATGCAAGCCTAGCATAAGCTATACCTAGATGATCACTTAGCATGCAAAGAGTTTTATCAAATATTCACCAAAAAAATTCAAGCCATTATCACATAAACATGCAAAAATCGAATTAAGCAACAAGAATAGTCTTAGGGACCATTCATTCGGCTCCCATATGGTCATGGCCGAATGAAATGGATGGGAATGGCCATTTAATCATCAAGAGTTTCCCTCTCAAGACTTGGCACTTCTCCATTCCTTGTAGTCCTCTCAAAAATAACCTTAAATCCATAAGAATCAAGGTTGTATTTTGAGTTTCACTAAAACCTTTACATGCAACCTTTAAACTTAAACTTTCTACTCAAAACTCTTTGAAATATGAGTGATCATGGTATGGGAAGTAATATTTATTTGATTGGAAAGTGGGAGCTTGAATGAAGAATGAAGAAAAAGGGAGGGGGGTATGGCTTCGGCCAAAAAAAACCGAGAGGAGAGGGTGGAATGGAGGAGTGTGGAAATGGTGGGGTGAATGTGGAGTAATAATCATGTTAGTTTGGTTTTTATTTGACCAAAAGTGAGTGGATTTGAGAATTTACAAGAGTAACCTTCCAACATAGTTTGGTAGATTTGCATGCAAGGACAAAGTGGTAATTTGGTTAGTAGAATGAAAGTGAGTGGGGTTGGAAATGTCTTCCTTGCCCCTTAGTTAAATTGGAAGAGTATTTGCATGCAAGGGTAGCCATGTAATTTGCTAATTATAACAAATAAAATTTGTAAAGATTTATTTTTATAAAATAAAATACAAGTTCAAAAATTATAAAATTTATACCATAAAATAACTTGGATTTTTAGAGACTTTATAAAATCATTTTCAAAATTTGTGAACAAAATACCTTTTAAAAGAAAATTTTTCCAAGGCTTAGAATATTCCTTATAAATCAAAAATAAAGCAATTAAATAAACTCTAGCTTTGAAAAATCATATACTACATAAAACAAATTTATAATGCAGAAATTTTCACTCACACAAACGTACAATCATTGAATATATTTTTATTCGGCTTTAATATTATACCATATCCACAAATAATATTACATAAAATGCCGGTCGTAACATCCTCTCCCCATTAAGGGATTCTGTCCCCAGAATCTAAGAGAACAGATGAGGATACCGGGAACACATAACAGACTCTAACTCCCAAGTCGATTCTTCGACCTTAGGGTTCCTCCAAAGTACTTTCACTAACTTTACCGACTTATTCCTAAGACTCTTTACTTGCCAGTCGAGTATTTTGACAGGTTGCTCCACAAATGACAGGTCTGCCTGAATTTCTACAGGTTCATATTCTATCACATGGCTAACGTCAGGATTGTACTTCTTAAGCAACGACACATGGAACACATTATGCACATGCTGATACTGAGGTGGTAAGGCCAACTCATAGGCCACCTTTCCCACTTGACTCAATATTTCAAAAGGACCTATATATCTAGGTGCTAACTTCCCTTTCTTGCCAAATCTAAATAACCCTTTTTTAGGTGACACCTTCAGCAACACAGCTTCACCAACTTGGTATCGAACATCCTTACGCGCTGGATCCGCATACTTCCTCTGTCTATCTTGAGCAACAAGCAACCTTTTCTGAATTAACTTGACTGAATCATATAACTGTTGTACCAATTCCGAGCCGAGAATTCTTCCTTCTTCTATTTCATCCCAACTTGTTGGTGATCTACATTTTCACCCGTACAAAGCTTCGTATGGTGGCATGCCGATACTGGAATGATAACTGTTGTTGTAAGAGAATTCAATCAATGGCAAGTGATCGTCCCAACTTCTTGCAAAATCGATTGCGCAATTGCGCAACATGTCTTCGATTGTTTGAATTGTCCTTTCACTCTGTCCATCAGTCTATGGGTGGTACGCCGTGCTCATATTCAATTTCGTGCAAAGACATTCCTGAAATTGCTTCCAGAATCTCGAGTTAAATCGGGGATCTCTGTCTGAAACTATTGATACGGGTACTCCATGCCTCAGTACGATTTCGCGCACATATAGATGAACCAACTTGTCCAGTGACGACTTCTCATTTATTGGAAGGAAATGCGCCGACTTCGTAAGGCGATCAACTATAACCCATATTGCGTCATGCCCGGATTTCGTTCGCGGTAGTCCCACTATAAAGTCCATAGCAATATTTTCCCACTTCCATTCTGGAATCTTCAGGGGCTGAATTAATCCGCTTGGTCGTTGATTTTCTGCCTTCACCTTTCTGACAAGTATAACACTTCGCAACCCATTCTGCCACGTCTCACTTCATATTTGGCCACCAAAAGTTCTTCTTTAAGTCTCGATATATCTTGGTACTTCCCGGGTGGATTGAAAATTTCGAATTGTGGGCTTCATGGAGGATCTCATTCTTTAATTCAGGTACATGAGGGATCCATATTCTGGAAAAGAACCTTAGTATCCCTTGCTCATCCCTTTGAGTATTAATCTCCTCTCCAGATAACTGATTCTTCTCTTTCTCCATTACTTCTTCTTGACATTTCTTTATCTTTTCGACTAGTGTTGGCTGAAAAGTCATTGCGCGAAAAACTTCCTCAACTTTTCCACAATCACAAAGTTCCAGTTCAAATCTCTTGATTTCTTCAGATAACTCATTTGGTGTTGTCATCTTATTCAATCTCTCCAACCTACTCAGAGCATCGGCCACAACATTCGCCTTTCCAGGATGGTAATTTATCGAACAGTCATAGTCCTTGATCAATTCCATCCATCTCCTCTGCCTCATATTGAGCTCTTTCTGAGTAAAAATGTACTTTAAACTCTTGTGATCCGTGTAGATTTCACACTTCTCTCTGTAGA
Source organism: Apium graveolens (assembly GCF_009905375.1). Lineage (NCBI taxonomy): Eukaryota > Viridiplantae > Streptophyta > Magnoliopsida > Apiales > Apiaceae > Apium > Apium graveolens. Next base: position 45,801,505 of record NC_133647.1, on the reverse strand, counting down.
GGTAATGTCTCCAAATCTTAAGTGCGAACACTATGGCGGCTAGTTCCAAGTCATGCGTCGGGTACTTTAACTCATGCGGTTTTAATTATCTTGACACATATGCGTTCACTTTACTGTGTTGCATCAACTGACAACCCAGGCCCTTATGTGAAGCATCGCTGAAAATTACAAAGTTCCCTTGATCGTCTGGAAGTACCAACACCGGAGCTGTTACCAACTTCTGCTTCAACTCTTGAAAGCTATCCTCACATTCTGCACTCCATTCGAACTTTTGATTCTTTCTGGTTAACTTGGTCAATGGCGTGGCGATCTTCGAGAAATCCTTGACAAACCTTCTGTAGTATCCTACCAATCCTAGAAAACTTTGTACTTCCGTAGGAGTCTTTGGCCTCTCCCAACTCATAACTGCCTCAATCTTTGCCGGATCCACTTTAACTCCCTCATTTCCAATGACATGCCCCAAAAATTGAACTTCTTTTAAGCAAAACTCACATTTGGTAAACTTGGCATACAACTTCTCTTGACGAAGTATTTCCAATGCTATCCAGAGGTGCTGCTTATGTTCTTCTTCCGACTTAGAATAAATAAGGATGTCATCAATGAATACCACGACAAATTTGTCCAAATACTTCTTAAATACCCGATTCATCAGATCCATAAATGCGGCCGGAGCGTTGGTCAATCCAAACGGCATTACTAGGAATTCATAATGCCCATATCCGGTCCTAAATGCGGTCTTGGGAATATCTTCTTCCTTGATCTTTAATTGATGGTATCCCGATCTCAAATCAATCTTCGAAAAGTATTTTGCTCCCTTCAACTGGTCAAAAAGGTCATCTATTCTCGGTAGCGGGTAGCGGTTCTTGATCATTACCTTATTCAACTCCCGATAATCTATGCATAGTCGCATACTCCCATCTTTCTTCTTTACAAACAGAACGAGTGCTCCCCATGGAGACGTACTTGGCCGTATCAATCCCTTATCCAATAATTCTTGTAGCTGGCTTGCCAACTCTTTCATTTCTGCTAGTGCCATCCTATATGGGGCCTTCGAAACTGGTTCCGTGCCTGGAGCAAGGTTGATCTCGAACTCGATTTGTCGATCTGGTGGTAAGCCTGGTAGTTCGTCGGGAAACACATCGGGAAACTCGTTAACTACAGGAATATCTTCTAAGCTAGAGCTGCCTTTTTCTGAATCCACTACATACGCTAGGAACGACTCACAACCTTTTCTAAGTAGCTTCTTGGCCTGAACAATTATAAGAAATAGTTGTTCTTGCCTCTGCCCCTTAAATACTACCTTCTCTCCACTCTTCGTCTTTAAATACACTTTCTTGGTCTTACAATTAATCTGAGCGTTATTCTCTCCTAACCAATCCATTCCTAAAATAATGTCAAACTGTCCCAACTTGAAGAGTATCAAGTCGGCTGAAAACTTATACCCCGAAATATCGATCTCACACTTTGGACAAAATTGATTCACAGGAATCTTCTCTTGGTTCGCAATTACCACATTTACTACCTCACTCATAATCATTTTATCACATTGGAGCTTATCAACAAAAAATTCTGATATAAAAGATCTTATTGCTCCCGAATCAATCAATACTTTAGCTTTGACATTATTGAGTAAAAGTGTACCTGCTATCACCTAAGAATTCTGAACAGCATCCTTCATCTTCAAATCAAATGTCCTTGCTGTTGCTTGCGGGGTTGGTGTAGGTGGTGGAGGTAATGTCAATACCTCAGCTGGCACGCTTGCACTGGTACTTGCCACGTTCATTAAAGCTTTGACTGGTCTGGTTGCCTTGCACTCCCTAGCCATGTGTCCAGTCTTCCCACACTTGTAACACGTAACTCCTGGCTTCGGCATCTTGCACTCATTTGCCAAATGTCCCTTCTGATTGCACCTATAACATGTCATGCTCAACTTATTACATAATCCAGGGTGCCTTCTTCCACAGTGCTTGCATTCTGGTCTCTGGAACCTGTTTTCTCCAACTTGCCCTTGGCTTGCCTGATTGTTCCCCTTCGATTCTTGCCTTCTACCCAAATTTCCTTTCTTTTGAAAATTTTCTCCCTTCTGGAATCCGATCCTCTTTACATTCCGATCTTGTAAACTTCCCACTTCAGACCTTTCTCCATAAAATAGAACCTTCCTCTTCTTGTTATCCCTTTCCTTCCTTGACTGCGTCCCATTATTCTCAATCAGAGCAGCTTTCTGTACTACTCCCGCGTAAGTTTCAAGCTCAAACATAGCCACTCTATCTCTGATCCAAGGCTCCAATCCTTGTTGAAATTTCTTTGCTTTTTCCTCCTCAGTGCTGGTATACTTCATCACAAACCTTGACAACTCAGTAAACTTCTTCTCATACTCCAGTACAGTCATGTTCCATTGCTTCAACTCAAGAAATTTAAGTTCCATTTGATTCTGCATGTACTTAGGTTAATACTTGTCCAGAAATAATTTCTTAAATCTCTCCCAAGAAACCTGCTGAGTGACTTCCATAGCTTTTACTGATTCCCATCAATAGATAACTTCACCCTTCAAGAAGTAAGTAGCATACAACGTCTTCTGATCGTCTCCTAACTGTACCAACTCAAAAGCCCTTTCCATCTCCTTGATCCATGTGTTAGCTATCACTGGATCAGTGGTATCATGAAATGCAGGTGGGTTCACGTTCTGAAAAGCCTTGAAAGTGACAACTTGTCTAGGTGGTACTGGTGGTTCAGGTGGTTGGTGTGGTTCACGGTTATCTTGGTTTTCAATTCGTTATTGAAGAGTTAGTTGTTGTTGAGCTATAGCATTGGTTTGCTGTTGCAAAGTTTCCAGTAGTCGAAGAATGTTTGGGTCTGTGGTGGATGTGGTTGTTGGGTTCTTCTTTTTGGGAGGCATGATCCTGAAATAAGAGTTGTGTCAAAACAGATATGAATGATAAAATGATTCGAGGGTATCGCATGGCAATCTTATTTTACATATGGGGTCAAGTTTCCAAATTAAGCAGATATGGTGATGCATATAAAAACATAAACTAACAGTTGAGAGCAAATAGAACAATAGAACATAATTATTGAAATTTTTAAAGGTCACAATACATAGGATTAGGACAAAGTCTGATTCTAGGAATAACAGGCTTATTTAAAGGAAACAATGGAAATAACTGGGGATTCCACAGAGTCTGATAGTACAATAACATGAAAGGTAAATGGAAAGAACTAAGGCTCCACTCCATCTGAACGGGGCTTGGTAGTCTTTTCCTCTCGAAGCGTCTTCACAATACTCTGGAGCTCATCCGCCACCATCTGAATGACATACTGGCTGGTGCGGTCCCGGTGCGTTGGCATCTCCTCAAGCTTAGTGTTGACGTACTGAACTAAGGTCTCAAGTCTCACAGTCATCTGCTCCTTGGGTTTCCCTTCATAGTTTCGGCTGTCCGGATACACGTTCTTCAGTCGGTCTATCAGCCGGTCGTACTTGCCCTGAAGCATGTCGAACTCACGCCTCAACTCAGCATACACCGTGAAAGCAATAGTGTCGTCCGAACCAGAGGATGACGAGGAATGCGCCCTTTACTAACAACCAATAAGAGGAGTATTAATAATAAATTTACTTAACCTAATCTCTCGCATATAATCTATAACCTACACACATATCCTATAACCTATTTGGGTTGTCCAGGGACTGTAAACCGTAGCTCTGATACCAAAACCTGTCACGCCCCCAACTTGAACAGTAAAATAAATATAGCTATTACAAAATTTTAAAAGAAATAACATAACCAAATCCAAGATCTTACAGTTTAGGGTTTGGAACAGCCCAACACTACCAACTATTACATCTGATTTTAAATAGCGAGTCCTCACACAAACTACTATCACTTATTCTACCCGAGCTCGAACATAAGCATCAGCATCACAGGTCTTACGGGCAGTCTGCTTGAATCTAACCATAGCTGCTAGCTGTAATATCAGGGTAAAGCAAGGAGTGAGCCAAATGCTCAATAAGTGCTAACAGTACGATACAAAACATAAATCGAGATATACATTAAAGAATGATAATGGAAAGACATAACCAATGATAACGAGAGATAAAACGATGTGAGATGGCATCATTTTTGCTTGCATCAAAACAATTTTAAAATCATGTCTTAATCAAAATCATTTTATGACGCTACGGATTATAGCCGGTGATCAGCCGCGAAGTAATCCCGAACCTCGCTAGGTTCTAAAACATTAATGGGAATCCCTAGGCAACTTTTAAGCCTAATATAAGTGTGGAAAGGACTCGCGTCTCAGTCCAGATCCACTATTCAAGAAAACATGTATCCCCCTTTGGGACTGAAAACCCACATTTTATTTATTTCAAAAACTGATGCTGAATTATAACAAAATCTCTTTTAACAGTAAACATTTTTATCAAGGGATTATAGATCAACTCGAAACACGGGAAATATGGTACTAGATCTCAGGGCCATGATTCACAAAACTTTACTCTATTAGGATAACTAAAAGGTTTTCATATATCAAAACTTGGACAAGGAAATTTAGTGAGGCTAATGGATAATATGAAGGGGTAATGCCAAACTGGGCTTAAAGCAATGGTTTTTCGTCAAGGTACAGGTGTTGGATCATCAAGAAGATAAGCTTCATGAATACTAAGGGTGTTAAGGTACGAAGAAATGATCTTTAGCTCAGGATATATCAGAATTGTCAAGCATTAGGATAAGAAAGAGGGGGATCAATCAATGAGGAATCACTTTGATAAATATCTGGCTTTCAGGATTCAAGGTAAGTTTCAAGTATCAGGATGAGATATCAATACTTAGGAATCATCAGCATGTTAATCAAGAGGATCAATCAAGTAATATAACAACTCTTCAATTTATCATGGCATTCAACTATCATGAAAAGACTTTTGAACTTCTTGCAATACGTACTCGAGGGTTCATGGCATCTCTATATAACTCAAAGATAAACAAAAGATACGCTTGATTTAAATATATCAAAATGACTCAGGATAACTGCATCGATATATATGAACTATTTACAGTGAATTCAAAAGACAGGTTGAATCACTTGCCTTGAGAAAGGCTGGTCTGGTCTGACTGGTAGGAGCAACAACTGGAGCTTCACTCGACCTTTATGGCAAGTTTTCCCTCGTCTCGAGATCCTACAGTAATAATAATAATCCTCATTATAATATATTCTCACCAACTTAACCTATTTAAACCCGAAATTTAACACGGATGACACTTAGGCCTATATGCACTTAATTTTATATTTACTTTTAAATTACAAATGTACACACATAGCCACATATTCTCATATCATATATTAATACCAAATAACACCATATATACCATAATGCAACACTAGGCTTGGATGATCTCGACTCACAACGTAAGTCACTTGGTCGCTAAACTAGACAAAATCTTCTAATTTTGGCTTCCTAACTCGATGTGCCTTTACTAAACTATCCAAAACCTATTGACCCTCACTTGTGCCTTTTATTCTTCTGACCTTATACTATCTTACAACTATGGTGGTCGACCTAATACTCACTCCTAAGTGTTCTAAAACTATGTGATAAGTGAAAGTGCTCACTGGTGCAAATTTCAGAATGACAACTATAGTTTCTTGAGTGCATTAGACACTTTTAAACTACAAGTTTTCCTTCAAAACTTTTACACAAGACTCTCCTGACCTAAGGGCATCTCACAAACTTGACGTGGCTCAAGGGCCTGGCTTGGGCCTTCTTGGGCCTAAGCTAAAAGTCCAAGGTTCCCCTGTTTTTCTGGGCAGAAAACGCCCTGACTTGAACTAACTTGTGACACCTGGTTCTAACTCATATCCTATGAACTATGGTTGGAAAAACTTCTCTGACACTCCCTCTAACTAAGGCCTAATAGGGCCTAATGAGGGCCTACCCATGACATGGTCAAATCTCCCTATTTCTAAGTTGCAACAAAACTGTCCCCTTCTGGAGAGATTTTGTTATTCCACTTGTGCACCTAACAAAATGACATGCAAACCTCCAACCAACACCTGAAACCTTTTATATACTCCCAATACTAACTTCTGGTGGCTTGGGCCTCAAAGTGCACATCAATGACATGGTCAAAAATTACTCTAAATCTCAGAGTTCTAAACTGATTTTCTGTAGAAACTATAACTCTCCTTTCTCCAAGGTTTTGACTTGACAAACTCAACTACCAACAACCCAATACTCAAACCAAGACTTAGAAATGGTAATCTACTGAACTAACTCCCTTATTCTCAAAATAACCTTGGACGAGATCATCCTTACCTAGGGTACAATTATGGCAAAACAAAAAAAACTACACTTCACAACTCACAAATCTTCATGCTTTTGAAACAACAAGATATACATTTTTATAAAAGATAACCACGAATTATTACCATGCATCAAGGAGCATTAATCAATATTAACACATTTTTCCTACTGAAATTAAGGCTCACTAACAAAATCTTTCCAAATGATCAAAATCTTATAACATTCTAAGAGAAATCCACATGCATACATGCCTTCGGGTTTTGCAAACCAAAACAATATATTTTCTACATATATTATATCATAAAATTGACATGCAAGCCTATCATAAGCTATACCTAGATGATCACTTAGCATGTAAAGAGTTTTATCAAAAATTCAAGCCATTATCACATAAACATGCAAAAATCGAATTAAGCAACAAGAATAGTCTTAAGGACCATTCACTCGGCTCACATATGGTCATGGCCGAATGAAATGGATGGGAGTGGCCATTTAATCATCAAGAGTTTCCCTCTCAAGACTTGACACTTCTCCATTCCTTGTAGTCCTCTCAAAAACAACCTTAAATCCATAAGAATCAAGGTTGTATTTTGAGTTTCACTAAAACCTTTACATGCAACCTTTAAACTTAAACTTTCTACTTAAATCTCTTTGAAATATGAGTGATCATGGTATGGGAAGTAACATTTACTTGATTGGAAAGTGGGAGCTTGAATGAAGAATGAAGAAAAAGGGAGGGGGGTATGGCTTCGGCCAAAAAAGCCGAGAGGAGAGGGAAGAATGGAGGAGTGTGGAAATGGTGGGGTGAATGTGGAGTAATAATCATGTTAGTTTGGTTTTTATTTGACCAAAATTGAGTGGATTTGAGAATTTAGAAGAGTAACCTTCCAACATAGTTAGGTATATTTGCATGCAAGGACAAAGTGGTAATTTGGTTAGTAGAATGAAAGTGAGTGGGGTTGGAAATGTCTTCCTTGCCCCTTAGTTGAATTGGAAGAGTATTTGCATGCAAGGGTAGCCATGTAATTTGCTAATTATAACAAATAAAATTTATAAAGATTTATTTTTATAAAATAAAATACAAGTTCAAAAATTATAAAATTTATACCATAAAATAACTTGGATTTTTAGAGACTTTATAAAATCATTTTCAAAATTTGTGAACAAAATACCTTTTAAAAGAAAATTTTTCCAAGGCTTAGAATATTCCTTATAAATCAAAAATAAAGCAATTAAATAAACTCTTGCTTTGAAAAATCATATACTACATAAAGCAAATTTATAATGCAGAAATTTTCACTCACACAAACGTACGATCATTGAATATATTTTCATTCGGCTTTAATATTATACCATATCCACAAATAATATTACATAAAATGTCGGTCGTAACAATGCATATGATAATTGTTGTGTGTATATTCCTGTATATATGATTTTGAAGATATATATGATATGCATGATGTATTGTATAATCATGTGATGGTTTTATATATCGCTGTATATGTATATATAATATACATTTTTTTATTACGGAGATTGTATACGGTACGATATTTTGAGAAAACTGAAGAGCTTTGGTGAAATCTGTGTCGAGTGTCCGGTTTGTACAAATAATATGTATTTTCCGACTGGAATTGGGTCACTAAGCAAGATTGACATAGTCATCTTTGCATATGTAAGCCATTGGATGTCGTTACATGCCTTGAAACAACGATTTTTAGTTTTCAGAAAGCTGATTTTAATTTTCTGGATTTTGATAAATATGCTATGTTTGATTATATAATCTGAAATATGATATGTGATACCATGTTAAGATTATAAGTGTTTTGTTATGTGTCATGTGATAGCATGGTATATGGTTATGGCCTTAAGACGCTTTAGTTAATGGTTTTTTATTTATGGTTTTGGTTTCTAAATACAACTTGCATGTTGTTTATTCTTTGTAATTCGTTTATCTCGAATGTAACTCGAGTTGTTCTTGTAACTGTATTAGACTTTTTTATTATTATTATTATATGTAATAATTAATGGAGACTTTCAAGGAAGAAGGTAGTCAAAAAGGGGATGTTGGAGCAATGAAGAAAGAAGCAGAAGACATGTAATAGTATAGTATTTTAACCACCATATGTTGACCTTGATCATTTTATTAGCTTGAAAGATCACATAGTATTGGGCCATAACCATGACATAATTTGATTTATGCACTTTATATATATGTGATGTATATGGTGTAATGTATGGATATATAATGCATTACTAATTAAATTATTTATGTTTGTATTAGATACGACACTCATGCCATGCATGCTTAAGAAAGATAAAATATGTAATGACTCAAGATTTTAAAATTTACAAAAGATTATGAGATTCTCATATTCATGAAACATGGAATAAAATACGAATCTTATTTATTTCTAATATGGGGAGATTTTGTCAAAAAAATGGGTCATTGAACTTGTAAGGTTGTGGGTTTTAAGCGAGACTGATGTGACTCCCTCACTACCTGGAAATTAAACCATTGACGAGTATCGATTTGAAGTATTTTATTCAACGAAAAATTGGGAATCTCTTTATGATGGAATCATGATCGTTTTAAAATTAACAAAACCCTAAAATTAATATTAAGTTGATTAGATGCCTTCCAATGAGTCCAATATGTTAATCCTTTAGATCGATAAGGAGTGGGTCCGCCAAAGTGAAGTACTCCCATCTATTGTGGGATGGCGTGTTGAAGTATATGATACTTTTTAGACCTTTGGGTTAGACTTAATTAAGTTACCACAATAGGATTGTGAACTTAGAGGCATGGAGTTTGGCAAGATTTATTGGATAAATACGAACAAATGTTGTTCCACTAAACTATCCAAGAGTTATGTAGTTGATATAATTAACAAATGTTGTCTACCTAAATAATCTTGTTTTGGGAGAAAAGCCAAAGCTGACCTAAGATATGATGAAATATGGATCTTGGCTCACTAGAAAGTATATAGAAGATATTCTTTCCGAATTAATAGTTAGGGCTAGTAATTTGATAAATATAGTGGGAGATTTATATATTTTAAATATATATGAATAATTACTTGAACATAATTTAATAATCATCTATAGACTAATTTATCTTATGTATTTTAAAACATTGTAGATATCAAATGGCAAATAATTCAAAGAACTTCTCTTTGCGATCAGTCCTTGAGAAGGACAAACTAACAGGAACAAACTTCATTGACTAGCAGAGGAACTTGAGGATTGTCCTCAAACAAGAGCGCAAGCTCTATGTAGTAGATATTCCTCACCCTGCACCTCTCCCTAAAGGATCATCCCGTGCTCAATATACTGTTTATCAGAAGAAATATATCGATGATCACACAAATGTTCAATGTCTCATGTTAGCGACCATGAGTGTTGAACTTCAGAAACAACATGAGAATATGTATTCTTATGATATGATTAAGCACCTTAAACGTTTAAATGATTGAACGCATGTAAGCAGGGACAACGTGATTCAGTTGGACCACATGTTCTAAGGATGATAGGGTATATTGAGTACCTTGCCAAATTCAGTGCCCCGATTGCTATGGAGCACCAGATTGATCTAATTTTGCAATATTTAAACAACAGCTATTCTCAGTTTGTGATGAATTATAATATAAATGAGATAGATAAGAACCTCACCGAATTGTTGGCAATGTTAAAAACTGTTGAGACCAACATTCAGAAGGCGTCCCCTGCTCCTATGTTGATGGTGAATAAGGGGAAGGCCAAAGGAAAGGGTAAATGAAAAGGAAAAAGCAAGATGGGTGGTGTTCAAAGGGTTAGTGATTGTCAGTATTGCAAAAAATAAGTTCATTAGAAGAGGAACTGTCATGCTTTTTTTATTTGGAGGATATGAAGAAGAAGAAGAAGGATGTTGCCACTTCTGATTAAGGTATTTATTTTATAGAAGTCAGTTTGTCTACTTTTACTTTATGGGTATTAGATACTGGATGTGATTCTCACATTTGTATAAATATGCAGGAACTGCAGGGAAGTAGGACATTGGAAAAGGGAGAAGTCGACCTACGTGTTGGCAGTGGAACAAAGGTTTCTACTTTAGATGTAGGACTTACCATTTATCGTTGCCCACTGGGCTTGTTTTAGAACTAGATAATTGTTTTTATATGCCTGCGATTTGCAGAAACATTATTTCAGTTTCTTGTTTGGACAAGAAAGGTTTATCGTGTTTGGTTAATAATAATAGTTGTTCCTTTTCATTAAATAATGTTACCTATGGGGTTGCAAATTTGTTTAATGGTTTATGTGTTCTTGATTTAGATACTCCCGTCTATAACATAAATAATGATAATTAATGTATTAAGACGATAGACTCAAGTCAAACATACCTTTGGCATTGTCGTTTAGGTCACATAAATGAGAAACACATTTCCAATTTATATAAAGATGGTTACTTGGTTAAGTTTGATTTTGAATCATACGAAGAATGCAAATCTTATATCATTATCAAAATGGCTAAATCTCCTTTTACAGGACAAGGTGAAAGGGCCACCGAACGATTAGGACTTATACATAGTGATGTATGTGGTCCAATGCGTATGATGGTAAGAGGTGGATTTTACTACTTCATTACATTTACTGATGATTTCAGTAGATATGGATTTGTGTACCTTTTGAAGAACAAATCCGATTTTTTTTGAAAATTTCAAAGAATACAAGGCCGAAGTGGAAAAGCAAACAGGGGAAATATAAAAGTTTTACGATCAGCTCATGGAGGAGAATACTTAAGCCTTGAGTTTAAAGTTTTCTTGAAGGAGTGTGGTATCATATCACAGCTTACTCCTCCTGGAACGCCTCAATGGAATGGAGTTTCTGAGAGGAGAAATCATACCTTGTTGTACATGGTGCGATCGATGATGTGTCTAGCAGATCTTCCGATAAGTTTCTGGGGTTACGCTCTGGAAACGGCTGCATATACATTAAACTGAGTTCCAACTATATCGGTTCAAAAGACTCCATATGAGATATGGACTAAAAATGTCATAGCATGTCATTTATGAAAGTATGGGGATGTAAAGCGTTTGTGAAATGCTTGGTCTCTAACAAGCTAGGACCAAAATCAGATAAATGTTATTATGTGGGATATCCTGACGAAACAAAAGGGTATAGTGTTGGGAACCACGGACTTAGGGTGTTACTACGTTTTACGATAAAGATTACGAAAAGAGGATTACCATGTTAATGGTTGATTCCACGCTCTTCTGTTTCATTCCCAAATTCCCTTGAGCGAAGTGTGGCCTCCATCTTCTCAAGTTATCCTCTCTTCTTGCTCCTTGGTGGCTACAATATGTTTTCACCCAATTCCAAGCAAGAAGAGAATAAGAATATATATAGGCTACAATAGGGACCATGGATAATTAGGTTGGGCCTTCTAATTACATCTTGAGCCTAGCCCAATATAATTAAATATTAATTCAATCCACTAAAGAATTAATATTTGCACTACCTTTCCTAATACCGTAATTTAATTAATTCGATTCCAATATTATTTGCTTATTAAATTCCCCATGTTTAAAATATCATATGTCCATTAATTAAATAAATTACTGATAATTTATTTAATTAATATCTTTTATCCTTGATCATCCACTCAACCTTTATTTAATTATGCCAGAATAAATTCCACCTGCAGGGTTTTCACATAATTAAATCTTTTTGAGCTTTCAAGGGGACATCATTAACCCGAATATTATCAGGACATGGATTCCTTCAATAAATAATATCCACCATGTATATAATTCCATCACCCAAAATATAATAATATAATTCAAAAGAATTATTTCATATATAAATCAAAGCATATAAATAATATACACGTGTTAATTACTATTTCCGGATTAAGAACCTAAGCATTAATAATAACATGGAATCTTAGTTCTCCTTCTTAATCAATATTAATGGAACAATTCTAAATTTGATCCTGTTCAATATACACAAAGTATACTAGTATTATTTATTAGTCAATACAAACTAATCTAAATAATACTACAGCCATACCAGTGGATTGTCCAACACCACTTGTGCTGTGAACCTTATTATATTATATAACCGTATTTAACAATCTAATATTCTGTATCCCATTTGATACTAGATTGTTCACAATATATAATATTAGACAACATGTAAACATTCAAATGATTCTCAAATAAACTGGCCAGAAATAAATGTATATACTTCAAAAAATATTTTCAGTATACACTAACAATCTCCCACTTATACTCAAAATATTCTATGTGTACATCAGTGTTTATTTAATCCACTATTTGATTGGAAATCTGAATCAGTATATCCCAAAGGAAATAGATCTGAGGCCTTGTAAATTAACATATACTTCTTAGTCCTTCACAGGTACTTGAGTATAGTTTTTACTGCACTCCAATGTTCCTGACCTAGGTTCGACTGATATCTACTAACCATGCCTACAACAAAGCAGATGTCAGGCCTCGTACATAACATAGCATACATTAAGCTTCCACATGCCGAAGCATAAGGAACTGCTTTCATGCTCTCTATATCCTTAGGTGTCGAAGGACACTGCTTCTTAGATAGAGCAACTCCATGCTTAAAAGGTAGAAAACCTTTCTTGGAGTTCTGCATGTTAAAACGAGCTAATACTTCATCAATGTAGGGCTCTTGAGATAAAGCCAACATCCTTTTCTTGCGATCCCTTATAACTTTGATCCCAAGGATGTATGCCGCTTCACCTAAGTCCTTCATTTCAAATTGTTTGAACAACCATGCCTTTACTGATGACAACATCTCAACATTGTTTCCAATAAGTAAAATATCATCTACATATAGTACTAGAAAAACCACTACATTACCTTCACTTCTCTTATACACGCACGATTCGCTTGGACTTTGATCAAATCTATATGACTGGACTGCCTGATTAAAACGAATATTCTAGAAGCTTGTTTAAGTCCATAAATAGACCTCTTAAGCTTACATACCAGATGCTCTTGGCCTTCCTTAATGAATCCTTTTGGTTGCTGCATATAGATGGTTTCTTCAAGACTTCCATTAAGAAAAGCTGTCTTGACATCCATTTGCCAAATCTCATAATCGAGATGAGCTGCTATAGATAAAAGAATACGGATTGACTTAAGCATGACTACCGGTGAAAAGGTTTCCTCATAATCGATACCTTCTTTCTGAGTATACCCTTTCGCAACAAGTCTTGCTTTCCAGGCTTTCACCTTTTTATCTAATCCCCTCTTTTTCTTGTAGATCCACTTACATCCAATAGGTTTTATACCTTTGGGTGGTTCCACGAGCTCCCAGACCTGATTAGAATACATTGATTCTATCTCAGATTCCATCGCCTTTTGCCAAAGATCTGCATCTTTGTCTTGTGCTGCCTCTTCGTATGTACGGGGATCATCATCATGTTCACCAGAGACCAAGTCTGAAGACTCTCCCAAAAACATGAATCTATCAGGCTGTTGAACAACCCTCCCACTACGACGAGGCACTAGTGCGGTATTAGTGACAGGTTGTACATTATGTTGTGGTTGTTCTACTTGTACTACAGCTTAATGGGTATTATTTTTCCCTCCCACTAGTTCCTCTAAAACGACACTACTCATGGGTTTGTGATTCATTATATATTCCTCCTCTAAGAATCTTGCATTGGTGCTAACAATGACATCCCGATTCTTCGGACTATAAAATAAATATCCTTTCGTTCCCATGGGGTAGCCTACAAACAACCTTACTTCTGTACGAGATTCTAACTTAGTCGCGTTCTTGTTCAGCACATGTGCTGGACAACCCCATATTCGAATATGTCTTAGACTCGGTTTATCCCCGGTCCACAATTCTAAGGGGGTTTTAGGAACCGACTTAGAAGGTACTAAGTTCAGAAGATAAGCTGTTGTCTCTAAGGCATGTCCCCAAAACGACTTGGGTAAATCCGAATAACTCATCATCGATCTAAAACTCTCTAAAAGAGTCTGATTCCTTCTCTCTGCTACAGCGTTCTGCTGGGGTGTGCCTGGTGCAGTTAACTGGGATTCTATCCCATTTTCTGATAAATATTCCCTAAATTCTCCAAGCAAGTATTCGACACCACGATCTGATCGTAGTGACTTGATACTTTTATTAAGTCGCTTCTCCATTTTAGCTTTGTACTCTTTGAACTTATCAAAGCACTCAGACTTACGGCACAACAAATAAACGTACCCATATCTAGAATAATCATCAATGAAAATGACGAAATATTCATAACCACCTCTTGCTTGGATATTCATGGGTCCACATAAATCAGAGTGAACCAATTCTAACAGTTGTTTGGCTCTATTCCCTTTTGCCTTGAAAGGCCTATTAGTCATTTTACCTTTCAAGCAGGATTCACAAACTGGAAATGGCTCCACTGCCAATGAGCTTAAAGGCCCGTCTACTACCAATCTTTGAATCCTCCTCAAGTTAATATGACCTAATCTCAAGTGCCAAAGATATGTTTGGTTCAAACTAGAAGGTTCTTTTCTTTTAGCAGAGTTAGAAGATGTGTTGTTCAATTTCCTAAATTGCAGTTGCAGTGCAGGTTGACTAGGATTAATTATATACAAATTTTCTTGTAATGTACCAGAACATATAATTCGTTTATTCATCATAATAGAAACATTATGATCCAAACAAACATTATAACCATCCAAAGCAAGTTTAGAAACCGAAATTAAATTCCTTCTAAAAGAAGGTACATAAAGACAATTGTTCAAAACCAAAATCCTATCAGAACCAAAAGATAAATGAATAACTCCTACTGCAACTACTGCTACTTTCGTAGCATCTCCCATGAACACGTATATCTCACCATTTCTAAGCATTCTGGATAGTTGGAACCCCTGCATAGAATTACAAACATGATCAGTGGCTCCTGTATCTACACACCAAGTGCTCGTAGATATAGCCGCTATAAATGTTTCTGTAACTAGAGAAAGAGACATACTGGTATTGTTTGTCTTCTTAGGAAGAGGACAATCCTGTTTTCAATGACCTGACTATTTGCATCTGAAGCACTTTCCCTTAGGCTTTTTCATACCACCCTAAACTCCCACTGCCTTCACAGTTTTCTGTGTCTGAGTCTTTTTCTTCTTCTTAATACCTTTCGGCTTAGAGAAAGAACCTTTCTCAGCCACATTCACTTGAACATTCTGCCGATATAATCCTTCAGCTGCCTGAAGTTCTGTCAGCAGTTCCGCGAGACTATACTGCCTCTTGTTCATGTTGTAATTCAAGCGGAACTACTCAAAACTCTTGGACAAGCTCATAAGGATAATGTCAATCTGGGTTTCCCCATCAAGTTCAGCACCAAGGATCTCTATCTCATTCAGATGCGACATCATCTTGAGAACATGATCCCTTATAGGTGTGCCTTCAGCCATCTGAGTGTTCATTAAAGCCTTCATGGCTACTTGCCTAGCAGCCCTATTCTGATCTCCAAAAAGTTCATTGAGATTAAAGAGCATATCCGAAGCAGTGGCCATAGACTGATGCTGATGCTACAAAACACCCGACATTGCTGCCAGAATGTAACATCGTGACATCTCATCAGCCTTAATCCACCGTTTATAATACTCTTTCTCATCTTCAGGAGCATCAGCAACAGGCTGTTCATACTTGGGTTCATAAGTGCAAAACTTGTACTCCTCAGCAGTCAACACAATGTCCAAATTTCGTTTCCATTCAATATAGTTAGGTCCGGTAAGTTTGTTATCCTTAAGTGTGGTGAATAGTGGATTAAAACCCATTTTATCCTGAGAATCATGCATAAAAACATCACATAAATAAGGGTGCATTAATTATTAAGAGCTATTGATTCCTCTAACAATTATTTAAAATTAAATGCACTAACATCTAAAGACCATAAGTTTCTGGTACGCCACGATGTGTGACATGTATACCACCTAATTTTGTTTAAATGTTACTTCGGTCCTATTACTAAATAATATGCCACGTTGGGGTGGACTATATTATTTTTCATAGCTAAGTGTATACCATCATCAAATCTTAAATTATTCGAAATTTATGGAACTTGGTACGCCACGATGGGTGGCGTGTATACCTTCCAATATTCGTACGCTTAAAACCCACAGCCTTACAAGTTCGATGAACCCGTTTTTGACAAAATCGCCCCAAATTAGAAATAAAGAAAATCTGTATTTATTCCTTTTAAAATTTATTAATTTAAGAAGTTTGTTCTAGTAATTTCTATAACATTCTAGACACCATAAATTACATACCACGATGGGTGACGTATATATAATTTATATTCGTCTTTATGTTAAATTACCTACAACCAATAATGGAGACCATGGGATTTAATTTCATATTAATTCCCTCTCCCACTTAGAATTTTTTTATTAAAATTGAGGAATTTTAAAATTAAATGGGGTCCTATGTTGTTATAATTATGTCTAAACATGCATTCAAAATACACACATAATTTTAGCAACATATAACATTTAATTAAAGCAATAAATAAAATTTATGTCCATGTCGTCCTAATTAAGTTAAACATGCAATTTTAAAAGAATTACACACATAATTAACGACACACATAATCAATAAATTAAAGCAATAATTAAAATTTAATGGAAAAAATTAAAATAAATTTCCACTATTATGGCCCTTGAAAAAAATCCAGCTCTCAAAAAAAAATCTGCCCCAAGCGCGCCCCGACGCCCCGACGCCCCCAGCAGCCCCAGCAGCCCCAGCAGCCCCAGCAGCCGCAGCAGCCCCAGCAGCCCCAGCGCCCCAGCGCCCCAGCAGCACCAGCAGCACCAGCAGCCCCAGCAGCCCCAGCAGCCCAGCATTACCAGCAGCCCCAGCAACCCCATGTAATCGCACAGCGGAACAAAAAAACTACCGAAATTGATTTCCGATTGCACATAACTATTACAAAATACCCGGAACAATTACAAAAAAATAGATCTAATACAAAACAAATTTTGTAAAATCTATTCTAACACGATCAACCCTCGTGTAAATTACAACCACGATTAAACCACGTGGAAACCAAAACAAAAATTAACCACGATTAAACCACGTGGGATCCAAACACATAATTAAAATATACATGGCCATAATAGTGGATTAAAAACCTGCATCAAAACCAATACAAGCAAAACACTATAAACACGCATATATAATTACGACATGGACATTATATCATAAAACGTAGAACCCAGTACCAGGCTCTGATACCAATTACTGGGAACCACGGACTTAGGGTGTTACTACGTTTTACGATAAAGATTACGAAAAGAGGATTACCCTGTTAATGGTTGATTCCACGCTCTACTATTGTATTCCCAAATTCCCTTGAGCGAAGTGTGGTCTCCGTCTTCTCAAGTTATCCTCTCTTCTTACTCCTTGGTGGCTACAATATGTTTTCACCCAATTCCAAGCAAGAAGAGAATAAGAAAATATATAGGCTACAATACGGACCATGGATAATTAGGTTGGGCCTTCTAATTACATCTTGAGCCTAGTCCAATGTAATTAAATATTAATTCAATCCACTAAAGAATTAATATTTGCACTACCTTTCCTAATACCGTAATTTAATTAATTCGGTTCCAATATTATTTGTTTATTAAATTCCCCATGTTTAAAATATCATACGTCCATTAATTAAATAAATTACTGATAATTTATTTAATTAATATCTTTTATCCTTGATCATCCACTCAACCTTTATTTAATTATGCCAAAATAAATTCCACCTGCAGGGTTTTCACATAATTAAATCTTTTTGAGCTTTCAAGGGGACATCATTAACCCGAATATTATCAGGACATGGATTCCTTCAATAAATAATATCCACCATGTATATAATTCCATCACCCAAAATATAATGATATAATTCAAAAGAATTATTTTATATATAAATCAAAGCATGTAAATAATATACACGTGTCAATTACTATTTCTGGATTAAGAACCTAAGCATTAATAATAACATAGAATCTTAGTTCTCCTTCTTAATCAGTATTAATGGAACAATTCTAAATTTGATCCTGTTCAATATACACAAAGTATACTAGTATTATTTATTAGTCAATATAAACTAATCTAAATAATACTACAGCCATACCAGTGGATTGTCCAACACCACCTGTGCTGTGAACCTTATTATATTATATAACTGTATTTAACAATCTATTATTCTGTATCCCATTTGATACTAGATTGTTCACAATATATAATATTAAACAACATGTAAACATTCAAATGATTCTCAAATAAAGTGGCCAGAAATAAATGTATATACTTCAAATAAATATTTTCAGTATACACTCATATAGTGGGCATGATGAAGATCGAGATGTACAAAATAACATTGAACCAGAGTTGGAAAGTGGGCAGGATGTACATCAAGATGTTCCTAGTCCTGAAATGTAGGTTGTTCGTAGATCTAGTAGGGCTCATCCTGAGCCATAGAGATATTATGTATTTCTCTTGACTCAAGATGATGATGTTATTCTCATAGATAATGATGAGCCTCTAACCTACCAAGAAGCTATGAACAGTCCAAACTCCAAGAAATGGCTAGAGGCCATGAAATCCGAGATGGAATCCATGTATCAAAATAAAGTATGGACTTTAGTTGATTCACCTGAATGGCTAAAACCTATAGGGCGCAAGTGGGGTTTCAAGAAGAAAACTATCATGGATGGTAAAGTACAAACCTATAAGGTGTGACGAGTGGCAAAAGGTTTCATACAAATTCATGGTATGGACTATGATGAGACTTTTTCACCAGTTGTTATGGTCAAGTCCATCTGGATTTTGCTAGCAATAGCTGCTTACTATGACCATGAGATTTGGCAAATGGATGTCAAAACCGCTTTCTTGAATGGAAGCCTTGTGACAAACACTTGAGTGTACAGTGGAGTAAAACACATTATGAGATCACTAAATAGAAATCACACACTTGCACCAAATTATAATCTCTTCACTTGGTTGTATGGTCTTACCCCTCTGCCGTGATATATTTTGAAGGATTACTCAACTAAGGGGGAGATAATATAAGAGATGATGAGATCATCATAGAAAAATAGTCTTTCTTATGCTAAGGAAGAGAGTTTTCACCTTTGTTGTACTAAGGGGGAGGTTCTTCATCTCAGGGGGAGAGATTATTGGTTCTGAGTTTCAAAATGTTTTCTATGTGCTTTAAGGGAAGAGTTGAAGATTGAAGATAGTATTTGGAAGATTGGAATACGTAT
The DNA here is from genome assembly GCF_009905375.1 of Apium graveolens. Taxonomy (NCBI): domain Eukaryota; kingdom Viridiplantae; phylum Streptophyta; class Magnoliopsida; order Apiales; family Apiaceae; genus Apium; species Apium graveolens. The sequence goes on along the minus strand of NC_133647.1, from coordinate 45,781,924 downwards.
TTATGTGCAACTTTACTTAAGGAAGAGAAGAATCAGTTCTCTGCTAAAGCTGAAAGTTTATAGAAGATGCAGAAAGTATAAGATAGTTTTATTTACAAGTCCACAGCAGAATGTTGAAAGCTTAGTGAACATCTATTTTTGGAGTTAGTTGAGTTATCCTCCAAACTGTTGCTTCTCCATTGTTATTTGACTACTAGGTGTAACAAGTAAAATATGGAGAGATTGTTGAGCCAAGATTGAAGCTGAATGTTTAACTCAAAAATACAAGTTTGGATTACTTAACATAGAATAAAGGACTTGTAAATAATCTATGATCCACTAGAATCAGTTCAGATTAATGACTTGGTATATACATAGTGATCTTAGTAGCTGTAATGAAGAAGACGTCAACAAAAGTACATATGAAATTCAGTAATATATTCAAGCAATGGAGGAATAAGGTTAAAGTCATTTGAAATAGTTATTAGGGTTAGTGTGAAGACCTGAAGGATTCTAATTGAAGCTAAATTGATATAATAGAAGACTTGACAGTGAATTATATAATTCATAATACGAAGAACTGAGAGTGGAACTAGTCGTTTGTGAATCAGACCAATTCCACTACGCGCCAATGATCCATGAAAGGGAACTAAGTATTATTCGCAGAAGAACTGTTAAGTGTTATTCATAATCAAGATTAATGTCAAAAATTTGATTATGAAGACTCTAAGATTGGAAGATTATATGACAAAAGATTGAAGACTCAGAGATATAAAGGACTATAGCTCATGGCATACAAGAATAACCTAAAAGCTTAAAAATACTCTAAGTAAAAGCTCCTAGACTTGCATTGTCGATTTTTAGGCTTAAAAGCAAGCACATGGGTCAATTTCTAGCCTTATTTGATTGCATTGTTGATTAGTAGGAAGCATTGTGTCGTTATCATGTACATGGAGAAGGAGTAGACTTGATTTCTCTCTCCTTGGTCGACTACTAAGAGCTCTAAACAAGGCATTATCGATTTTTAGCTCATTTCCATATTACATTGTCAATTTTTACATGTAAAGGAAGAAAGAGTAGAGTACTAACAACTAGGTGGCCCTATGTGGTCAATATCTAAGATGTCCAAAGTAATTGGTCGATTTCTAGCAAGTCCCACATTGTATTGTCGATTTCTAGATCCTTGAAGAATGTATGGTCGATTTATAGACTTGTATAGTTGATTTCTAGGACTACAGGACAACTTACCACCTACTATAACTCAAATTGTTTGGACTATAATGATCCACATGTCCCTATCTTCTTAACCAATTCATATCAGCCTATATATCCTTCAGATCCTGAAGAGCAAAGAAGCACTCTCTAAAAAATAGTAATGAAGCTCTGCAAAATTCTTTTTGCGAGAGAATAGTTCGATTTTATTAAGGTTTTACAAGGGAAAATGTTGCTCAAATATCTTCACATCATTAAAGATTTACATTCCATATATCACTCATTCATTAGATCTTGCTTTAAAAGTTATTTTGAATATCATTATTAAGACTTTATATTTTTAGAGTGATAGATAGCATTTGATATCTTGTATTCTGTGTTGTAAGCAAACCCTCGTGGTTATTTTTCTTAATATAAAAACTTAACCCCAAATATTGTGTGTTGAATTGTTTGATTTATTTTCCACTGCATTAATAAATTAAAAATGATAAACATGCAATCACCCCCCTCTATATGTGTACTCTAGAACTAACATATAATATTCATATTTCAAGTTGAACATGACCAATATTTAGATTAAACCACTTGCAAGTGAATATTTTATTAACAAAAAAAATTTAAGAGCTATCTAGTAGCACTTAAAATAGAGGACAGAACAGAGGCTCTTAAGATTTTTAAGAGCCAGTAGGAGCTTGTTGAAGCTTGAGTTTTTGACTTACTCTTTATATTTTGGTTTAAGCGCTTGTTTGAATAGCCTATTAAAGATGCTCTTAAAAATCAGTTCTGTAGGCCTGTATTTGTGATCAATTTTAAACTGTTGTTAAATATGTAATTTAATCGGTTTTCTTGAATTGAACTAGTATTTTATTCATAGGTGACATCAGTTTCATTGTTTTCAGTTAACGTCAAACCTTCACGAGGCATCAATTATTTCTTTTAGAAATGGTATGTTTTGGGTATTTAAACTTAGCATTTTGTGAAAAAAACCACTGTCTATTATAATTATCAACATCAGTTTATTTTATAAGCTTAAAAAACTACTTTTAGTTTTGATTGCTATATGAACCCCGTGCTTGCATATATATGAACCAAAATTAACTAAAAATAATAATCTCAACCAAAAGCAAAAGGCAATTCTACTTTCATTACCAACAATCCAATACACTACCAGTTTTTTCACATTAAAACATCCAATATTTACCACCAATTTACATCCAAACATTCAAGCAAAATACTAACAACATTTGGACCAGTCCACAAGTTTTAACACCAACCACCAACTACTAAAAATCCAGTACCGATCGATCTCCAAATGACTAACACATTCTAAACAAAATACTAGCCATTATTTAAAATACATTCTAAGAATGGCACAAACATACCAACAGTGGTTTCAAGATCGATTAAGTACTATGCTAGAAATATGTTGTAGTCTTGATGATAACTCAGCAAAACACCTTATGGCATGTTTGGATACCATCATTTCATTTGAAATGATGGATTTGTATCAAATTCACCATTTGGATAGATTAGGAATTAGGATTTGGATTTGATTCAAATTCCAGCTATTTAAAACAAAGTCAAAATCTGAGAATTTGAATTAACAAATTTTTTGGTGTCATTTGAAATTACAATCATCTTAATTTTTTTAATTGTTCCTTATCTTTCACCCTCTCTCTCGATCTCAATCGACTCCATCCCTCTCGCCACTTCACATGATGATGAGATATGTTTATGTGATGAACTCCGATGCCGGGTATAGGGCGGAGATACTGCCCGGTGATAACTCCAGTAAGGAGCGCATGTATATGGGTAGCAAGTGTGTGACTCTGTGTATGTATATTATATATCAGTACGATGTGTTTTATGTATGTATGATGCATGTATATAAATATATGTATATCAACATGATTGTATTTAAGAGAAAGGGGGAAGACGAGGGAGAGAGATTGAGAGAGAGAGAGAGAGAGATTTTTATGAAGTTAGTGCTAGCTTGCTAGGTGTCTTACTGTCGAGGTTGTCTCCAGATTGTGCAAATGATGTCAATTACCTGTGTTTATTCTTATATTTGTTTTCTTTGATTTTCGAATAGTATTGTTGAAATAGAAAAACATAATTTAATAATTGGATGCTATAAAAAAATTGGAATTATTAAAGATTTTATGATAAGATAAAAATTGATATTTTATAATTAAAAAATTATTTTTTTTCCGAAAGAAAAAATTTATATTTTTCAAATATTTAAATTGAATTTTCAAATGAAATTCTATTAATTAACAAACAATATTAGAATTTGAAATTCATCATTTGAAATTTATTGATTTCCAAACAATAAAATAGAATTTAAAATTCTGAATTTCAATTCTAGGAATTAAATTCCCACATTTGAAATAAATTCTTCCTATCCAAACGCAATCTTAAGTAAAATTGTTAAGTTTCATTTATTAGCCTTCAACGGATAACCACAGTCTGTCTAACCGTTGAAGGAGTAACTTATATTAATAAGTATGTAGCACATTCTGTACACTATGATAGCTGAAATATTTGGGAGTTTTAGTGATTTTTAAGTCATGTTGACTACTATCAAGATATACAAAATAGGTGGGCTAAGTGTAGATATAAAATGACTTGTAATTTTTTTATAAGTAAAAGAGTATCAACTCCTAAGGAAACATCTCCAACTGCTAAACTACAAACTTCAATGGATGACTCAATATGCCTTCAATGGATAAGCTAGTCAAGAGGTTTTCAATTGATATCAAAAAAAGCTTCAACAGATGACACTAGCATAGTGTCAACGGATGACAACAATGAAGCTTCAACGGATAACACTAGCATAATGTCAAAGGATTATCAACAAGATAGCAGTTGATAGTGACTCGAAAGAGGCTGACAGAGTCACATGAGTTGATAGTGCACAAAAGGAATGTGGCAGCCTGCTTATAGGTTTTAGAAGAAAATGAAGCATTTCCATTTCCATGCAAAACAAGGTTGTTCAATGATGCTATATCTTTCTTGGATTACATTGGACAGAGAAATGAAGAAGCATATGCTTGGACCTAGCTGTTAGGAATATTATTCTTGTTTTGTTGCACATGTAAACTTGGTTCAATATAAATCAAGTGTAGCAAGTATTTAGATAACAAGTAAGAACTCAATAGTTTAGCAAGCTTTATCTTTAGAAAATACTCTCAAGTTCAAAGTTGTAAAAAAATACTTGTAAGCAGTTGTGTGCAATTTGTATCACATAGATTTCTTCAAATATACATCTCCGGCGGAAAGACAAATCCACCAGAAAGTTTGTAAACGTTTTGTTTTTTTACTTTGTGAGTAGAATACTTCAAATCTTTATTTGCATGCTTTCTTATTCAAAAACATAGTTGTATATTTTATAAAGAGTTTTTCAGAAAATAAAAAGAAACCAGGATTCCGTTCACCCCCCCCCCAATTCTGTAATTATATTGTTGTATTGTTGGGAAATAACAATTGGTATCCGAGCTAGCTCTTAACTTATAAAGAGTTTAAAGATCAAAGCAATCAAACAACATTAGAAAGAAGCATATTGGAGTGAATATTCCAATTCTGGACAAAGACAACTATCATCACTGGAAAGTGAAGATGCACCTTTATCTACTCTCTCAAGATGAAAGCTATGTCAACTGCATATAAAATGGACCTCATATTCCTCTCAGGGTTGTAACAAATGTTGTTGATGCTACTGGAAATGAGCAAACTATTCCAAAGCCTAAAGCAAAATGGACTGATGAAGATATTGAAGCAGTACATAAACACAAAAAGGCCATGAACATATTATTCAATGGTCTTGATCAAGACATGTTTGACAATGTCATAAATTACAAAACTCCTAAGAATATTTGGGATACAGTTCAAGTACTATGTGAGGGAACCGAGCAAGTCAGATAAAATAAAATGCAACTTCTCATACAACAATATGAACACTTCCATTTTGAAGATGGTGAGTCCCAGAATGATACTTTCAGTAGATTTTAAAAGCTGTTGAATGGACTAAAGTTGTATGGAAGAGTCTACCAAACCAAGGATTCTAACCTAAAATGTCTAAGGTCTTTACCAAAGGAATGGAAGCCAATGACAGTCTCTCTCAGAAATTCACAAGAGTACAAGGATTTTACTCTTGAGAGATTGTATGGAATTTTGAAGACCTATGAACTTGAAATGGAACAAGATGAGCTTATAGAGAAATAAAGGAAGAAAGGTAGGTATGTGGCATTGGTAGCTGAGCATAATAGAATGGTTGAAATGAATGTTGAAGCTTTTAAAACTGCACCAAACATTAATGTTTGTGAAGGAAAGTTTGAGATAGGCAAGGGAAAAGGGTTGATGGCTGAAGATGAAGGCTGTCCAAGTTAAGATGACATAGATGAAGTTGATGAGCATCTGGCCTTTCTGTCTAGAAGATTTGAAAAGCTCAAAATCAAGAAAACATTTTGAGCTGTGAAGCCTAACAAAAACATGGTTGACAAAACCAAATTTAAATGTTTCAAGTGTGGGCTAAGTGGTCATTTTGCAAATGAGTGCAGAAATCCAAATTATGAAAAGAAAAGGTTTGAGCCTATAGACTATAAAAAGAAATATTTCGAGTTGCTCAAACAGAAAGAGAATGCATTCATAACTCAATAAAATGACTGGGCAGCTGTTGGAGAAGATGCAGATGAAGATATGAACTATGTCAACCTTCCTCTCATGGCCAAGTCAGATGAAACAGAGGTTAGCTCATCTAGCAATCAGGTAATCACTATTAATCTTTCACATCTTTCTAAAGAAGAATGCAATGATGTTATTAATGAAATGTCAAATGAATTGTATCATTGACGTGTCACACTTAAATCACTCATAAAAGAGAACACTAGAATTATAGAGAATAATCTATTTTGAGTGATAGAAATGTTTTCTTAGAAACTCAATTTATTGAGTTTGAAAAATTGAAAATTCAGTGTAAAATTGCTAGAGAAGAGTTAACAGAGTCTTTGATGAAAGAAGAAATCCTGAAAAAGCAGCTTGAACGAGAACAAGAAGTCATTAAGGCCTAGAAATCCTCCGGGGATGTTAGTGCTCAAATTGCTAAAGTTCAAGGAATTGAATCATTTTGTGAAAAATCCTGGAAGAAATAAAAAAAGAAACTGAACTTAGATTTAGTTGATGGTCTGTCAACGGATGTTGAATCAATGGATGATGAAGCTCATTCGTTGAATGATGAAGCTCATCCATTGAAGGAGAAAAAGGCCATTAACCAAGGAAAGCTAGCAAAGCTAAATGATAAATATGGTTCAATAACAAAGCATTTTATCTCAGGAGAGTCAAGAAAAACCAAAAATGCAAGTAAAGTGAATGTAGGACAGCTGTCAGTTACGCAATTGAATGACAGATTAGAAAAGATGGAGGTTAAAATAAAATCCAAAAGGAAAACTAATAGAAATAGGAAAGTAGGGATTAACAAACACAACAACTACATTCCTGATAAATATGCACCTAGAAAAACATGTGTGAAGTGTGGTCGTGTTAATCATTTGTCTACTAATTGCAAGTCTGTTAAGTTTGCACCCATGTTTGCACCTCCTTCTTTGCCTAACATGCCTATGTCACCTATACAAGCCATGCCTATTATGCCTCCACAGAATTCACATTCACATTTTACTAATATGTCATTTGTACATAATCCTTACTATGTTGCATTTAATATGCCATAAATGCCATATAGCATGTCTTTATGGAAGAACATGTACGTATAACCTATGTCATATCATGTTAAACACAATGTGTCTGATGAATCTCAAACTAATCATGTGTTTCAAAGTCCTACTCCCAAGATAAAGGTTGATCTTGAATCACCTAAATCTAGGGGTGGAAAGTCTAATAAACATAAGAAGAAAGCTGAAAAACCAGGACCCAAAGAAACTTGGGGTACTAAAATTAACTTGATTTGGTTTTGATATATGCAGGGAAATAAAAAGAATCTATGGTACTTAGACAGTAGAAGCTCAAGGAACATGAATGGAGATTCTACTCTGCTCACAGAGTTTAAGGAAAAAGTTGGCCATATCATTACCTTTGGAGATGACAACAAAGGATATACTATGGCATATGGCTTGATTTCAAAAGAAAATGTCATCATTGATGAAGTAGCACTAGTTGATGGACTCAAACACAATATTTTGAGTGTCAGCCAAGTGTGTGATAAAGGCAACTCAGTTACCTTCAATTCAGAAACCTGTGTTGTCACTTGGAAAAAATGACAACAATGTGGTCCTTACTGGGATAAGGAAAAGAAATATGTACTTAGCTGACTTTAACTCCACGGATGCAGATTTAATTACTTGTCTCTTGAGCAAAGCAAGTCAAGATAAAAGTTGGTTATGGCACAAGAAGTTATCTCATTTGAATTTCAAGATAATGAATGAGTTGGTCAGGAAAGACCTTGTTAGAGGCATTCCTCAAGTTAAATCTTCAAAGGATGGACTATGTGGTGCTTGTCAGAAAAGAAAGCAAAAGAAAGCATCATTCAAAAGGAAACTTAAAACAACAATTGATGAACCATTATAACTACTATATATGAATTTATTTGGAGCAGTCAATGTATTATCAATTTTGAAGAAGAAGGATTTCCTAGTGATTTTAGATGATTTTTCAAAATTCTCTTGAACATATTTTCTTGGATGAAAGGATGAAGCAAGTGAAATTATCATCAATCACATCAGGCTAGCAACAATCATCCTGATCTCAAAGTGAGAGGAATAAGAAGTGACAATGGTACTAAGTTAAAGAATTCTATAATAAGGTTATTTTGTGAGGAAAATGGAATCATGCATGAGTTTTCAGCTCCAAGGACACCACAATTAAATAGAGTGGTGGAGAGAAAAAACATGTCATTGACTGAAGCTATAAGAACTATGCTATAAGAATCAAAGTCCGCATATCTTTGTTGGATATGCTGTTAGAAAAGCATATAGAGTCTGCAATATGAGAACCAATATTGTTATGGAATCTGTACATGTTGTGTTTGCTGATAAAAAGATTGAAGTACTGGAAGATGAAGGTTTCCATGAAAGCCTTAAATTTGATAATGTTGAGATGTTCTGTGATGATAGTGATGATGAAAGTGGTCTGGAAGGAATGGCAAAAGGATATTCAAACTTGTCATCAAATGAAGCAACAACAGTTAATGCACAGAGTGTTGCATCCGTGGAAAGATAAAGTGCAACATCCGTTGAAAGACAAAGTGCAGCATCTGTTGAAAGACAAAGTGCAGCATCCATTGAAAGACAAAGTGCATCATCCATTGAAAGACATAATACAGCATCCGTTGATGATCATTCCTCAATAGGCACTAAAGGTCATTCTAGATCACTATTTGATGGAACTCAATCTTCAAATCAAAGATCCACCAACTCGGGGAGAGTATCATCTAGTCAACACTCAGTCACACATCAAGACATCGATGAGGCCACTTCATCTAGAGAAAATTTACAACCTCAAAGAAAATGGACTAAGAATCAAATATTTAAACTAATCATTGGTGATGTAACATCTAGAGTGCAAATAAGAAGAGCGACTCAACATAAATGTCTATATAGTAGCTTTCTATCACAGGAAGAACCAAAAAGGTTAGGAGAGGCTCTAATGGATTCATATTGGGTTTTAGCTATACAGGAAGAGCTAAACCAATTTGAAAGAAACAAAGTATGGAAGCTGGTACCCAAACCTAAAAACCAGAATTCTATTAATACTAAGTGGGTATTCGAAAACAAGATGGATAATGGTATAGTCATAAGGAACAAAGCTATATTGGTTGAAAAAGGATACTCTCAGCAAGAGGGAATAGATTTTGATGAGACATTTTCTTCAGTTGCAAGACTTGAAGCTATCAAAATCTTTCTAGCCTATGCAACTCATGCCAATTTCAAAGTCTATCAATTGGATGTGAAAAGTGCATTTCTGAATGAAGAATTGAATGAGGAAGTCTATGTTATCCAACCTCCTGGTTTTGAAGACCCCAACTTTTCAGACTATATATATTATCTATTAAAAGCACTTTATCGATTGAAGCAAGCACCTAGAGCATGATATGACACCTTGTCAAAGTTTCTTTTAGAAAATCACTTCACTAGAGGTACTGTTGATAAAACACTTATTTTAGAAATATAAATGACGCTACTATACTTGTTCAAATCTATGTGGATGATATAATATTTGGCTCTACTGATGATAAACTTTGCAAAAGATTTTCCAAATTAATACAAAGAAAATATGAATTGAGTATGATGGGAGAACTAACTTATTTTCTTGCTTTACAAGTTAAGAAAGTTAGTGATGGAATATTCATTAGTCAAACTAAATATATTTATGATCTTTTAAAGTAGTTTGATTTAATGGATTGCACATCTATAAAAACTCCCATGGCCACTGCCATCAAACTTGAATTGAACACAATTGAAAAGTCTGTGGACATTTCAAGTTTTAGAGGTATGGTTGGCTCACTTTATATTTAATAACTAGTAGACCTAATATTATGTTTGCTACATATCTTTGTGCTAGATTCCAAGCTGATCCTAGGAAATCTCACTTAATAGCTATTAAAAAGATTTTCAGATATCTCAAAAGGAAACCAAATATTGACATTTGGTACCCTAGAGATTCTGGTTTTGACCTAATTGGCTATTGAGATGCAAATTATGCAGGTTGCATGATTGACATAAAAAGTACAACAGGAACATGTCAATTTCTAGGAAACAAGCTAGTGCCTTGGTTTAGTAAGAAACAAAACTCAGTCTCTACTTCTACAACTTAGGCTGAATATATTGCTGCTGGCAGTTATTGTGCACAAATTCTATGGATGAGAAATTATTTGTTGGAATATGGTCTACATGTGGACAAAATTCCAATCTTCTGTAACAACACAAGTGCCATTGCCATTACTGAAAATCATGTGCAGCATTCAAGGACAACATTGACATCAAGTATCATTTCATAATGGAACATGTTATGAATGGTACTTTGGAACTTCACTTTGTTCCAAGTGAACAGCAAATTGTATACATCTTTATCAAGCTACTTGATGAATCAACATTTACTAGGTTGTTAAGTGAGTTGGGTATGCTAAACTACTCTTAATTTTTTTATTATTGATGTCTACACAATTTGTAATGCAGCCAGAAATAAGTTTGATTTTCTTGATCAAGACATGAAAAGTGAAATTTTGACTAAGTCAAAATTACTCTTCGACGGATATTCCTTATCTGTTGAAAGTCAAATATATTTCTGTATACATTATCCTTCAACGGATAATGGTATCTTTGACACCGTTGATTTTTATCAATCATGACTGTTAATTCTAAAACATCATCTGTTGAAATATACTTACAGTCGTGTATGTATACGTTGATGGATAGTTTTATAATTTTTATAGTCTACTTTACTTTTAAACAGTTATTTTTGGCATAAATCATTGGATGTTAATTTTTATTTTGATCATTTATGTGCCTTAATTTAAGAAAGTATAAAAGCTAATTCATTTTCAGATCTCATTTTTATCTCTCTTTAACTGTTCAAGGCAAATTTTATTCCCCTTCTTCCCAAAACCCTCTTTCTCTCTATAATTGCAAATTCAGTAAAAATGGCACCAGTTGTAAAGATTATATCTCAAACCGGGTACATTTATGAAAAGAACAACTCTGTTGCTCTGGTGGACAAGAGCGTTGCTCATGAAGACTATCACAGAATGATGGATTTCATAAGCAACTATAAACTCTAGTATTCTATGCTCGAGTCACCAGTCATCTACTGTGAAGTTATTAAGGAGATATGGACTACTGCTGTCTTCAACTCTAAGGACATGAATATTGCCTTCACTGTCAAAGATAATAACTACTGTATCAACTGTGATGAGATTCAAGCATGCTTTAAATTGCCAGAAAATAACACAAACACTCCATACACTGATTTTGATGTAATTAATATGCTTAAGTCCATGGGTTATGCTTTAGACACTACTAGTATAGGTAGCATTAATAGAAAAGGACTAGGAAAGAATGGGGTTATTTGTGTGATGCCTTTATCAAAATGTTTTCTGGTAAATTAAGTAATTTTGATGTTGTTACTTTGGCTTTAATCAACATGTTGTATATGCTCATGTCTGATAGATTTTATAACTTTAGCAACTGTGTCATGTTATAGATAGGTATAAGTTAGAGATGTTTAAAAGAGGCCAATGAATGTGTACTACGCTAGATTCTTTATGATGCTTGCTAACAATGTTTCTAAGAACCTAAAAATTGAGAACCTGTCCAATAAACTGGATTGTTGGGTTCAAGAGAATAGGGTGCTTGCAGACCTCATAAGGAACAACCTCAACAGTGAGGTGCCTCTCAATTATCTTCCTATCTTTGAGGCACCTCAAGTAAGTCAGGTAACCACCTCTATCTTTATCTCTTCCCAACCTTCAATTTTTTTGCTTTCTACAATGGCAATGGAATCTGTGATAGTGATCAAACATATTCCTACCCAAGCCACTAACCCAAAAATCTTGAAATCCAAATCAAAGAAAAATATCTCTAGTGTCTCTCAAAAGACACAAGTTGTAAAATCCACTAAGGCACCCGAAGGGAGTGTTCAGGATGGTGAGAAAGGTGAGGGAAGGGGTGAACATCAAAGAAGCCCCAATGATAAGGAGAGTGAGGTTAGTGTAACCTAAGCCATCAACACTATAGTCTCTCAAAAGACTGTAGTGCTACAAAAGGATATAAGCATGTCCCTAGTTACATCCCCCCAAAAGGGTGTAACAATTGAAATAGGCTCCCGACCCGGAGCACAGGCCAAAAGGGGTAGGGACACTAAAGACTTATCTCAAACTTACATCAGGAAGAAAAGATCGAAAACCATGGGGGAATCACAGGGTGTACATGTAGTACAAAACAGAGTCACGGACTTGGTATCTGAACAGTCTCAAAGTCAGATTGATGTGGCTCCAGTAAATGTGGAGTAACAGCCCCACTCTCTAACAATCGAAACACCTCAAAGACACAACTCTCCAACTATCTCTCTAGATGTGGACATGATTTCTACATCAATTCCTGATTCTCCATCTCTTAAACTCATGGGAGAGCCCCACACCCAAACTAGTGATCATCATCTAATTGATGATTTGTTGGATCACCAACCAATTCTTTCACAAACTATTAAAGGGTCTGTTCATCAAAATTTAAAATCAATCTCCACAGACTCCATAATAGTTTCAACTTCCATTCCCCTTATTTCTTCTTCATCAATGGATATCCATCATCCGTTGATAAGTGAATGTCCTTCAACGGATATGTCTCACATCAGTTATCCATTGATAGTCACAACTACACCTTCAACTGCTATTTCACAGTAGTTGACAGTCTCTGCACAAACACTTGATATCTCAAAATCTATAGCAAGTGCAGATGACTTAGTGGTTCTCCAATCACTTTTAGGACTGAGGGAAGGGAGTGATTTGACTGAGATTCTGGGTTGCTTCCAGGCAAAAGAAGAGGATGAGAGTTTAATTATGTACAATATTTGGTGTGGCAAAATAAAGTGAGAGGAGTTTCACATTAGCAGATGAAGTTGAGGGTGTGAGGATAGTGAGCCGGGGGGGCCCTTATGCAAAAAGATAGAGAAAATGAGAGAAAAACAGGTACAAAAAAGGGCGGAAACCATTGTACATGAGTCAACGGATGTCAATGAAGCTGAAAAGGAAAGGCTATATCAGCAACTGTAACATCCCGTAATTTTTAAAATTAGATTAATAATAGTATAATAGAAAAAGAATTAAAATTAAATAAAGATTAGGATTTAAAATTGAATTAGACGAACGAGCCAAAAATTTGGATCAGATTCTAATATGGATAACTTGTACGTTAAGATATAGGGTTTTGTATCGTTATAAATACATCATATCCGTCTTCCTCATTTTTATTCATAAAATTCGTAGGGCTCTCCTCGACATAAATCAGTAATCTTGTAAAATTTGTATAAAATTTATCGCAAGTCAGAATTCGTTAATTCTGGACTTTTCAGAAAGGTCTTTTCGTTCTCTACAACTTTAATGTTTCGTGTTTTCCAAGAAAATATCGTTTAGAGGGTCGAAAGAGCTAAATTCAGATTTGGTCAGGTTTTGAGGTAAGTTTTCGATCGATCTTGCTAGATTTTCAAAATTGTGTTATACGTGTATATTTGATTATCAAAACTTGGGCTAAGTGATTATATATTTGAGAGTATTATGTCTGAAGTTATATGTATTGTTGTGTATGTGTGGTGTCTAAACGATAATTTTGGATCTTTGATTTGTGTCATGATTTATGAAAATATCGAATAAGAACTTAGGACCACAGTCACCGGATTATAGTGAGTTTTTTTAAAAATTTAGGACCGTTATCACCGGGTTGTAGTGGTCGTGGCACGAATTATAGGTTTGAATTATTGTTATTTATGTGGTATGTGTATTATGTCGAATTAGAATAAGAATATGTATCGAAAATATTTGTTTCGTATATCGTATCGTATAGATCATCGTATTTTGTTATATGTGTATGTGTTACTTGGCCTACTAGTTGGATCGATTGGTTTCTTGCTGGGCTTCGCAGCTCATCCTTTTAATATTTCAGGTTTTGTTTAAGAGTTTGAGTTGGATAGCATTGGAGTTTCGAGGACTTAGAATTGGAGTAGATTGACTTTTGGACTTCCGTTAGCTGTGCTTTTATAGAAGTCATTTTTGTAACAGAATTTCGTATTAGTAAATTTGTTTTGTTTTAGTTTTCGATTTAGAATTAATAGTCCGAAAGTGCGGGCTGTTATAGTTGGTATCAGAGCAGGTTATCTTTCGGGGTGTATTAGGTATAGGACTAGTACATTTCTTATGATTCGATCTTGTGGACCATAATTAAATTTGACCTATAGGAGATTAGTGCCGAATTTTTAGATTATAGGTTTATTGTAAATTTGGGGACCAAATTCTTTTTAAGGAGGGTAGTATGTAACATCCTGTAATTTTTAAAATTAGATTAATAATAGAATAATAGAAAAAAGTTTAAAATTAAATAAAGATTAGGATTTAAAATTGAATTGGACTAACGGGCCTAAAATTTGGATTAGATTCTAATATGGATAACGTGTAGGTTAAGATATAGGATTTTGTATCGTTATAAATACATCATATCCGTCTTCCTCGTTTTTATTCATAAAATTCGTTGGGCTCTTCTCGACATAAATCAGCAATCTTGTAAAATTTGTATAAAATTTATCGCAAGTCAGAATTCGTTGATTCTGGACTTTTCGGAAAGGCCTTTTCATTTTCTACAACTTTCATGTTTCGTGTTTTCCAAGAAAATATCGTTTAGAGGGTCAAAAGAGCTAAATTCAGACCTGGTCAGGTTTTGAGGTAAGTTTTCGATCGATCTTGCTAGATTTTCAAAATTGTGTGATACGTGTATATTTGATTACCAAAACTTGGGCTAAGTGATTATATATTTGAGAGTATTATGTTTGAAGTTATATGTATTGTTGTGTATGTGTGGTGTCTAAACGATAATTTTGGATCTTTGATTTGTGCCATGGTTTGTGAAAATATCGAATAAGAACTTAGGACCGCAGTCACCGGATTGTAGTGACAGTTTTCTGAAAATTTAGGACCGTTATAACCGGGTTGTAGTGGTTGTGGCATGAATTATATGTTTAAATTATTGTTATTTATATGGTATATGTATTATGTGTATCGAATAAGAATAAGAATATGTATCGAAAGTGTTTATTTCGTATATCGTATCGTATAGATCATCGTATTCTGTTATATGTGTATGTGTTACTTGGCCTGCTAGTTGGATCGATTGGTTTCTTGCTGGGCTTCACAGCTCATCCTTTTAATATTTCAGGTTTCATCTAAGAGTTCGAGTTGGATATCATTGGAGTTTCGAGGACTTATAATTGGACTAGATTGACTTTTGGACTTCCGTTAGTTGCGCTTTTATAGTAGTCATCTTTGTAATAGAATTTCGTATTAGTAAATTTGTTTTGTTTTAGTTTTTGATTTAGAATTAATAGTTCGAAAGTGCGGGTTGTTACAACAACATTAAAAAACTATTATAAACTCCATTTCCTTGGATGCCGAGACATTTACTCATCCTGTAACAGCCTATCAAACCTTGGGTGTTCAAGGCAATGAGGAGGCAGAAAGTACATTGAATTTAGTACACAGAACTTAATCTTTGCAAAGGGCAAAAGATGCAATCTCCAACATGCCTCCTACAGTTGATGATGAATTTGACTTTGAAGCTGATGATGATGATCCTAATGAAGAGTTTGATGAAGATACTTGTAATATCCGGGACATAGCGTCCAATTATTTTTATCAATAAATGATAATTGTGTGATTATTATGTGAATTTTGGTGAATTATCTTATCTTATCATTGATATTAATATTTAGATGTTTATATGTGATCAGATATGAGTATTTTAATTTATTTATGTCCAAAATAAATATAGATAATTGTGATATTTTTCTGGTAATTTTTGGATTGTTATATGATTTTAAAATGATTTATGAAATTATTAATTATTTTATGAATAATTACAAAACTATTTTATAAAGTCGGAAATCGTCCAACTTCAACTGTTTTTACGTTTTTACAACCTGAAACTCTTCGGAAAACTCCTTCCTAACCTAATCTGATAATTTCGGACATTTTCCGTATTTTAACTTTTTCAATCTGGATTACGATTTGACCCATACGCGTCCTGGCGCAAGATTTTCGATACGATAATCATTTCGATTGATCAATAAAACCCGTATTCTCGAAAGACGGGATATTATTACATTAGTTTCGTATAAAGTGTTTTATAAGAAGCCCGGTTTGGATAATTATCCAACACGGGTATCAAATCGGATCGTTTTTGTAGTTACTTAGCAGCTAAGCAACTTATTTTTCGATCCAATACGATCCAACGCGTATTAATATTCTATAAATATAAATAGCCCTGTTCTTATTTCATTTTATTCGTATAATCATAATCAACCAGTAAAAACCGATAAAATAAAGAGAAACCCCTAATTAATCGCGCGTTCTTGAAAATCAAACTCACAAACGAAGGAGTTATCGAATTCAGAATTGAGCGTGCTATATACGGAATCGAAGCTCTCGAATAGCTCTTTCAGAATCAATCATCCATTTCATTACATAAATTAAGTGATTTTCTTATTTAATTGTTTTAATTCGAATTAATTAGTAATTAAAAGAGGAATTTTTGATGTTGATGTTGTTTATATGATTTGATGCTTGAATCATGTAGATACTATTGTCCTGATCATTTTGGTATATTATACGTCGAATTTGGAGTTCAATAACATATAAAAATTGAGGTTTGATCCTTGAAATTGTAAAATTAGGATTTTTAATTGTTTGAATGTTCTTAATTCGATTTAGGGATTTCATTACTGTTGATTATGGGTATGAGTGATTAATACCAACTTATAGAGCGTCTTAAAACGAACCGATTCATGTGTTTGATTGCTGTGTTGGCGACTTGTATCGACTTGCTGGAAAAAGCTTGAAGCTTGCCAATATTTTATTGGCGTTTCACCGGAAAACTCAACTCCGGGGTTATAAACGGAAACAAATCATAGCCTTGGGTTGCTGGCAAGTTCAGGAATCTGTTGCAGCAAAGATTCAAACCAAAAGATGCAGGATTTGCTCGAATTAGACTCGCCGGATTCTGCTTTATCCGACGAGTTCTTCAACTGTTGGGTGACCCAATCGGGTCAATTTTGACCCGGAGTTTGACCCGGTTTTTATCCAAAATTTTCCAGAATCGAATCTCAAAACTTGTTTTTGCAGTTCAGTCACTAAAGTTTCAATATTTAGATTCTGTTTATAAAATTTATAAAAACTATATTTATGTTTATAATTATTTTCGAAAATTGTTTTAATTATTTTGAAAATTCCAAAATTCATTATTTATTTCTAAATATTATTTTTAATTCTAAAATAAATAGTAATTAATTAATTAATTTTAGTTGATAATTAATTATTTAATTATTCAATTAATTTAAATATTAATTAATTAATTAATTTAGTTACTTATTAATTAATTTTAATTAATTATTTAAATAAATTTAATTATTTATTTGGATTTAAAAATTCTGAAAAATAGTTTCGAGCTTTCAAATATTATTTAAAATTATTTTCCAAACTCGATAATTATTATTAAATCATTTTAAAGTCACATTCGGGTGTTCGAACCCTGTTATTTAATTATAAAATGATTCAGAGACCTGTTTTTATTCCGAAAAATGTTCAAAAATTTGAATTAAATACCTGAAAATCATTTTGACCCCGAATCTTTTTTGAAAAATATTTTGACTGAATATCTTATGTGCTACGTGTTATATTTGATTTGATTGTTGTATAATATGACTGTATGTGCATTGTTTGACGGTTTTTATCATAACTTTCAATTTGTACTTCGGATTTGGGTGAAACGAAGGGTAGTTAGAAGCTCATAATATGTAGAATGAGATGAGAATTAGTTTTGATACATACATGTGATGTCTAACAGAGAAATCGAGATGTAGAAAGGGAAAACAAGTAGTCAGTGAGTGGGAACCAATTGACGAGTATGAGTAAAGTAAAAGCGAATTGATAAGGCAAGTACTCTCGAACCTGCTTGTTATATTGCAAGTGTCCCTGAACATTCTTGTAATATATTTGCAAGTGCTTTTGCTCTTTCTTGTAATGTATTGCAAGTATTTTCGAATTCTCTTCATTATGTTGCAATTATTCCAAATAGTTCTTATTCTATATTATAAGTACTTTGCAATACTTAACCCTAAACCCTGATTATTGTTGTTGATCTTGAGCCATAAACCTTATTCTTTGTAAACCATTGAATGTTGAATTCTCAGATATGAACCACACAAATACGATACTACTCCATAAATACATATCTACCACATACTGATTCTTGATATGGAATTGTTTAACATACGAACCTTTATACCTTGTATAACAGAAGACCAATCCTTGTAACCAGTGAACCCTTGGTCTTCTATTTTCTGATTCTTTCCTTGATTGAAAGTTAATTTTCCTGTTTACCTTGTTACACCTTTAGGGTACTATGAATTACCTTATGCTTCAAGATTAATATTGTTTATGATTCAGCTTATTGATTTACATTATTTATCATGTTAATATTATGGAATTGGATTATTTTTAAATATGGACCAAATTCGTGGTCGGACCAGATTCGTGCTCATAATAGGCCAATGTGTGCCTTGGATCTAGTATATAGAGCAAAGATGGGAGCCTTTCTCGGGGTTAGTGCGTGACTGATCAGCAGCATAACCTTGGTTTTTAAAATAAAAGTAAATATCCAATTCTAGTTATTGCTTATCAGGAAACTTGATTCATTATATCATTTAAGTTGATCATTATTTAATCTCAGTGTTGTCATTATGACTTGTTGAGCTAGTTAGCACACTCTTGCAAATCTGTTTATATTCTTTTCTAGTGAAAAAGGAAATTGGTAGTAGCGAGGATCCCTAGAGAAGTGCGCGAACTAGGTTTCCTGGTTGAAATGGAATAAGCTAGCAGATGATGTTTGGCTTAGTTTGTGTTGATAGTTTGTAATAAAGTTTTACTTCCGTTGTAAGATAAATAAACCGGGACTTTATATATTGTAATATAAATAAGGTTATGGCTTGTGGGCATACTTTAAAATGCTTCGATCCGTGAAATATGGTAAGTAGGGTCATTGCATATATATTATTATATTCATAAACATGTTTATATATGGTGTGTGTGTGTTATGGACCCCAAACTTCAGATCCAGGTTTGGAGGGCGTCACAGGTTTGGTATCAGAGCTACAGTTTAAAAGTCACTTCCACAAGCCTAGGTTGTCGGGAATGGGTAGAGGGTTAGGATTAGTATTAGGATATAAATAAATAGAACATCGAGAGGTTGAGTGTGACTAAATAGTAGGTTTTAGTATGATTAGGGATGAGATTCAAGATTCTTATCTAGTAGCGTAATTTTCAGATAACAGCAATGGCAGATTCCTTTATTTCGATATCATCTGATCACTCGGAGCCTTCAGTCGGAAGACCGTCATCTGATCCACGTCCTTCTCTTCCACCGGTGTCGTCTATAATACTGGTTGTGACGGTTGCACCGCTGTAAGCTATTCCACCTCCAGGTGTGAGACCACCTATTCGAGGACCCCCACCTGCTGATTCTAACTCGAATGGACATTCAATGGCGGGTGCATCATTCCAGTTTACTCCATACCATGTTCCCTATTATATGTATGAGGCTCTTATTTGGGAGCGAGAAGCCCTGTTGGCACAGATCCAGGAGCTACAGCACATTATCAGGACTATAGATATTGGCAAGAATGTGAAGAAGCTTCGGAATGAGATTCAGGTGACCCGGAGAGTTCTTGAGGCCAGACTTCATGGAGCTACTTGCGAGTATGCAGCCCCAGATGCTCTTATGGGGTGGGCCAGAGAGGCATTGGAGGATTTTGGGAGGCTTGGTGGACCAGATCTTCCCTAAAGTTAAACAACGAAAATGATGTGACAGTTGATATAGGTGTAATATTGTGTAATGTGTATTATCAGACTTTTGGTGGGTGTATAAATAAACTAGACTTGCTGAATAATGGATAGACCTGTTGTACCTTTGCCTTTAATAAAATGTTTCGCGCTTGTACTACTAAACTTTATATATATATATCAGTACATTTCCTTTTTCCAGCATTGTCATTTATATTACTGAACCTGTTTTACCCTACTTATTGCACCAATTATAAACTCTTGTCATAACATGCACCCTATTTCCTAATTATTTACATTCTGTAAAGAAGCATGCAATTTACTTAGTTCAATGATTGAATTTTTTTTTTAAGAAGAGATATTTCTGTTGTACAAAAAAAAACTTTTCATAAAAGGGTTTTGTTTTAAAAGCTAAATAAGTTGTTTGATTCTTTACATAAAATGTCTCCCAGAAGAAATACCCATTCTACCAACCAGAATGAAGAAACCAACAACAATAACACCTAAGATAGCAATAACCAGAATGTCAATCCGGGTCCCATAGACCCTACTGTAGCCCAGATTCTTCTAATCTTGGCCCAACAGGAAGTCCACCTGACTCAACAACAGTAGAGGCAGACTAATTCTTAGGTAACCTTTAAGACTTTTCAAGCGGTGAACCCATCGGAATTTAAAGGTTCTGTAGATCCTATTGATGCAAAAGTCTGGTTGAAGGAAATTGAGAAGGCATTTTCCTTAGTCAAGGTGAAAGAGGAATATAAAACTGAGTTTGCGAGTTACTATCTGAAAAATGAAGCCACCTACTGGTAGGAAACTGTTAATACATTGGAAGGTACAGATGATGTTGCGTGGGATAGATTCAAGGAGGTTTTTTTAGAGAAGTATTTTCCTCAGTTTGTTCAGGATCAAATGGAATTGAAATTTCTGGAGCTCAAGCAGGGGAATATGTCAGTGGCAGATTATGAAAGTAAGTTAGAGGAATTGTCTAGGTTTGTACCATCGTATGTGGACACTGATAGGAAGAAAGCTAAGAGGTTCGAACAAGGTCTTAAGCCATGGATCTGTGGGAAGGTGGCCATATTTGAATTAGATACGTATGCGGGAGTTGTGCAGAAAGCTATGATTGTGGAGACAGAAAGTGAAATGTCTTAGAAGGAAAAAGAAAGTAAGAAAAAAAAAGTTTGAAGGGAGTGAAGGACAGTCCCAGGCAGGGGAGTTTCTAAATTTCAATCAGAAGAGAGGCAAGTTTTAGCCCATAAGGAATTTTAAAAGGCAGAATACAGGCAATGGAGGACAAGGCCCGTTCAGCCACTGGGAATCAGCCAACCCAGCAGAGGCCTGCTTTACCTAACTTCCAAGTATGTGGAAAGAAGCATGAAGGAATTTGCAGCAAGCTGAATGTGGTCTATGTTGGGAACCACGGACTTAGGGTGTTATTATGTTTTACGATAAAGATTACGAAAAGAGGATTACCTTGTTAATGGTTGATTCCACGCTCTTCTATTGTATTCCCAAATTTCCTTGAGCGAAGTGTGGCCTCCGTCTTCTCAAGTTATCCTCTCTTCTTGCTCCTTGGTGGCTACAATATGTTTTCACACAATTGCCAAGCAAGAAGAGAAGAAGAATATATATAGGCTACAATAGGGACCACGGATAATTAGGTTGGGCCTTCTAATTACATCTTGAGCCTAGCCCAATGTAATTAAATATTAATTCAATCCACGAAAGAATTAATATTTGCACTACCTTTCCTAATACCGTAATTTAATTAATTCGGTTCCAATATTATTTGCTTATTAAAATCCCCATGTTTAAAATATCATATGTCCATTAATTAAATAAATTATTGATAATTTATTTAATTAATATCTTTTATCCTTGATCATCCACTCAACCTTTATTTAATTATGCCAGAATAAATTCCACCTGCAGGGTTTCACATAATTAACTCTTTTTGAGCTATCAAGGGGACATCATTAACCCAAATATTATCAGGACATGGATTCCTTCAATAAATAATATCCACCATGTATATAATTCCGTCACCCAAAATATATTGATATAATTCAAAAGAATTATTTCATATATAAATCAAAGCATGTAAATAATATACACGTGTCAATTACTATTTCCGGATTAAGAACCTAAGCATTAATAATAACATAGAATCTTAGTTCTCCTTCTTAATCAGTATTAAGGGAACAATTCTAAATTTGATCCTGTTCAATATACATAAAGTATACTAGCATTATTTATTAGTCAATATAAACTAATCTAAATAATAATACAGCCATACCAGTGGATTTTCCAACGCCACCTGTGCTGTGAACCTTATTATATTATATAACCGTATTTAACAATCTAATATTCTGTATCCCATTTGATACTAGATTGTTCACAATATATAATATTAGACAACATGTAAACATTCAAATGATTCTCAATTAAACTGGCCAGAAATAAATGTATATACTTCAAATAAATATTTTCAGTATACACTAACAATTTCCCACTTATACTCAAAATATTCTATGTGTATATCAGTGTTTATTTAATCCACTATTACATAAAAATCTATGTGTCCATCCATCTGACTCCTATCGCTTCCACATGCTTGTCAAAAACCTTGGTTGGCAAGCTCTTTGTGAAAGGATCTGCTCGGTTGTCTTCTGATGATATGTGAGCCACAACTATATCCCCTCGCTTTACGATTCCTCGTATAAGATGATACTTACGTTCAATATATTTAGCTGCTTTGTGGTCTCGCGGTTCCTTTGAATTTGCCACAGCACCAGTGTTATCACAATACACCGTCAAGCTCCTAGGAAAATTAGGTACCACATCTAAGTCCAAAAGGAAGTTCCTGAACCATACAGCCTCCTTGGCAGCCTCAGAGGCCGCCACGTACTTGGCCTCCATGGTGGAGTCTGTAATGCATTTCTGCTTTACACTCCTCCATATAACGGCTCCACTTCCCAAAGTAAAAACATATCCCGAGGTTGATTTCCTCTTATCCCTATCTGATTGGAAATCTGAATCAGTATATCCCAAAGGAAATAGATCTGAGGCCTTGTAAATTAACATATACTCCATAGTCCTTCTCAGGTACTTGAGTATAGTTTTTACTGCACTCCAATGTTCCTGACCTGGGTTCGACTGATATCTACTAACCATGCCTACAGCAAAGCAGATGTCAGGCCTCGTACATAACATAGCATACATTAAGCTTCCACATGCTGAAGCATAAGGAACTGCTTTCATGCTCTCTATATCCTTAGGTGTCGAAGGACACTGCTTCTTAGATAGAGCAACTCCATGCTTAAAAGGTAAAAAAAACCTTTCTTGGAGTTCTGCATGTTAAAACGAGCTAATACTTCATCAATGTAGGGCTCTTGAGATAAAGCCAACATCCTTTTCTTGTGATCCCTTATAACTTTGATCCCAAGGATGTATGCCGCTTCACCTAAGTCCTTCATGTCAAATTGTTTGAACAACCATGCCTTTACTGATGACAACATCTCAACATTGTTTCCAATGAGTAAAATATCATCTACATATAGTACTAGAAAAACCACTGCATTACCTTCACTTCTCTTATACATGCACGATTCGCTTGGACTTTGATCGAATCCATATGACTGGACTGCCTGATCAAAACAAATATTCCAGTCTCTAGAAGCTTGTTTAAGTCCATAAATAGACCTCTTAAGCTTACATACCAGATGCTCTTGGCCTTCCTTAATGAATCCTTTTGGTTGCTGCATATAGATGGTTTCTTCAAGACTTCCATTAAGAAAAGCTGTCTTGACATCCATTTGCCAAATCTCATAATCGAGATGAGCTGCTATAGATAAAAGAATACGGATTGACTTAAGCATGACTACCGGTGAAAAGGTTTCCTCATAATCGATACCTTCTTTTTGAGTATACCCTTTCGTAACAAGTCTTGCTTTCCAGGCTTTCACCTTTTTATCTAATCCCCTCTTTTTCTTTTAGATCCACTTACATCCAATAGGTTTTATACCTTTGGGTGGTTCCACGAGCTCCCAGACCTGATTAGAATACATTGATTCTATCTCAGATTCCATCGCCTTTTGCCAAAGATCCGCATCTTTGTCTTGTACTGCCTCTTCGTATGTACGGGGATCATCATCATGTTCACCAGGGACTAAGTCTGAAGACTCTCCCAAAAATATGAATCTATCAGGCTGTTGAACAACCCTCCCACTATGACGAGGCACTGGTGCGGTATTAGTGACAGGTTGTACATTATGTTGTGGTTGTTCTACTTGTACTACAGCTTCATGGGTATTATTTGTCCCTCCCACTAGTTTCTCTAAAATAACACTACTCATGGGTTTGTGATTCATTATATAGTCCTCCTCCAAGAATCTTGCATTGGTGCTAACAATGACATCCCGATTCTTCGGACTATAAATAAATATCCTTTCGTTCCCATGGGGTAGCCTACAAACAACCTTACTTCTGTACGAGATTCTAACTTAGTCGCGTTCTTGTTCAGCACATGTGATGGACAACCCCATATTCGAATATGTCTTAGACTCGGTTTATCCCCGGTCCACAATTCTAAGGGGGTTTTAGGAACCGACTTAGAAGGTACTAAGTTCAGAAGATAAGCTGATGTCTCTAAGGCATGTCCCCAAAATGACTTGGGTAAATCCGAATAACTCATCATCGATCTAACACTCTCTAAAAGAGTCTGGTTCCTTCTCTCTGCTACACCGTTCTACTGGGGTGTGCCTGGTGCAGTTAATTGGGATTCTATCCCATTTTCTGATAAATATTCCCTAAATTCTCCAAGCAAGTATTCGCCACCACGATCTGATCGTAGTGACTTGATACTTTAAATAAGTCGCTTCTCCGTTTTAGCTTTGTACTCTTTGAGCTTATCAAAGCACTCAGACTTACGGTGCAACAAATAAACGTACCCATATCTAGAATAATCATCAATGAAAGTGATGAAATATTCATAACCACCTCTTGCTTGGATATTCATGGGTCCACATAAATCAGAGTGAACCAATTCTAACAGTTTTTTGGCTCTATTCCCTTTTGCCTTGAAAGGCCTATTAGTCATTTTACCTTCCAAGCAGGATTCACAAACTGGAAATGGCTCCACTGCCAATGAGCTTAAAGGCCCATCTACTACCAGTCTTTGAATCCTCCTCAAGTTAATATGACCTAATCTCAAGTAAAAAAGATATGTTTGGTTCAAACTAGAAGGTTCCTTTCTTTTAGTAGAGTTAGAAGATGTGTTATTCAATTCCCTAAATTACAGTTGCAGTGCAGGTTGACTAGGATTAATTATATACAAATTATCTTGCAATGTACCAGAACATATAATTCGTTTATTCATCATAATAGAAACATTACGATCCAAATAAACATTATAACCATCCAAAGCAAGTTTAGAAACCAAAATTAAATTCCTTCTAAAAGAAGGTACATAAAGACAATTGTTCAAAACTAAAATCCTATCAGAACCAAAAGATAAATGAATAACTCCTACTGCAACTACTGCTACTTTCGTAGCATCTCCCATGAACACGTATATCTCACCATCTCTAAGCATTCTGGATAGTTGGAACCCCTGAATAGAATTACAAACATGATCAGTGGCTCCTGTATCTACACACCAAGTGCTCGTAGATATAGCCGCTATAAATGTTTCTGTAACTAGAGAAAGAGACATACCAGTATTGTTTATCTTCTTAGGAAGAGGACAATCCTATTTCCAGTGACCTGACTGTTTGCATCTGAAGCACTTACCCTAAGGCTTTTTCACACCACCCTGAACTCCCACTGCCTTCATAGCTTTCTGTGTCTGAGCCTTTTTCTTCTTCTTAATACCTTTCGGCTTAGAGGAAGAACCTTTCTCAGCCACATTCACTTGAACACTCTGCCGAAATAATCCTTCAGCTGCCTGAAGTTCTGTCAGCAGTTTCGCGAGACTATACTGCCTCTTGTTCATGTTGTAATTCAAGCGGAACTGCTCAAAACTCTTGGACAAGCTCATAAGGATAATGTCAATCTGGGTTTCCCCGTCAAGTTCAGCACCAAGGATCTCTATCTCATTCAGATGAGACATCATCTTGAGAACATGATCCCTTACAAGTGTGCCTTCAGCCATCTGAGTGTTCATTAAAGCCTTCATGGCTACTTGCTTAGCAGCCCTATTCTGATCTCCAAAAAGTTCCTTGAGATTAAAGAGCATATCCGAAGCAGTGGCCATAGACTGATGCTGATGCTGCAAAACACCCGACATTGCTGCCAGAATGTAACATCGCGACATTTCATCAGCCTTAATCCACCGTTTATAATACTCTTTCTCATCTTCTGGAGCATCAACAACAGGTTGTTCAGGCTTGGGTTCATAAGTGCAAAACTTGTACTCCTCAGCAGTCAACACAATGTCCAAATTTCGTTTCCATTCAATATAGTTAGGTCCGGTAAGTTTGTTATCCTTAAGTATGGTGAATAGTGGATTAAAACCCATTTTATCCTGAGAATCATGCATAAAAACATCACATAAATAAGGGTGCATTAATTATTAAGATCTATTAATTCCTCTACCAATTATTAAAATTTAATGCACTAACATATAAACACCATAAGCTTCTGGTACGCCACGATGTGTGACATGTATACCACCTAATTTTGTTTAAATGTTACTTCGGTCCTATTACTAAACAATATGCCACGTTGGGGTGGACTATATTATTTTTTATAGCTAAGTGTATACCATCATCAAATCTTAAATTACTCGAAATCTATGGAACTTGGTACGCCACGATGGGTGGCGTGTATACCTTTCAATATTCGTAATTTTGCCTTGGATAGAATACTTCAATTCAATATTCATCAATGGTTTGATTTCCAGGTAGTGGAGGAGTCACATCGGTCTCGCTTAAAACCCACAGCCTTACAAGTTCGATGAACCCGTTTTTGACAAAATCGCCCCAAATCAGAAATAAAGAAAATCCGTATTTATTCCTTTCAGAATTTATTAATTTAAGAAGTTTGTTCTAGTAATTTCTATAACATTCTAGACACCACAAATTACATGCCACGATGGGTGACGTATATATAATTTATATTCGTCTTTATGTTCAATTACCTACAACCGATAATGGAGACCATGGGATTTAATTTCATATTAATTCCCTCTCCCACTTAGATTTTTTTTATTAAAATTGAGGAATTTTAAAATTAAATGGGGCCCTATGTTGCTATAATTATGTCTAATCATGCATTCAAAATACACACATAATTTTAGCAACATATAACATTTAATTAAAGCAATAAATAAATTTTATGTCCATGTCGTCCTAATTAAGTTAAACATGCAATTTTAAAAGAATTACACACATAATTAACGACATACATAATCAATAAATTAAAGCAATAATTAAAATTTAATGGAAAAAATTAAAATAAATTTTCCACTATTATGGCCCTTGAAAAAAAATATAGCTCTCAAAAAAAAATCTGCCCCAAGCGCGCCCAGACGCCCCCAGCAGCCCCAGCAGCCCCCGCAGCCCCAGCAGCCCCAGCTGCCGCAGCAGCCCCAGCAGCCTCAGCAGCCCCAACAGCCCCAGCAGCCTCAGCAGCCCCAACAGCCCCAGCAGCCGCAGCAGCACCAGCAGCCCCAGCAGCCCCAGCAGCCCCAGCAGCCCCAGCAGGTAGTGGAGGAGTCACATCGGTCTCGCTTAAAATCCACAGCCTTACAAGTTCGATGAACCCGTTTTCGACAAAATCGCCCCAAATCAGAATTAAAGAAAATCCGTATTTATTCCTTTCAAAATTTATTAATTTAAGAAGTTTGTTCTAGTAATTTCTATAACATTCTAAACACCACAAATTACATGCCACGATGGGTGACGTATATATAATTTATATTCGTCTTTATGTTCAATTACCTACAACCAATAATGGAGACCATGGGATTTAATTTCATATTAATTCCCTCTCCCACTTAGAATTTTTTTATTAAAATTGAGGAATTTTAAAATTAAATGGGGCCCTATGTTGTTATAATTATGTCTAATCATGCATTCAAAATACACACATAATTTTAGCAACATATAACATTTAATTAAAGCAATAAATAAACTTTATGTCCATGTCGTCCTAATTAAGTTAAACATGCAATTTTAAAAGAATTACACACATAATTAACGACATACATAATCAATAAATTAAAGCAATAATTAAATTTAATGGAAAAAATTAAAATAAATTTTCCACTATTATGGCCCTTGAAAAAAAATCCAGCTCTCAAAAAAAATCTGCCCCAAGCGCGCCCAGACGCCCCCAGCAGGCCCAGCAGCCCCAGCAGCCCCAGCAGCCGCAGCAGCACCAGCAGCACCAGCAGCCCCAGGAGTCCCTGCTGCCGCCGCAGCCCCTTGTAATCGCACAGCGGAACAAAAAAACTACCGGAATTGATTTCCGATCGCACATAACTATTACAAAATACCCGGAACAATTACAAAAAAATAGATCTAATACAAAACTAATTTTGTAAAATCTATTCTAACACGATCAACCCTCGTGTAAATTACAACCACGATTAAACCACGTGGAAACCAAAACAAAAATTAACCACGATTAAACCACGTGGGATCCAAATACATAATTAAAATATACATGGCCATAATAGTGGATTAACAACCTGCATCAAAACCAATACAAGAAAAACACTATATACACGCATATATAATTACGACATGGACATTATATCATAAAACGTAGAACCCATTACCAGTCTCTTGATACCAATTGTTGGGAACCACGGACTTAGGGTGTTACTATGTTTTACGATAAAGATTACGAAAAGAGGATTACCTTGTTAATGGTTGATTCCACGCTCTTCTATTGTATTCCCAAATTCCCTTGAGCGAAGTGTGGCCTCCGTCTTCTTAAGTTATCCTCTCTTCTTGCTCCTTGGTGGCTACAATATATTTTCACACAATTGCCAACCAAGAAGAGAATAAGAATATATATAGGCTACAATAGGGACCATGGATAATTAGGCTGGGCCTTCTAATTACAGCTTGAGCCTAGCCCAATGTAATTAAATATTAATTCAATCCACTAAAGAATTAATATTTGCACTACCTTTCCTAATACCGTAATTTAATTAATTCGGTTCCAATATTATTTTCTTATTAAATTCCCCATGTTTAAAATATCATATGTCCATTAATTAAATAAATTACTGATAATTTATTTAATTAATATCTTTTATCCTTGATCATCCACTCAACCTTTATTTAATTATGCCAGAATAAATTCCACCTGCAGGGTTTCACATAATTAAATCTTTTTGAGCTTTCAAGGGGATATCATTAACCCGAATATTATCAGGACATGGATTCCTTCAATAAATAATATCCACCATGTATATAATTCCATCACCCAAAATATAATGATATAATTCAAAAGAATTATTTCATATATAAATCAAAGCATGTAAATAATATACACGTGTCAATTACTATTTCCGGATTAAGAACCTAAGCATTAATAATAACATAGAATCTTAGTTCTCCTTCTTAATCAGTATTAAGGGAACAATTCTAAATTTGATCCTGTTCAATATACACAAAGTATACTAGCATTATTTATTAGTCAATATAAACTAATCTAAATAATACTACAGCCATACCAGTGGATTGTCCAACACCACCTGTGCTGTGAACCTTATTATATTATATAACCGTATTTAACAATCTAATATTCTGTATCCCATTTGATACTAGATTGTTCACAATATATAATATTAGACAACATGTAAACATTCAAATGATTCTCAATTAAATTGGCCAGAAATAAATTGTTAGTCCCTTAACAATATAGCAAGAATTACAGAAGGGGGGTTGAATGGAATTCTTTGCCTTTTTCTTGAAATAAAAATGTTCAACTCGATTATAGATATATCTGTTTTGATTAGTACAATGCGGAATATAAACTTTACTGAATCAAAACAAGAGTAATTAAAAACAAAAGTCTTTAAAAACTTTCTGGTGGATTTAAACAATTCCACCAGAGATATATATTAATATATCGAGAGAACTCTGTGTGCAGAAATGCTCACAGCTGCTTTTACAAGATAAAACAACTAAGAACACAGGAAATACTAAAGATAGTGCTTACAAAGATTTCTCTGTGTTTGTTTCTAAGCTCACTTAGTTTTCTTAGTTATTTTATATTTGCTACTCTCTTGGTTTATATATATTACCAAGATTACAAAGTCAAAAGAACTGAATAAATATAAAATTTAACAGTCTTGATCTTTGCTGCTTTTCGTCCTCTATTACCCAGTTAATAGGCTTCCACAGTGTTTGTATCCAATCTCGACGGCTGTGTGTCAGCTTTCACTGTTCAACTGATGTTTGAATCTTGATATTATCATCCATCGACTTTCAGATCATCCGTCGATGACTTACTTGATCATCCGTCGACTGCTATTTTGAACATCCGTTGAAAGTCATTTGATCATCCGTCGAAGCTTTGTTAAGCATCCGTTGATAGCTATTTTGGCACTTGACTTCATTTCACTTATACAGAATTACAAGATATTGCTTATGTACAGTTAATCAACCTATTCTGCATATCTAGTTAAAGTCAACATGACTTATATGCTACTATAGATTCTATACAAAGGTGCATACAACACTGTGCTACAAACTTATCATTATATAAGCTACTCACTCGATGGATAATAAATTACTCATCCGTCGGTACTTAAACTGAGTTATCCGTCGGGACTATAATTCTTATCCGTCGAGTGCTACATTATTTCACTAAGTAAAATCTACTTAGATGTTTTGTTTAGGTAATCATCAAGTGCACAACATATTCACAACAATCTCCCCCAATTTATGTCTACTGGAATTGTAGCCATAAATTAAGAGACACTTGATGATAACAAAACATCCTAAACATATATCTTTAAAGATAAGTAGATAAAACTGAAAGTGCTTCAATTTAAACAAGGTATACAAGGTTTGGCTCACAGTCAATTCAAGATGCTCCTCTAGCCTGAGCAGATTTTTCTAGTTTCTTGAAGGTCTGGATCTTCTTCCAAGCTTTCTGTTGTTTTCTTCAATTTGATTCTGGAGCTGTCTGTGGAATTCTAATTCATCAGATTCTGAGAGATCTAGCATTTCTTGCATTTCCAAAAGAGTCTCATTGCTAGAGATACTGAATTGGTCTTCTAGTCTGAAGAATCTTCTCACACCCTTGTCATCCATGAATTCCATCAGCCAGTAGGGCCTTAGATGCACTCTTCTCCCTGTGTATGGGATGATAAGAGTTTTGGGTAGTGCATCTTTGGCTCTAACACTCCTTAGCTCTTCAATCTTCTTCAATATTAATCTTCTTGCAGTTACATTAAACCCAAAGTTTTTCTTGAAGGATGAATAGACTTTGATCAACACAGCTTGACTTTCTTGAAGTATCCTGTGAAGAGGCCACTGAATCTCCCTTCCTCCTTTGTACTTGAATATCAACCTTTCAGGTAGGTTTCTGTATGCATCAATTGCCCTTACCTCATCCAGCTCCTCCAGATAAAGGTTTAGGTCTGAAAATTCCTTGATGTCACACAAGTACAAGTAGTCTTCCTTGTTGATCTTGGGTTGAGCTTTGACTACTGCCTTGGATTTGAGAGGTGACAGCTTCACTTTCTTGACTGCCCTTGATTTTGTCCTTTTTGGCTTGGTGAGAATTGGCAAGTTGAAGTCAGGAATTGGTAATTTATCCCACTCTATTGGCTCATCCTTTGGCACAATAGGCTCTCCATGTATGTTCCTGTAGGGGTCTACCACCCTTATGTCTTCAAATACCACAGAGGGCTTTGATGCTTGAATTTCAGCTTTAGTGGATTCCATTGGAAATTGATCTTCCAATTCCTTGATAACAATATCCAACTTTCTTTTTGTTCCTTTAGCCAATTCTTTCTTTCTTGGAGATTTCTTCTGTTCTTCAATCTTCTTCTTTGATCCAGTAGCTTGAGTTGGTTGAGAGGGAATTTGTTGAGAAGAGTTCACAGCCTGTGGCTTGGTCAAGATAACAAATTGTTCCTTCTTTTATTTAGACTTCTTTGCTTCTAGAGCAGCTTGCCTCTTTTCCTGCTTCAATCTGGCTTTTTCTTCTTCCTTTGCTTGAGCAAATTGTGGATGTCCAGCTACCACACAAATTTCCTTCCCATTTCTGAATATCTTTGCAATTCTCTCTCTTGAGGCTGAATCAGCTGGATCTTTATAGAGAAGAATAGATCTTGACAGAAGCTTCTTTTTATCAGGCTTGGGTGACTCATACACAGTATCCATAGGGTTCTTCAAAGATTACTTTGGATAGTTTTCCCTTGGTTTAAGAATCATCTCAGCCTTTGTAGTCTTGATACAGGAAGATTGTCCTTTCTCCAGATAGTTCATGCTCATGTCATTCACATTGATTGGCTTGACATGAGAGTGATGGATTGCTGACTGATCTGGTTCCTTGACTAATTGAAACTTTCTTTATATTTCCTCATCAATCTTTTTCCAGTTGATCAGAGTCAACTCTTCTTTATCAGCATCTTTCAAACTTGCTGCTGCTGTATTTATAAGATCTATACCATCTGCAACTGGTGGCTTGGAGATAATAATTGAAGGTACAATTACTTTGCTGATTTGAACTACAATGTTCTCCCCCTTAGTTGGTCCTTTCTCCCCCTTACTTGATTCTCTCTCCCCCTTTTTGTTATCATCAAGTGAAGGAGTTAGGCCTTGTGCTTTAGCCAGTTGCATGAGAAGATTTGTCTGAGTCTGTTGATTTTGAAGAAGTAGGGCCACTGAATTCTCAATAACCTGAACTCTAGTCTCCAGCTTGGCTATCTTCTTTTCAGAATCTGATTCTCTTCTCAACCTTTATAATAAATCATGCATGGTACCATATGGCATTATTGAATCCAGTTTCTCAGAGTTGTATGTCTTTAAGTCAGTTATCTCCTTTTTCAATTCATCCACACTGATATTCTGTCTGGAGTGTTGGATCTTCATTAAGTGCAAGGAGTCTAGATGAGCTTTAAGAACAGCCTTGGTACCAGCATCTAAAACTTCCTGAAGGGCTTGCTGAATAACTGTTACTTGTCTTACCAAAGACACCTCAAATTGTCCTGGTGAAAAGTCCTTTGCCCATGCCCATTCAGGTAAACTTAAAGCAGAACTTTGGCCTTCAGCTCCCCCTAAGTTCATGCTTCCATTCAAAGAACTAGAGTCATCATCATCAGAATTTACTCCAAATTCTTCAGATGGCTCTCCAGCTTGAGGAGGCATCCTGTTGACAGCAGCTTTATCTCTTTGAAGAGATTCTGTGGTGTGCACTAAGTGTAAAGTCTGCTCTGCCTCCACATTGCCCTGAGCAGCCAACAGTTGATAGGCTGAAACAGGGTGAGTAAAAGTGTCAGCATCCAAGGAAATGATATCAATTACAGCTTTGTAATATTGCTGAAATTGTCTTTCCTTTTCAGTATCATCCAAAATCATTGACTCACTAGCAATGGCTGGCTCCATCCTTATTGCTCCAGTACCTGCTTTTCTCTCATATTCTCTCTTTTGTTGCATCAGGGTCTCACCCTGGCTCCCCACCCTCACACCCTCACCTTCACCTACTAAGGTGGGACTCCTCTCACTTACTTTTGCTAATCCTGAATGAATGGATTGCTGAGATTCACTCTTTTCCTCTCCTTTTGCCTGGGAGCAACCCAGCCTCTCACTCAATACACTCTCCTCTCTCAGTCCTAAGAGTGAT
The DNA here is from genome assembly GCF_009905375.1 of Apium graveolens. Taxonomy (NCBI): domain Eukaryota; kingdom Viridiplantae; phylum Streptophyta; class Magnoliopsida; order Apiales; family Apiaceae; genus Apium; species Apium graveolens. Next base: position 45,748,317 of record NC_133647.1, on the reverse strand, counting down.
TGTATTACCACCAAATCTTCTGCACTTGAAATTATTGAAGTTTGAAGTTGTGCAGAGACACTCGACGGATAAATGATATCCGTCGGGTGAGTGGTAAAGCTATCCGACGGATAACTGCTGTTAAGCTTATCCGTCGGGATACAATCACTACTCGACGGATGAGCAATATCCATCGAGAGAGTAGAAATGAATGAGGTGGGAAGAGAAACTATTGTTGACTCTGTGTTGATTGAAGTTATTTGAGGCACATATGTCACAATAGTATCAGAAAGAATTGGCAAGTGAGCCAACAAATCATCTAAAAGATGATGCTCACTTGCACTAGATTTTGGCTTCCCCAACAGAGTTAAAGAAGGGGAATCAGGAATTGAAGTGTTTATCATATCCACTTCCAGTGAGTTGGTTGGTGAGTATTGTGTTTCAGTGGCTTCTATCAAGAGAGATTTTGGCTGTGACTCCACATTTATTGGAGCCACATCAATCTGAATTTGAGAAGGTGCAGGAACTGTGTCTTTAGCACCAGTTTGCACTAAGTGTGTGTCCTGTGCATCCCCAGTTGTTTTGGATTTCTTCTTTCTAGTGTAAGTTTGGTGTAGGCTTGTGTCCCTAACCCTCTTGGCCTGTGCTCTTGGATGAGAGCTTTGTTCAATAGCCACATCCTTTTGGGAGGATGCAGCTAGAAGTGAGCTTCTGTCCTTTTTAAGCACTACAGTTTATTGGGAAACTGCAGTGTGGCTAGGCTGGGACTCACTTATCTCTCCAACCTTATCCTTGGGGTTTCTTTGATGTTCACCCCTTCCCTCACCTATCTTACCCTCCTTCACACTCCCCTCTTTGTATTTGGTAGAATTTTCAACTGGTACCTTTTGAGAGATACCAGAGGGGGTTTTCTTTGATATGGATTTAAGAATTGCAGTTGTTTTGGCAGCTTTGGTAGGCAACTGTTTGGTCATTGTCACAGTTGCCATAGCTATGCCTGAAGTCAAAGAAATAGAAGGGATTGGAATAGTTGAGAGTGTAGATGAACTTACCTCACTTACCTGAGGTGCCAGCATTACAGGAAAATAGAACATTGGCACATCCTTGTGATGGTTGGCTCTGTTCAAATCTACAATGATTCTTCTCTCTTGAACCCAACACGCTAATTTGTTGGTTGGGTTCTCAAGTACAATCTCTTCACAAAGATGGTTAGCCAAAAGCATAAAAAATCTAGCATAGTAAATATTCTTTCCTCTTTTGGCTAAGTCACCTAGTTTATAACCTAACTCATACACAACCAGATCACTTAAGTTGTAATATTTGTCTGTAACTAGCATGTATAGCATGTTAAGCATGGAAATGTTCACAGAATCAAAATTACTGATTTTTCCAGAAAAGACCTTAGTTACTACATCACACAAGTAACTCCATTCCTTCCTAAGACCTAGTCTTCTAATTTCACTTAGTTTTGCAGTAGGAAGTGCATAATGCATGGAAATTAGCATATTGACAATATCAGTGTCAGTGTGTGGTGCAGTAACATTGTCATCAGAAATCTTGAAACATGCTTTTATGACATCACTATTGATACCGAAAACATTACCTTTGATGGTCAGAGTGATGGTTTTGTCAGTAGAGTTGTAGATTGCTGTTGTCCACATCTCCTCAACAACTTCACAATAAATTGTGGGTGATTCCAGCATAGCAAAACTTAATTTGCAGTTCTTCACGAAGTCCATCATCTTATGATAGTCTTCAGATTGCTGAATCCCCTTATTGACCAAGGCAGTGAAGTTGTTCTTCTCATAGATGAACCCAGTCTGTGACATGATCTTTACTACGGGTGCCATTGTTAGGGAAGAAAAGCTTGAAGAGAAAGAGGATTTTTGCTTGAGAGAGAATAAAATAAGACAGTTGAATTTGAGAATGATAAAAGAAAATGATTAGAATGAAATAGGCTTTTATACTTTGCTCAAACTCAACGGATAAAAATAATAAAGAGAAATAAATTACCCAATAGAAACTGCCTAAATTACCGTTTTAAAATAAACTTTAAAAATTCCACCCATTATCCGTCGTGTAATGCTTATAAACTGTAAGTATACTCGATGGACAATGTTCAGGGAATTAATGCTTAAGATTTAGACACTTCGACGGATGAGGATAAAATGTTATCCGTCGAGCTTTAAAATATTCTAGAAAAGTAATTAATTTTTATTTACAATTTGTATATCGACGGATGACTCAACCTGATGGATAATGGTCATCCGTCGAGAGACAAATTTTGACTTAGCCAAAATTTCATCCAAGACTAAAAATCAACTAAATTTCTGGCTCCTTTTCAACTTGCAAGAATAATTCAGATAAATTCAAGAGTAATTAAGCATACCTAAATCACTTACCAACCTAGAAAAGGTGGATTCATCCAGTGGCTTGGTAAAAATATCTGCAAGTTGCTTCTCACTTGGAACAAAATGTAACTCTACAGTACCATTCATTACATGTTCCCTTATGAAATGGTACTTGATGTCTATATGCTTTGTCCTTGAATGTTGCACTGGATTTTCAGTGATGGCAATTGCACTTGTGTTATCACAGAAAATAGGAATCCTTTCAACTTGCAAACCATAGTCTAGCAATTGATTTTTCATCCACAAAATCTGTGCACAGCAACTGCCAGCAGCAATATATTCAGCTTCAGCTGTAGAAGTAGAAACTAAATTTTGCTTTTTACTGAACCAGGACACAAGCTTGTCTCCTAAAAATTGACAGGTTCCTGTTGTGCTTTTTCTATCAATTCTGCAACCTGCATAATCTGCATCTAAATAACCAGTTAGATCAAAACCAGAATCTCTAGGATACCAAATGCCAAGGTTTGGTGTTCCTTTGAGATATCTGAAAATTATTTTAATAGCTATCAAATGAGACTCTCTAGGATCATCCTGAAATCTAGCACACAAACATGTAGCAAATATTATATCTGGCCTACTGGCTGTTAAGTACAGAAGTGAGCCAATCATGCCTCTATAACTTGAAATATCCACAGACTTTTCAGTAGTGTTTAGTTCAAGTTTAGTTGCAGTGGCCATGGGAGTTTTTGCAGATGTGCAATCCATTAGATCAAACTTCTTTAAAAGATCAAAAATATATTTAGTTTGACTAATGAATATTCCATCACTAACTTGCTTAACTTGTAAACCAAGAAAGTAAGTTAGTTCTCCCATCATACTCATTTCATACTTGTTTTGCATCAGTTTGGCAAACTTTTTACAAAGTTTTTAATCTGTAGAGCCAAAAATAATATCATCTACATAAATTTGAACAAGTATGCTAGAGCCATTCACATTTCTGAAAAATAAAGTTTTATCTACAGTACCTCTTGTGAAGTGATTTTCCAAAAGGAACTTTGATAAAGTGTCATATCAGGCTCTAGGTGCTTGCTTCAGTCCATAAAGTGCTTTCAATAGATAGTAGACATACTCTGGGAAATTTGGATCTTCAAAGCCAGGAGGTTGACTTACATACACTTCTTCCTCCAAATCTCCATTCAGAAAGGCACTTTTGACATCCATTTGATAGACCTTGAAATTGGCATGGGCTGCATAGGCTAAGAAGATTCTGATGGCTTCAAGTCTTGCAACAGGAGCAAATGTTTCATCAAAATCTATCCCTTCTTGTTGACAATAGCCTGTAGCAACCAATCTTGCTTTGTTCCTTACTACTATGCCATTTTCATCCATCTTGTTTCTGAATACCCATTTGGTGTCTATTGGATTCTTTCCCTTAGGCTTGGGTACCAGCTTCCATACTTTATTCCTTTCAAATTGGTTTAGCTCCTCCTGCATAGCTAAAATCCAATCAGGATCTAATAAGGCTTCTTCTACCTTATTTGGTTCTTCCTTACACAAGAAGCTGCTGTATAGACATTCTTCTTGAGTTGCTCTCCTGGTTTGAACTCTGGAAGAAACATCACCAATAATCAGTTCAAAGGGGTGATCTTTTGTCCATTTTCTTGGTTGAGGTAGATTAGCCCTAGATGAAGAGACCTCAATGTTGTCTTGATGTGTGATTGAGTTTTGATTGGTAGAAACTTCCCCTGAGTTTGTGGATCTTTGATTTAAAATTGGGGTGCTTTCTATGGGTGATCTGCCTTGACTTCCTGCTCCTTTTGATAACCCGACGGATGGTGAATTTTGAGTACCGACGGATGAGGCAGGTTGTCTTCCGACGGATAATACAGATTGCCTTCCGACGGATGAAGCATTATGTAACTCGACGGATGTTGAGTTTTGTGCTTCATTTATAGCAAATTTGTCTGCATTATCCTTAGACACTGTTTCTTGATCACTTTCATCATCACTTTCTTCACTGACCATCTCAATATTGTCGAATTTGAGGTTCTCATGGTAATCTCCATCTTTTAGTCCTTCAATTTTTGTATCATCAAACACAACATGTATAGATTCAACAACAATGTTGGTTCTTAGATTGTAGACTCTATATGCTTTACCAACAGCATATCCAACAAAAATTCCTTCATCTGCTTTAGCATCAAACTTCCCATTTTGATCAGTTTAATTTCTCAGAATATAGCATTTACAGCCAAAGACATGAAGAAAGTTCAGAGTTGGCTTCTTGTTCTTGAACAATTGATAAGGTGTCTTGCATTTTGCTTGATTAATCAGAGAGATGTTCTGAGTGTAGCATGCAGTGTTGACAGCTTCAGCCCAGAAATATGTTGGTAATTTTGATTCTTCAAGCATTGTCCTTGCAGCTTCAATAAGAGATCTAGTCTTTCTTTCCACTACTCCATTCTGTTGTGGAGTCCTTGCTGCTGAAAACTCATGCAGGATCCCATTTTCCTCACAGAATGCTCTCATGACATAGTTCTTGAACTCAGTTCCATTGTCACTCCTGATTCTTCTAACTTTGAAATCAGGATGATTGTTAACTTGCCTTATGTGATTGATGATGATTTCACTAGCTTCATCTTTGGACTTTAGGAAATAGGTCCAAGAGAACTTTGATAAATCATCTACAATTACTAGGCAAAATCTTTTCTTTGAGATTGACAAAACATTGACTGGTCCAAACAAATCCATGTGAAGCAGTTGCAGAGGTTCTTCAATTGCTGAATCAAGTTTCTTCCTGAATGATGCTTTAATTTGCTTCCTTTTATGGCAGGCATCACACAGTCCATCCTTTGTAAACTCCACCAGAGGAATGCCTCTAACTAGCTCTTTCTTTACCAGCTCATTCATGGTCTTGAAGTTCAAATGGGATAGCTTCTTGTGCCATAGCCAACTTTCATCTTGACTTGCTTTACTGAGAAGACAAGTTATAGATTCTGCTTTATTTGAGTTGAAGTCAGCTAGATACACATTTCCTCTTCTCACACCAGTGAGAACCACTTTGTTGTTTTGATTATTAATCACAGCACAGGTTTCTTTGTTGAAGGTTACTGAGTTGCCTTTATCATAAAGCTGGCTGATACTCAACAGATTGTGTTTGAGACCATCCACTAAGGCAACCTCTTTAATGATGACATTGTCTTTTGAAATCAAGCCATATCCCACAGTATAACCTTTGCTGTCATCTCCAAAAGTGATACTTGGGCCAGCTTTCTCTTCAAACTCTGTGAGCAGGGTAGAATCACCAGTCATGTGTCTTGAACAACCACTATCCAAGTACCAAAGATTCCTTCTGTTTCCCTGAACACATCAAAATCAAATCAAGTTGATTTTGGTACCCAAGTTTCCTTGGGTCCTGCCTTGTTAGCTTTCTTCTTCTGTTTCTTAGGTTTTAACTCATATGACTTAGGAATTTCAGATTCTTCCTTAGTCATTTGGGTTGGGCCTTTGAAACCACTAGATGCTACAGAATTATTATGCATGTTATGGCTAACAGGAAATGGCATGCTTGGTGCAAATATGTTATTCCAGTAAGGCATGCTAAATGGCATTTGAGGCATATTGTATGCAGCATAATATGGATTAGGTGCAAATGGCATATTAGCAAACTGTGCATTCATGTTCTGTGTAGGCATAACATTAACAGGCATAGGAGGCATGGCATTCATGTTAGAGAATTGAGGCTGAACAGACACGGGAGTAGGCATGGCAGATTTGCAATTAACAGACAAATGATTTACACTACCACATTTGACACAGATTTTTCTAGGAGCATATTTGTCAGGTGTGTAGTTGTTATGTTTGTTAATCCCTACTTTACCATTCCTATTGTTTTTCCTTTTAGTTTCTGTTTTTACCTCTATCTTCTCAAGTCTGTCACTCAACTGTTTGACAGTCATGTGACCAACATTAGCCTTCTTCCCTTTCTTGGCTTGACTTGACTCCCCTGAAACAAAGTTCTTGGAAACAGACCCATACTTTTCATTTAGCTTGGTTAATTTGGCTTTACTAATGGGTTTATTCACAGCCGACGGATGAGGATTTTTATCATTCGACGGATAACACATTTTGTTATCCGACGGATAGTCCTCATCATCCGTCGAGTCTACATCTGTCAGCAATCAATCTACCAAAATAGGTTCTAGTTTCTCCTTATTCTTTTTCCAGGCTTCATCACAAAAGGACTCAATTCCTTGAACCTTAATGATTTGAGCATGAACATCTCTGGATGTTTTTCATTCTTTAATCACCTCCTGTTCACGATCGAGCTGCTTCTTTAAAATTTCTTCCTTTTTCAAGGACTCAGTTAATTCCTCCTTAGCAATTCTACACTCAATTTTTAGTTTCTCAAACTCAACAAACTGAGACTCAAGCACATTATTCCTCTCACTCAAAAACAAGTTATTTTCTTTGATTTTAGCATTTTCTTTAGTGAGGGACTTAAGTGTAACACGCAAATGATACAATTCTGTAGACATGTCATTTATTGCATCATTACACTCAGCTTTAGATAAATGTGCAAGGTTTGTAGTAATTAACCGATTGCTTGAGAAACTTGTCTCTGTTTCATCAGACTTGGCCATAAGGGCTAGATTGACATAGCTGATCTCCTCATCTTCATCCAAACCATCAGCTGCCCAGTCATTCTCTTGTGTAATAAAAGCCCTTTCCTTCTGTTTGAGTAGATTAAAGTATTTTTGCTTATAATCCACAGACTCAAATCTCTTCTTACTAGAATCTGACTTTCTACACTCATTTGTAAAATGCCCTGCCAAGCCACATTTGAAACACTTGAATTTTGACTTATCCACCATGTTTCTATTTGGCTTGGCAGCTCCAAAGTTCTTCTTGAAATTGAGCTTGGCAAATCTTCTTGAAAGGAATGTTAGGTGCTCATCAATGTCCTCCATGTCATCTTGACTCAAAGAATCTTCACTTTCTGCAGCTAGCCCTTTACCCTTGCTTTCACAGGCCTTTGAAGTTGATTCCACAGCTTCCATCTTCACTTCCTTCTCCTTTTCCAGTTCAGCAACTAGTGCAATGGATCCTCCTTTCTTCTTTCCTCTCTCCATTCTTTCATCCTGCTCTATTTTAAGCTCATAGGTCTTTAGAATGCCATACAGTCTCTCCAAAGTAAACTCCTTATAATCTTGTAAGTTTCTCAATGAGACTGTCATTGGTTTCCATTCCTTTGGAAGAGATCTGAGAAATTTCAGATTGGAGTCTTTAGTTTGATAGACTCTTCCATGCAATTTAAGAGCATTTAGTAGCTTTTGGAATCTACTAAAAATGTCAGTGAGTGACTCACTTTCTTCATTGTGAAAATGCTCATATTGCTGAATCAGGAGCTGCATTTTATTTTCTCTTACTTGCTCAGTACCATCACAGATTATCTGTATTGTGTCCCAAACTTCCTTGGCAGTCTTGCAGTTGATGATGTTATCAAACATATCTGCATCAACACCATTGAACAAAATGTTCATGGCCTTTTTATCTTTCCTGACTTGTTCAAGATCAGGATCAGACCATTCATGCCTTGGCTTTGGAACTGATGGTTCATTTCCTGTTGCAGCTCTCATTGGAACATGAGGGCCTCTTTTTATGCAGTCCACATAGGCCTCATCTTGAGAAAGCATATGAAGATGCATCTTTACCTTCCAATGATGGTAATTATCTTTATCCAGAAAAGGAATCTTGACTCCAACATCTTTCTTGTTCATCTTGCTGAATTATTTTGATCTTTAAACTCTTTGTAGATTAAGAGCTTGCTCTGATACCAATTGTTAGTCCCTTAACAATATAGCAAGAATTACAGAAGGGGGGTTGAATGGAATTCTTTACCTTTTTCTTGAAATAAAAATGTTCAACTCGATTATAGATATATCTGTTTTGATTAGCACAATGCGGAATATAAACTTTACTGAATCAAAACAAGAGTAATTAAAAACAAGAGTCTTTAAAAACTTTCTGGTGGATTTAAACAATTCCACCAGAGATATATATTAATATATCGAGAGAACTCTGTGTGCAGAAATGCTCACAGCTGCTTTTACAAGATAGAACAACTAAGAACACAGGAAATGCTAAAGATAGTGCTTACAAAGATTTCTCTATGTTTGTTTCTAAGCTCACTTAGTTTTCTTAGTTATTTTATATTTGCTACTCTCTTGGTTTATATATATTACCAAGATTACAAAGTCAAAAGAACTGAATAAATATAAAATCTAACAGTCTTGATCTTTGCTGATTTTCGTCCTCTATTACCCAGTTAATAGGCTTCCACAGTGTTTGTATCCAATCTCGACGGCTGTGTGTCAGCTTTCACTGTTCAACTGATGTTTGAATCTTGATATTATCATCCGTCGACTTTCAGATCATCCGTCGATTACTTACTTGATCATCCGTCGACTGCTATTTTGAACATCCGTTGAAAGTCATTTGATCATCCGTCGAAGCTTTGTTAAGCATCCGTTGATAGCTATTTTGGCACTTGACTTCATTTCACTTATACAGAATTACAAGACATTGCTTATGTACAGTTAATCAACCTATTCTGCATATCTAGTTAAAGTCAACATGACTTATATGCTCTTACAGATTCTATACAAAGGTGCATACAACACTGTGCTACAAACTTATCATTATATAAGCTACTCACTCGATGGATAATAAATTACTCATCCGTCGGTACTTAAACTGAGTTATCCGTCGGGACTATAATTCTTATCCGTCGAGTGCTACATTATTTCACTAAGTAAAATCTACTTAGATGTTTTGTTTAGGTAATCATCAAGTGCACAACATATTCACAACATAAATGTATATACTTCAAATAAATATTTTCAGTATACACTAACAGTCTATAGATGCAACCAGAGGGGGCACTATTCAAGGGAGTGTCGTAACCAGCCATCCAGAGAGCCAGTCAACAAGGATCAGCTTACCAGGAGTCAGGCTGGCAAAGTCCCAACAATTGGGTATAAATGTGTCATATGCGGAAAGCCAGGACATATAGCAAGGGATTGTAAGGCACCAGTTCCAGTCAATAATATGCTGAGGATCATGTGAGCCCTTCCAACAGTGAATGAACCTCCCAGAGCTAGAGTTTATGATATGTCTGTGAAAGATGCTAACATGGACACTAATGTTGTGGCAGGTACGCTTACTGTGAATTCTTTATGTGCTAAAGTGCTAGTAGATTCGGAAGTAACTTGATCATTTATTTCTCAAGATTTTCTTAATAAGTTGAATTGTCCAATTGAATTGCTAAGTGAAATTATGACGGTAGAATTAGCAAATCAGGAGCGTGTATCGGTTAACCAAGTGTGTAAGGGTTGTGAGATTGAGAATTCTGGTAATAAGTTTGATGATGACTTTATACCATTTAAGTTAGGGAACTTTAACGTTATTTTAGGAATGGACTGACTATCTAAGCACGATGCTCAGATAGACTATCGTAATAAGAAAGTAATATTGAAGACGCCAGATGAGCAAGTGGTGACGTTTAGAGGTCAGATGCAAGTGAAGAAGTTCTTGACGATGATTCAAGCTAAGAAGTTACTACGACAAGGATGCGAGCATTTCATTGCTTATGTAATAGATGGAAGTCAGGAGCCAGCAAAACTGGAAGACATTCCTGTGGTAAATGAATTTCTAGACGTGTTTCCAGACGAGTTACCAGGACTTCCTCCAGATAGAAAAATCGAATTTGCAATCGACTTAGCACCTGGAATAGAACAAGTATCCAAGGCCTCGTACAGAATGGTGCCAGTGGAAATGAAGGAATTGGAAAAGCAATTGTAAGAATTGTTAGAAAAAGGAGTGATTCGACCCAATGTATCCCCATGGGGTGCACCGGTACTATTTGTTAAGAAGAAGGACGGAAGCATGAGGTTATGCATCGACAATCGAGAACTGAATAAGCTTACTATCAAGAATAAGTATCCATTATCTCGAATCGATGATTTATTCGATCAACTGAAAGGAGCCAAATATTTCTCTATGATTGATATGAGATCCGGATATCACCAGTTGAAGGTTAAATCTGAAGATATACCAAAGACAGCTTTCAGAACAAGGTACGGTCATTATGAATTCTTAGTAATGTCTTTTGGATTAACCAATGCTCCGACAACATTTATGGACTTGATGAACAGGATTTTTAAGGAATATTTGGACAAATTTGTAATTATGTTTATTGATGATATTTTGATCTACTCAAAGTTAGCAGAAGATCATGCGGAGCACCTAAGTATATCTTTGGAAATTTTAAGAAAGAAGAAATTGTATGCCAAGTTTTCAAAGTGTGAGGTTTGGTTACAAGAAATTCAATTCTTAAGACACGTCGTAAGTAATGAAGGGATCAAGGTGGATCCAGCGAAGATTGAAGCTGTTACGAATTGGGAAAGGCCAAAAACACCAACAGAAGTGAGAAGTTTCTTGGGATTAGCAGGATATTATCGAAGATTCGTTCAATATTTCTCAAAGATTGCGATACCTTTAACGAAGCTTACTAGGAAAAGTGAGAAGTTTACATGGAACGAGAAGTGTGAAGAAAGTTTCCAGGAATTGAAGAAGAGACTAATCACGACACCTGTTTTGTCACTTCCAGATGATCAAGAAAATTTCGTAATCTATAGTGATGCTTCTCATGAAGGATTAGGTTTTGTTTTGATGCAGCATGATAAATTTATTGCATATGCATCTAGAGAACTGAAACCACATGAGCAAAAGTATACTACTCATGATTTGGAACGCGGTAATAGTGTTTGCCTTGAAGATTTGGAGACATTATCTATATGGAGAAAAATGCGAGATCTATACGGACCATAAAAGGAGATGGTTGGAGCTGATCAAAGACTATGATTGCACAATTAACTATCACCCAGGAAAAGCAAATATGGTGGAAGATGCGTTGAGTAGAAAGGAAAGACTGAACGTATTAACAGTACCTGAAAAGCTATATACGGAATTTCAGCGGTTGTAATTAAAAGTCAGGATTTGTAAGCCTAATGAAGCAAATATGTATAGCATGACTTTTCAACCAGAATTGCTAGAAAAGATAAAGAAATGTGAAGAGCAAATAGTGGATCAGGATATCAATCATTTGGTTGGAGAAGATTTATGCACTCATAAAGACGATCAAGGTATTCTCAGATTTTCTTCCAGAATTTGGATTCCTCTAGTGGCAAAGTTGAAGAATGAAATTCTACAAGAAGCTCAAAACTCAAAGTATTCAATCCATCCGGGAAGTACCAAGATGTACAGAGATTTGAAAGAGAATTATTGGTGGTCAGACATGAAAAGAGAAATTGCGGAATGGGTTAGCAAATGTTATACATGTCAAAGAGTTAAAGCGAAGCACCAGAGACCAAGTGGATTATTACAACCGATGGAGATTCCAGAGTGGAATTGGGAGCACATTGATATGGACTTCATAGTCGGCTTACCAAGGATGAAGCAAAACACGATGCCATTTGGGTTATAGTGGACAGACTAACCATATCAGCTCATTTATTGCCTATCAATGAAAGATTTTAACTGGATAAGTTGGTTCACATGTATTTGAAGGAGATAGTAGTCCGTCACGGAGTCCCTGTGTCTATTGTATCAGATCGAGATCCATGATTCAATTCAAGTTTTGGAAAAGTTTTCAAGAATGTTTGGGAACTAAATTAAATATGAGTACAGCTTATCATCTACAGACTGACGGCCAAAGTGAAAGAACAATTCAGACTATTGAAGATATGTTACATCTTTATGCTATTAATTTCAAAGGAAATTGGGAGGAGCATTTGCCATTAGTGGAATTTGCTTACAATAACATTTATCATGCCAGTATCGGAATGTCTCCCTATGAAGCTCTTTATGGACGCAAATGTCTATCACCGCTATATTGGGAAGAATTCGGAGAACGTAAGATACTTGGACCCGAGTTGGTGCAACAGACAAAAGAAGTTGTGGAAGTCATCCAGAAAAGGTTAATAGCAGCACAAGATCATAAAAAAAAGTATGCAGATCAATCCAGAAAGAATATGAAATTCAAAGAAGGAGATTTAGTATTATTAAAAGTATCACTATGGAAAGGATTGACGAGATTTGGAAAGAAAGGAAAGCTAAGTCCTAGATACGTTAGACCTTTTAAAATTTTGAAACGTGTCGGCAAGGTAGCATACGAATTAGCGTTACCCCCGCACATGGAGCACATTCACAACATATTTCATGTATCGATGCTTAAGAAGTATAATCTAGATTCTAGGCATGTAATCGAGTATGGGCCGATAGAACTTCAGGCAGATTTATCGTATGTAGAGAATCCAATAGAGATTCTAGAAAAGAGAGTAATGGTACTGAGAAATAAAGTTGTAAATTTTGTAAGAGTGTTGTGGAGAAACCCAAAGGTTGAAGAGTCAACCTGAGAGTTAGAAAGTGATATGCGAGAAAAGTACCCTCATGTGTTTACTTAGGAGATTTTGAGGACATAATCCTTTTAAGGAGGCAAGGATGTAATATCCGGGACATAGTGTATAATTATTTTTATCAATAAATGATAATTGTGTGATTATTATGTGAATTTTGGTGAATTATCTGATCATTGATATTAATATTTAGATGTTTATATGTGATCAGATATAAGTATTTTAATTTATTTATGTTTAGAATAAAATATAGACAATTGTAATATTTTTCTGGTAATTTTTGGATTGTTAAATGATTTTAAAATGATTTATGAAATTATTAATTATTTTCAGAATAATTATAAAACTATTTTATAAAGCCGGGAATCGTCCAACTTCAACCGTTTTTACGTTTTTACAACCCGAAACTCTTTGGAAAACTCCTTCTTAACCTAATCTGATAATTCCGGACATTTTTCGTGTTTTAACTTTTTCAATCCGGATTACGATTTGACCCTTACGCGTCCCGACGCAAGACTTTCGATACGATAATCATTTCGATCGATCAATAAAATCTGTATTCTCGAAAGATGGGATATTATTACATTATTTTCATATAAAGTATTTTATAAGAAGCCCAGTTTGGATAATTATCCAATACGGGTATCAAATCGGATCATTTTCGTAGTTACTTAACGGCTAAGCAACTTATTTTTTGATCCAATACGATCCAACATGTATTAATATTCTATAAATATAAATAGCCCTTTTCTTATTTCATTTTATTCGTATAATCATAATCAACCAGTAAAAACCGATAAAATACAGAGAAAACCCTAATTAATTATCGCGTTCTTGAAAATCAAACTCACAAACGAAGGCGTTATCGAATTCAGAATCGAACGTGCTATATACCGAATCGAAACTCTTGAAAAGTTCTTTCAGAATCAATCATCCATTTCAGTGCAGAAATCAAGGTGATTTCCTTATTAATTTATTTTAATTTGAATTAATTAGTAATTAAAAGAGGAATTTTTTATGTTGATGTTGTTTATATGATTTGATGCTTGAATTATATAGATAATATTGTCCTGATCATTTTGGTATATTATATGTTGAATTTGGAGTTTAATAACATATAGAAATTGTCGTTTGAATCTTGAAATTGTAAAATTAGGGTTTTTAATTATTTGAATGTTCTTAATTCGATTTGGGGATTTCATTTCTGTTAATTCTGGGTATGAGTGATTAATACCAACTTATAGAGCGTCCTAAAATGAACCAATTCATGTGTTTGATTGTTGTGTTGGCTGCTTGTATCGACTTGCCGGAAAAACCTTGAAGCTTGCCGGTTTTAAGGGCGTTTCACCGGAAAACTCAACTACGGGGTTATAAACACAAACAAATCATACCCTTGGGTTGCTATCATGTTCAGGAATCTGTTGCAGCAAAGATTTAAACCAAAACGATGCAGGATTTGCTCGAATTAGACTCGCGGGATTCTGTTTTTCTGGCGAGTTCTTCAACTATTAGGTAACCCGATCAGGTCAATTTAGACCCGGGGCTTGACCCGGTTTTGATCCAAATTTTTCCAAAATCAAATCTCAAAACTTGTTTTTGCAATTCAGTCACTAAACTTTCAATATTTTGCAAATTTTAGATTCTGTTTATAAAATTTATAAAAACGATATTGATGTTTAAAATTTTCTTCAGAATTTTTTTTAATTATTTTAAAAATTCCAAAATTTATTATTTATTTCTAAAAATTATTTTTAATTCTAAAATAAATCTTAATTAATTAATTAATTTTAGTTGATAATTAATTATTTAATTAGTCAATTAATTTAAATATTAATTAATTAATTAATTTAATTTGTTATTAATTAATTTTAATTAATTATTCAAGTAGATTTAATTATTTATTTGGATTTAAAAATTTTAAAAAATAGTTTCGAGCTTTCAAATATTATTTAAAATTATTTTCAAATCTCGATAATTATTATTAAATCATTTTAAAGTCATATTCGGGTGTTCGAACCCTTTTATTTAATTATAAAATGATTCAGAGACCCCTTTTAATTCCGAAAAATATTTAAAAATTTGTATTAAATACTTGGAAAATCATTCGGACTCTGAATCTTCTTTGAAAAATTATTTTGATTAATATCTTACGTGCTACGTGTTATATGTGATCTGATTGCTGTATAATATGATTGTATGTGCATTGTTTGACGGTTTTATCATAACTTTCAATCCGTACGTCGGATTTAGGTGAAACAAAGGGTAGTTAGAAGCTCGTAATGTGTAGAATTAGATGAGAATTAGTATTGATACATACATGTGATGTCTAACTGTTAGTCCCTAACAATGTAACAAGAATTACAGAAGGGGGGTTGAATGGAATTCTTGAACCTTTTTCAGAAATATAAAAATGTTCTAACTTAAGATATATATGACAGTGTTTTGACTTGCAAAGTGCGGAATAATAAGTTAAATAAAAATCAAAACACAAAGTAATAAAAACACAAGTCTTTAAAACTATCTGGTGGATTAGAAAGTATCCACCAGAGATATATAAATATCTCGAGAGAACTCTGTGAAGCTTGAGTAGCTCACAACTGCTTACAAATGAGAATAACTAAACTTACAGAGAAATGCTAAGAATACAGCTTACAAATGTTTCACTGAGAATTTACTTGCTTAGTCTTCTTGTTGTTCTAATTGCTACTCTTGGTTTATATATCACCAAGATTACACAGTAATAAGACAAGATAATAAAACAAAACCTATCAAGTCTAATACTTTTCTGCTTCATTACTCTATTCTAGCATCTTTGAATATCATCATAATAGCATGGAAATGGTAATGCTTCTTTATTCTCAAAAACCCAATTGAATAGGCTTCCACATTCCTCTTGCATACACTCGACGTATGTTACTGTGTTGTCACTGTCAACAGATGTTTAAATTGATTATCCGTCGGGTACATGATCATCCGTCGGGTTGCTTTGTTGATCATCCGTCGAGTAGCATTGTTGATCATCCGTCGAGTAGCTTTTTGGCACTTGACTTCATTTCATTTATGCAGAATTACAAGACATCATCTATGTACAATTAATCAACCTATTCTGCATATCTAATTAAAGTCAATATGACTTATATGCTACTATAGAATCTAAACAAAGGTGTTTGCAGAAATGTGCTACATGACTTATTGTTACATAAGCTACTCACTCGATGGATAATAAATCATCATCCGTCGGGACTATATTGAGTCATCCGTCGGGACTATATTCCTTATCCGTCGAGTGCTATATTTTTCACCAAGTTAAATCTACTAAGATGTTTTGCTAATGAAATCATCAAGTTCACAACATATTCACAACAATCTCCCCCAATGTATGTCTACTAGAATTGTAGCCATAAATTAAGAGAAACTTGATGATAACAAAACATCCTAAAAATATAAATTTAAATGGAAGTAGATAAAACTATAAAGTGCTTCAGTTAACAAAATGTACAAAAATTTGCTCACAGTCATTTTCAAGGTGCTCCTCTAGCCTGAGCAGATTAATCTATTTCCTTGAAGATCAGGATCTCTTTCCAAGCTTTTTGTTGTTTTCTTCTATCTGATTTTGGAGCTATCTGTGGAATTCCAGTTCATCAGATTCTGAGAGATTTAGCATTTCTTGCATTTCCAAAAGAGTCTCATTGCTAGGGATGCTCAATTTGTCTTCTAATCTGAAGAATCTTCTAACTCCTTTGTCATCCATAAATTCCATCAGCCAGTATGGCCTTAGATGCACTCTACTCCCTGTATAAGGAATAGTTAGAGTCTTTGGGAGTGCATCTTTAGCTCTAATACTCCTCAGTTCTTCAATCTTCTTTAGAATAAGTCTTCTAGCTGTCACATTGAATCCAAAGTTCTTCTTGAAGGATGAATAAACCTTTATCAGCACAGATTGGCTTTCTTGAAGGATCCTGTAAAGTGGCCACTATATCTCCTTTCCTCCCTTGTACTTGAATATAACCTTTCAGGCAGATTCCTGTAAGCATCAATCCCTCTAACTTCTTCCAGTTCATCTAGATAGAGGTTTAAGTCTGAGAATTCCTTGATGTCACAGATGTACATGATGTCTCCCTTGTTGACTTTGGTTTGAGCTTTGATTAGAGATTTGGATCTGAGAGTTGATCGCTTCACTTTCTTGACTGCTCTTGTCTTTGTCTTCTTTGGCTTCATGAATTGAGGTAGATTGAGTTCAGGTATTGGTAGACTATCCCAGTCTATTGGCTCATCCTTTGAAATGATAGGTTCACCATGAAAGTTCTTGGATGGATCTATCTTGAAATCTCCATGTGCCACAGAGGGCATGGATGTTTGAGTTGTTGTAGAAATAGATTCTTTGGGAAAGTACCCTTCCATCTCCTCATCACTGAAGTCCAGCTTTCTCTTTATTATTTGCTTGTACCTTGGCTTCTTTGTCTGTGAAGGTTCATTTTGCATTACTTGATCTTGAGATTTAACTGTTTGAGATGGTTGTGCAGAAACTTGTTGTGTAGGTTTCACAGCTTGTAGCTTAGCCAAGATAGCAACTTGCTCCTTCTTTTGTTTGACCTTTTTAGCATCTAGAGCAGCTTGCTTCTTTTTTTGCTTCAATCTTGCCTTGTCCAGCCACCACACAAATTTCTTTACCATTCCTGAAAACTTTAGCAATTCTTCTTTTCAATGCTGAATCAGCCGGATCCTTGTAGAATGCTATGGACCTGGCCAACAGCTTCTTTTCATCAGGCTTTGGTGTCTCATACACTGTGTCCAAGGGGTTCTTTAGTGAAGATTTTGGATAGTTCACCCTTGGCTTTAAAATTAGCTTAGCCTTTGGAGATTTGATGCAGGATGGTTGTCCTCTTTCCAGATTCTTCATGCTCATTTCATTCACAGATATTTACCTGATTTGAGAGTGATGAATGGCTGATTTTTTTGGCTTCTTTACTAACCCATATGTTAGGTCACACACACTGTAGAGGGGGGGGGGGTGAATACAGTGTATAGCACAATCAAATCAAAATCTAATAACACAAGTAATAGAAAACAAACTTTATTTAAAACAATAAACTCTGTTACAGTATGGAACTGTCCTCTCTCAGTGATAAACATATATCACGAGAGCTGCTAGGGTTACAATGAATAATCTTCTCGATAATGATAACACTTATAGTGTAAACCCTATGTCTGTGTTTATATACTACACAGTTACAAGATAATCGTTAATTGATATGGAATATAATTCTGCTTCCTAAAATATATCAATCAAATATCTTTTCTTCCAAGTATTCTATTTTTCATAGAATTCCTTCTTCATGCATATCTCTTCTTACGTTTGTCTTGATCTTCTTTTCCTTTCAATCAGCCGCCTTCCTTATCTGAACGTTTCCTTTAAGTCCTGATATTATCTTCTGATAAATATCTCCTGAACCTTAAGTACTGATGACTTAAGTTCTGACTTCAGTATAAGTGCTGATTTCAGTTAAGTACTGATTTATCCTGTTTAAGTAAGATCTGAAAACTAAACATAAATCATATTAGACATGACATTATCAAATATATCTAACAATCTCCCCTAACGTGTAAATTAGCATAATATACAAATTTAACAGATATTTGATGATGTCAAAAACATTAAGTACAAATGCATGAGAATTTGACTAGATAACTACAACTTATAGTCCTTAAAGCTTTACCAACTTTAACTTCTGATAACAACTTCAGTCTGTATACATATCAGAATTTGAGCAATTATAGATCTTGACTTGGCTTCACTTTTTGATCTCTCTGATGTCAGGAGTTGTTATGAGATAATTCTTCAATAAACATCTCTCAGCATATCTGAGTTCATCAATCATCCTCCTTTTAGCATCTTTAATTTCTGCAGAATCTTCACCAGTTTGAAAGATTGCAGCCCTGAGATCATTAATTTTAGCTTTCTTTATGTCCTGATCGAGTCTGATCAAATACGCCTTGTCAGACTCAAGATTGAATTCCACAGCCTTGTAACCCAGAAAGGTAGTTATATTCTTAGCAGAGTTAGGCTTCATCTCAACAATATCACCCTTGTGATCTCTGTACTTTGGAAGATATGTGATGTCAGACTTTACAGAATAGAGCCTTTTCTATTTTTGAATTTGACTCTTCAAATAGTTTACAACACTTTCTGTTATTTTGTCATTCACTTGAAGTAAGAATAATACATGTTCCAATTTTTCAAAATACTTTAGTGGAATGGCATTTTCCCTTATATGATAAACCCTACCATCTGTCATGAAGTACAACAAGATGTGTTCTTTCAAGTAGGTATGGTAAACCATCTGTACAGATTCTAGTTGATTCAATCTTTCAGGAGTTGCTCCAATACCTGGTTCACTTAAGGAAGTTGGATCATTGGTTGTGTTCTATATTCTTCTTTCATCAGCACTACCCAATCCAGATTTATCTCTTGCTTATTTTCCAGTAACCACTCTTGCTTCAAAACCACTTACATCAGTCTTCAAAGGTTGAGTCTGTTTGGCTTTGGTGAATCCTGGTAGGAGCATCTTTGAAGGTTTAACATGAGCAATGTCAGAGGTTTCCTTTAATTTATCTTCTGATATCAAGTTAACTTGAGCTATGTCAGAGGTTACTTGCTTCTTTGAGATATCAGAACTAACTATATCTTTACTCTGAACAACTTGAGCCATGTCAGAGGTTGTCTTAGAAATTTTTCTTAAAGTCAGAGCAAGATCGGCATCTTCAACAATAATTTTTTCAACCACAGGAGGCACATAAACCTTGATAGGTTCACCAACTTTCTCTTTGCCCTTGGACCTTGGATCTATCTGCAACTGTGATTTAGCCTTGGTTGCTTCAGGATTTGTTCTTTCTTTTATCACAATGCCTTTGGCCTTTGGAAGTTTCTTTTTACCAACAGAAGCTTCCGATTTAGATTTGACTTTTTCTGACTTAAGTCTAGCTTCTTCTTCCATCAGACTCTCAAAGTCCATTCCTGGATTTTCTTTTAGAAATAGTTGTCTTGATATTTCTTCATCAAGATCCAAAAGTTCATCAGAACTTATCCTTTTACCAGTAGCAGAAGTAATTCTTTTTCCAGCATCAGAACTTGTCCTGTGACTTGTAATTTCATCTCTTCTTAATGAGAAACTTCTACCTTGACCATGACCTCCACCCATTCCAGAGTTTCCCTGGTCATCTTTTTCATCATCCTTCCCCTTCAGTGTCTGATCAGTTTTGCATTTGGACTTAATTACTTTCTCCCCCTTTTTGGCATCAGCAGGTAAGAGAAGAGAGACAAGCAATTCCACTGAGGCTTGGATTTCATCAAGTTGAGATTGCTGAGAAGCTTGATTTTTCAAAATATCATCAATCTGAGACTGTCGCTTCTCTTGGGTTTTCTCAATGTAAGCAACTCTGTCAAAGGTAGGTTGGAAGAATTTTTTCTTTTCAATTTTCTTAACCGTTTCTTTCTTTAGCAATTCTTCCTGAATTTTATGTAACTCTGCATGAGTTGTTGAATGGAGACCTTGCAGATGTCTAGTACTCAATGTAGTGACTCGAAGCTGTGTCTTGAAATCATAATTAATTAACATTTCATCAGCTTTTGCCAAGTGTTCAGCAAGAATCTTGTCAGATGGAACAAAGATAACTGAGTTTCATTCCTTATTCCACTCCTGTCCTCTAGGAATTTCACTCCAAGGTACTGCTACTGCTCTTGCAACAAACTTCTTAACTAGTTCAGATTTATGAACAGTTTGTTGAGGTGCATGTCCTGAAGGACCAGCTTCATTAGCATCTGCATTAATAGCAGCATCACCAGTAGTATCAGCATTTGCAGCATCAGAACTGACAGAACCAGCATCTTCTGATAAAACAGCAGTATGAGAAGCAATTGAGGCTTCAGCATCATCCTCTAAGTGCTGATCTGTTTCCAAGTTCTGATCAACAACCATATCCTGATGCTCACCTATATTATGATCATCAACATCTAGATGTAGAGAAGGTGTTGTAGATAATTCCGGAGTTTGAGTAGTATCAGTAAAAGGTGTTGTTGATGGATTATTTGCTGTTGGAGCTTCTAAGTAGAGAACCTCATGCACAACCAGGTTGTAAATATCAATTTCAGCACTTGTGCCTGGGTCTACAGGAGATACAGTTTCATGTACAGGAGACACAGATGGTGTGTTTGCCTTGTCTGTAGCAGCTCCCTGAGGTGGGGACAATGGAGAGGGAGATGCAGTAGGTTCAACAAATTTTGGTTCTTTTGAGATCAGAGATTCCTGATCTCCTTCCTTAGCTGCTGCTTCGTCATCATCTGAAGCTGGCCGTTTAGCTCTCTGTTTCTTGTATCTTTTTGAAGGTGGGGATTTCTTGGGAGGTTCAGTAGAAGTCATTCTTCTAAGCCTTTTGAGAAGCTTAGATCCCCCAATTCCAGAATCCTTCTGAGAAGGGACCTTCTCAGCTTCTTTAACAACAGGTTCTGATGCAGAAAACTGTTCCTCACTATCAGACTCATCTCTCAAAAGAATCCTCCTTCTCTTTTGTGGTGTCTGAGGGACAGTCTTTGTCCTCTTGGGATTGGAAGATGAAGGCTTCACAGTATGTGCTGATGATGAAGGTTGAGCTATCTGTGAAGGTTTGAGATGTGTTCTTATAGAGGATTGAGGTATAGATGTATGAGTGGTATGTTCTGATGGTTGTTGTGGTGTTTGGGATGTGGTGGTAGGTTGAGGATAAACAGATCTATAAGTTTGAGGATCAGCATTTACCAGGATCTGTTTAAAGACTGAGGAATCTGTAAAGGTCTAACCACCGTTTTCTTAAGGTCAGCATTTACCAAGTCATTAAAAGCCCGTTTTGCAAGTTTAAAGGGTGGAAATAAGTCAGTGGTAGGTTGGGGTTCATTAGCACAACAGATATTATATATAAGCTGACAGAATCTAGCAAAGTAGACAACATTCCTATCCTCTGTCTGTTACGACCGGCATTTTCGTGTAATATTATTTGTGGATTTGGTATAATATTAAAGCCGAATAAAAATATGTTCACTAATTGTATGTTTGTGTGAGTGAAAATTTCTGCATTATAAAATTGTTACGTGTAGTATATGATTTTTCAAAGCAAAAGTTTAATTATTTCCTTTATTTTTGATTTATAAGAAATATTCTAAGCCTTGGAAAAATTTTCTTTTAAAAGATATTTTGTTCAAAAATTTTGAAAATGATTTTATAAAATCTTTAAAAATCCAAGTTATTTTATGGTATAAATTTTATAATTTTTGAGCTTTTATTTTATTATATAAAAATAAATCTTTGAAAATTTGGTTGCTTATTAATTATCAAATTACATAGAAGACCTTGCATGCAAATCACCCTTCTATTCTTTCAAAGGGCAAATAAGACCTTTCCAACCCCACTAACTCATTTGTTGATTACCAAATTACCACGCTAACCTTGCATGCAAAATGGCCTAACTTTAGCTAGAGGACATTTTTGTACAGTCTCACTTCCACTCATTATTTTGTCAACCAAAAAGCATAAAACTAAAATCGAAGTAGGAGAAGTCATTCCACTCACTCCACACTCCAACACACCACATTTTTCTCTCCTCCCCCACCCACCATTGCTCTCGGTCGAAGCCCCATTCCCCTACCCCCTTCCATTTTTCATTTCATTCTTCATCTTCCCAAGTGTAAATCTTCTACCTACATTCATCTTATATACTTTCCAAGAGTTTTATGACTTGGAAGTTGAAGTTCCATGGATGCATGTGTAGTTCTTATGTGATCTCCAAAGAGAAACTCTTGATTCTTGTGAATTCAAGAGCTCTCTATGAGATATATTTTATATATTTGCTAACTAAGTGTTTTATGGAGATATCATGCTTTAAAATCCTTTGCATGCTACTGAATTTTCATTATATATTTATGTTTAGCCATCCATGCTTGTTTTAAGATATTAAAATGATGATAAACCATGTTTTTCAAGCTACTCTTTTTGAAATCATGTTGCTATGTCTAAAAATCTATAAATTCGAAATATGTGTGCTTAAAATAGATTTTTTCAATGATAAATTTCTTATTAATAGTTAAGAGAAGATATATTTCATGATTATTAAGGATGAGTAATAGGTACAAGTCGAATTTCCAAGCATTTAAACTTTATGCCTAGCCGAAATCTTGTTATGTGTTTTCCATGAGTTGCATGTTATATTTTTAGTTGCATGTTGTTGATTCTTGGGCATGTATGATCTCCCCTTCTGTTGAGGCACTATTTTAGAACATTAAGACACTAGGTTTGCTATGTAAAGAGTTGGATGCTTGGTTATTAAGTGGGAGTTAAGGTGGAAAGGGATTAGTTAGTGTTTGCATTTTTCCAGATTTGATGCACTAGTTATGGGGAAGTTTTGAATGAGCATTGTTTGTGCACTTTGAAGCCCAAGCCACCAGAAGCTAGCACTAGGAGTATATAAAAGGTTTTAGGTGTTTGTTGGAGGTTTATAAGTCGTTTGGTTAGGTGCACGAGTGGAATAACAAAATATGTCTAGCAGGGGACAGTTTTGTTGCAACTTAGAAATAGGAAGTTTTGACCATGTCATGGGTAGGCCCTCATTAGGCCCTGTTGGGCCTTAGTTAGAGGGAGTGTCAGAGGAGTTTTTCCAGCCATAGTTCACAGGATTTGATTTAGAACCATGTGTCACAAGTTAGTTCAAGTCAGGGCATTTTTTGCCCAGAAAAACAGGGGAACCATGGACTTTAAGCTTAGGCCCAAGGAGGCCCAAGCTAGGCCCTTGAGCCACATCAATTTTGGGAGATGACTTATGGTCAGAAGAGTCTAGTGAAGAAGTTTTGTAGGTAAACTTGTAGTTTAAGAGTGTTTAATGCACTCAAGAAACCATAGATGTCATTCTGAAATTTACTCCAGTGAGCACTTTCACTTATCACATAGTTTTAGAACACTTAGGCGTGAGACCTAGGTTGACCATTATGGTTGCAAGTCAGTATAAATCCATTAGAGTTAAAGGCCCAAGTAAGGGTCAATAGGTTTTGGATAGTTAAGTAAAGGCACATTGAGTAAGGAAGCCAAAATTTGGAAACTTTGTCTAGTTTAGCGACCAAGTGACTTAAGTTGTGAGTCGAGATCATCCAAGCCTAGTATTGCATTATGGTGTGTGTGATATTATTTGGTATAAAAATATGATATGTGAGTATATGTGGCTATGTATATAATTATATTTATAACATGAATATAAATTGCGTGCATATAGGCCTAAGTGCCATTTGTGTTGTAAATAGGTTAAATTGGTGAGAATATTATAATGAGAATTATTATTATTATTTATGTAGGATCTCGAGACGAGGGTAAACTTGCCATAAAGGTCGAGTGAAGCTTTCAGTTGCTCCTACCAGCCAGACCAGACCAGCCTTTCTCAAGGCAAGTGATTCAACCTGTTTTTCGTTTACACTGCAAATATGTGTTAATTAGTTCATATATTAATGCGAGTATCCTGAGTAATCTTGATATACTAGAACCAAGTGATTCTTAAATCTATTCTCGTATTATATAGAAATGCCATGAACCCTCAATTATATATTTCAAGTAGATCGAAGGTCGTATCATGCTAGTACATCAAAGTAATTGGAATGCCATGATAAAAATAAAGATTTATTATAATACTTGTTTGATCCTCTCGATCAACATACTATTGATTCCTAAAATCTTGACATCTCACCCTAATGCTTGAACCCCACTAGAAACCTTACCTTGATACTTAAAAACCAGATATTCTTTGGAGTTGTTCATGATTGTTTGATAACTTTGTCCTTACCCTAAAGTTTGACATCCTGAGATACCTTAAGCTAATGGTCACTTTCTTTATACCTTAACACCTCTGGTATACTTGTAACCCTTGATACTTATCTTCTTGATGTTATAATACCTATACCTTGCCTACAATCCTTGCTTTAAGCCTAGTTCGGCATTACTCTTTCATGTTATCCAATATCCTTGCTTGAACACCGTGTTAAAGTTCTTGTATATGGAAACTTTTCAATTACCCTAATAAAGTAAAGTCTAGTGGATCATGGCCCTGACATTTTGTGACATATTTCCAGTGTTCAAATTTGATCTATAATCCCTTGATAAAAATGTTTACTGTTTAAGAGATTTTATTATCAATCGGCATCAATTTTTGAAATGATTAAAATGTGGATTTTCGATCCCAAAGGGGGATAAATGTTTTCTTGAATAGTGGATCTGGACTGAGACGCGAGTCATTTCCACATTTATATTGTAGGGTTAAAAGTTTCCTAGGGATCCCATTAATATTTTAGAACCGAGCGAGGTTCGGGATTACTTCGCGGCTGATCACTGGCTGTAATCCGTAGCGTCATAAAATGATTTTGTTTAAGTTATGATTTTGAAAATATTTTGATTCAAGAAAATGATGCCATCACCCAAAGTTTTATCTCTTGTTATTATTGGTTATGTCCTCACAATGTCATTCTTTTATATATATCTCTCGATTCATGTTTTATATCATATAGTTTAGCACTTGTTGAGCATTTGGCTCACTCCTTGCTTTACCCTGATATTACAGCTAGCAGCTATGGTTAGGTTCAAGCAGACAGCACGTAAGACCTGTGACGCCGATGCGTATGTCCGAGCTCAGGTAGAATAAGAGATAGTTTTGTGTGAGGACTCGATATTAAAAATCAGTTGTAATAGATGGTAGTGTTGGGCTGTTCCAAACCCTAAACTGTAAGATCTTGGATTCGGTTATGTTTACTTTCTTTCAAATATTGTAATAGTTATATTTATTTTGTTTGTTAAGTTACGGGTGTGACAGGTTTTGGTATCAGAGCTACGGTTTAGAGTCCCTGGACAGCCTAAATAGGTTATAGGATATATGTATAGGATATAGATAATATGCAAGAGATTAGGTTAAGTAAATTTATTATTAATACTCCTCTTATTGGTTTATCAGCAAAGGGCGCATATCTCGTCATCCTCTGGGTCGGACGACACTATTGCTTTCTCCGTGTATGCTGAGTTGAGGCGCGAGTTTGACATGCTTCAGGGCAAGTACGACCGACTGATAGATCGACTAAAGAATGTGTATCCGGACAGCCGAAACTATGAAGGGAAGCCTAAAGAGCAGATGACTGCGAGACTTGAAACTTTGGTTCAGTACGTCAACACTAAGCTTGAGGAAATGCCTTCATACCGAGACCGTACCAGTCAGTATATCATCCAGATGGTGGCGGATGAGCTCTAGAGCATTATGAAGACGCTTCAAGAGGAGAAGACTACCAAGCCCCGTTCTGATGGAGTGCAGCCTTAGTTCTTTCCATTATCTACCTTCCATGTTGTAGTACTATCAGACTTCGTAGAATTCCCAGTTGTTTCCTTTAAATAAGCATATTATTCCTAGAGTCAGACTTTATCCTGATCTTGATGTAATGAGACCTTTGGATTTCCAATATTATGCACTATCGTTCCATTTTCTATCAACTATTATTTTACGCCTTTATATGCATCACCATATTTGTTTAATTTGAACTTGACCTCATAAGAATGCCATGCGATACCCTCGAATTATTTCATCATTCATACCTGTTTTGACATAACTCTTATTTCAGGATCATGCCACCCAAAAAGAAGAACCCAACAACCACATCCACCACATATCCAAATATTCTTCGATTACTGGAAACTTTACAACAGCAAACCAATGCTATAGCTCAAAACAACTAACTCTTCAACAATGAATTGAAAACCAAGATAACCGTGAACCACACCAACCACCCGAACCACTAGTACCACCTCAACAAGTTGTCACTTTCAAGGCTTTTCAGAATGTGAATCCACCTGCATTTCATGATATCACTGATCCAATAATAGCTTACAGATGGATTAAGGAAATGGAAAGGGCTTTTGAGTTGGTACAGTTAGGAGACGATCAGAAGACGTCATATGCTACTTGCTGAAGGGCGAAGTCATCTATTGGTGGGAATCAGTAAAAGCTATGGAAGCAACTCAGCAGGTTTCTTGGGAAAGATTTAAGAAGTTATTTCTGGAAGAGTATTACCCTAAGTACATGCAGAATCAGATGGAGCTTAAATTTCTTGAGTTGAAGCAAGGGAATATGTCTGTACTGGAGTATGAGAAGAAGTTCACTGAGTTGTCAAGGTTTGTGACAAAGTATACCAGCACTAAGGAGGAAAAAGTGAAGAGATTTCAACAAGGATTGGAGCCTTGGATCAGAGATAGAGTAGCTATGTTTGAGCTTGATACTTATGCGGGAGTAGTACAGAAAGCTGCTCTAATTTAAGAATAATGAGATGCAGTCAAGGAAGGAAAGAGATAACAAGAAGAGAAAGATTATATTTTATGGAGAAAAGTCGGAAGCCGGAAATTCACAAGATCGGAATGTAAAGAGGATTTGATTTCATAAGGGTGGAAATTTTCAAAAGAAAGGGAATTTAGGCAAAAGACAAGAATCGAAAGGGAACAACCAGGCAAGCCAAGGGCAAGTGGAGAAAATAGGTTCCAGAGACCAGAATGCAAGCATTGTGGAAGAAGGCACCCCGGAGTATGTAATAAGCTGAGCATGACATGCTATAGGTGCAACCAGAAGGGACATTTGGCAAATGAGTGCAAGATGCGGAAGCCGGGAGTTACATGTTACAAGTGTGGAAAGACTTGACACATAGCTAGGGAGTGCAAGGCAACCGGACCAGTCAAAGCTCTAATGAATGTGGCAAGTACCAATGCAAGCGTGCCATCCGAGGTATTGGCATTACCTCCACCACCTACAACAACTCTGCAAGCAACGGCAAGGACATTCGATCTGAAAATGAAGGACGCTGTTCAGAACTCTGAGGTGATAGCAGGTACACTTTTACTCAATAATGTCAAAGCTAAAGTATTGATTGATTCGGGAGCAACAAGATCTTTCATATCAGAAACTTTTGTTGATAAACTTCAATGTGATAAAATGATTATGAGCGAGGTAGTAAATGTGGTAATTGCGAACCAAGAGAAGATTCCTGTGAATTAATTATGTCCGAAGTGTGAGATCGATATTTCGGGGCAAAAGTTTTTAGCCGACTTGATACTCTTCAAGTTGGGAGAGTTCGATATAATTTTAGGTATGGATTGGTTAGGGAAGAATAACGCCCAGATTAATTGTAAGACCAAGAAAGTATATTTAAAGATAAAGAATGGACAGAAGGTAGTATTTAAGGGATAGAGGCAAGAGCAACTGTTTCTTACAATCGTTCAGGCTAAGAAGCTACTTAGAAAAGGTTGTGAGTCATTCCTAGCTTATGTAGTGGATTCAGAAAAAGGGCAACCCCAGCATAGAAGATATCCCCGTAGTTAACGAGTTCTCAGATGTGTTTCCAGACGAACTACCGGGCTTACCGCCAGATCGACAAATCGAATTTGAGATCAACCTTGCTCCAGGCACATAACCAGTTTCAAAGGCCCCATATAGGATGGCACCCGCAGAAATGAAAGAGTTGGCGAGCCAACTACAAGAATTATTGGATAAAGGAGTGATTTGGCCAAGTACGTCGCCATGGGGAGCACCTGTTCTATTTGTAAAGAAAAAAGATGGAAGTATGCGGCTATGTATAGATTATCGGGAGTTGAATAAGGTAACGATCAAGAACCGCTACCCGCTACCAAGAATTGATGACCTTTTTGACCAGCTGAAAGGAGCAAAGTGCTTTTCAAAGATTGACTTGAGATCAGGATACCACCAATTAAAGATCAAGGAAGAAGATATTCCTAAGATAACATTCAGGACCAGATATGGACATTATGAATTCCTAGTAATGCCGTTTGGATTGACTAATGCCCCGGCCGCATTTATGGATCTGATGAATCTGGTATTTAAAAAGTATTTGGACAAGTTCGTAGTGGTATTCATTGATGACATCCTTATTTATTCAAAGTCGGAAGAAGAACATAAGCAGCATCTATGGATAGCATTGGAGATACTGCGGCAAGAGAAGTTGTATGCCAAGTTTTCTAAATGTGAGTTTTGGTTAAAGGAAGTTCAATTTTTGGGGCATGTCATTGGAAATGAAGGAGTTAAAGTAGATCCGGCAAAGATTGAGGCGATTATGAGTTGGGAGAGGCCAAAGACACCTATAGAAGTGCTAAGTTTTCTAGGATTGGCAGGGTACTATAGAAGGTTTGTCAAGGATTTTTCGAAAATTGCCACGCCATTGACTAAGTTAACCAGGAAGAATCAGAAGTTCGAATGGAGTGCAGAATGTGATGATAGCTTTCAAGAGTTGAAACAGAGATTGGTAACAGCTCCGGTGTTAGTACTACCAGATGACCAAGGAAACTTTCTGATATTCAGCGACGCTTCACATAAAGGATTGGGATGTGTGTTAATGCAACACAGTAAGGTGATCGCGTATGCATCAAGACAGTTGAAACCACATGAGTTGAAGTACCCGACGCATGATTTGGAACTAGCCGCCATAGTGTTCGCACTTAAGATTTGGAGACATTACCTCTACGGAGAAAAGTGTGAAATCTATACGGATCACAAGAGTTTAAAGTACATTTTCACTCAGAAGGAGCTCAATATGAGGCAAAGGAGATGGTTGGAATTGATCAAGGACTACAATTGCTCGATAAATTACCATCCTGGAAAGGCGAATGTTGTAGCCGATGCTTTAAGTAGGAAGGAGAGACTGAATATGATACCAACACCAAAAGAATTGTCTGAAGAGATTAAGAAATTTGGACTGGAACTTTGTGATTGTGGAAAAGTTGAAGAAGTTTGTTGTGCAATGACTTTTCAGCCAACCCTAGTGGAAAGGATAAGGAAATGTCAGGAAGAAGTAATGGAGAAAGAGAAGAATCAGCTAACTGAAGAAGAGATCAGCACTCAAAAGAATGAGCAAGGTATACTAAGGTTTTCCTCAAGAATTTGGATTCCTCATGTATCTGAATTGAAGAATGAGCTCCTGCAAGAAGCCCACAATTCAAGATTTTCAATCCACCCGGGAAGCACCAAGATATATCGGGACTTAAAGCAGAACTTTTGGTGGCCAAATATGAAACGAGACGTGGCAGAATGGGTTGCAAAGTGTTATACTTGTCAGAAAGTGAAGGTAGAACATCAACGACCAAACGGATTAATTCAGCCCCTAAAGATTCCAGAATGGAAATGGGAAAATATTGCTATGGACTTTATAGTGGGACTACCACGAACGAAATCCGGACATGACGCTATATGGGTTATAGTTGATCGCCTTACGAAGTCGGCGCATTTCTTTCCAATTAATGACAAGTCGTCACTGGACAAATTGGTTCATCTGTATGTGCGTGAAATCGTACTAAGGAATGGAGTACCCGTATTGATAGTTTCAGAAAGAGATCCCCGATTTAACTCGAGATTCTGGAAGCAATTTCAAGAAAGTCTTGGCACGAAGTTGAACATGAGTACGGCGTACCACCCGCAGACTGATGGTCAGAGCGAAAGGACAATTCAAATAATCAAGGACATGTTCGCAGTTGTGCAATCGATTTTGCAGGAAGTTGGGATGACCACTTGCCATTGATTGAATTCTCTTACAACAACATCTATCACTCCAGTATTGGCATGCCACCATATGAAGCTTTGTACGGACGAAAGTATAGATCACCGACAAATTGGGATGAAGTTGGAGAAGGAAGGATTCTAGGCTCAGAATTGGTACAACAACTACATGAGACAGTCAAGTTAATTCAGAGAAGGTTGCTTGCTGCTCAAGATAGACAGAGGAAGTATGCGGATCCAGCACGTAAGGATGTTCGATTCCAAGCAGGCGAAGCTATTTTGTTGAAGGTGTCACCGAGAAAAGGGTTGTCTAGATTTGGCAAGAAAGGGAAGTTAACACCTAGATATATAGATCCTTTTGAAATTTTGAGTCAAGTGGGGAAGGTAGCCTACGAGTTAGCCTTACCACCTCAGTATCAGCATGTGCATAATGTGTTCCATGTGTCGTTGCTTAAGAAGTACAATCCTGACGCCAGCCATGTGATAGAATATGAACCTGTAGAAATTCAGGCAGGCCTGTCATTTATGGAGCAACCTGTCAAATTACTCGACTGGCAAGTAAAGAGTCTTAGAAATAAGTCGGTAAAGTTAGTAAAAGTACTTTGGAGAAACCCCAAGGTCGAAGAATCAACTTGGGAGTTAGAGTCTGATATGCGTTCCCGGTATCCTCATCTGTTCTCTTAGATTCTGGGGACAGAATCCCTTAAGGGGGAGAGTATGTTACGACCGGCATTTTCGTGTAATATTATTTGTGGATTTGGTATAATATTAAAGCTGAATAAAAATATGTTCACTAATTGTACGTTTGTGCGAGTGAAAATTTCTGCATTATAAAATTGTTACGTGTAGTATATGATTTTTCAAAGCAAAAGTTTAATTATTTCCTTTATTTTTGATTTATAAGGAATATTCTAAGCCTTGGAAAATTTTTCTTTTAAAAGATATTTTGTTCACAAATTTTGAAAATGATTTTATAAAATCTCTAAAAATCCAAGTTATTTTATGGTATAAATTTTATAATTTTTGAACTTTTATTTTATTATATAAAAATAAATTTTTGAAAATTTGGTTGCTTATTATTTATCAAATTAGATAGAAGACCTTGCATGCAAATCACCCTTCTATTCTCTCAAAGGGCAAATAAGACCTTTCCAACCCCACTAACTCATTTGTTGATTACCAAATTACCACACTAACCTTGTATGCAAAATGGCCTAACTTTAGATAGAGGACATTTTTGTACATTCTCACTTCCACTCATTATTTTGTCAACCAAAAAGCATAAAACTAAAATCAAAGTGGGAGAAGTCATTCCACTCACTCCACACTCCAACATACCACATTTTTCTCTCCTCCCCCTCCCACCATTGCTCTCGGCCGAAGCCCCATTCCCCTACCCCCTTCCATTTTTCATTTCATTCTTCATCTTCCCAAGTGTAAATCTTCTACCTACATTCATCATATATACTTTCCAAGAGTTTTGTGACTTGGATATTGAAGTTCCATGGATGCATGTGTAGTTCTTATGTGATCTCCAAAGAGAAACTCTCGATTCTTGTGAATTCAAGAGCTCTCTATGAGATATATTTTATATATGTGCTAACTAAGTGTTTTATGGAGATATCATGCTTTAAAATCCTTTGCATGCTACTGAATTTTCATTATATATTTATGTTTATCCATACATGCTAGTTTTAAGATATTAAAATGATGATCAACCATGTTTTTCATGCTACTCTTTTCGAAATCATGTTGCTATGTCTAAAATTCTATAAATTCAAAATATGTGTGCTTAAAATAGATTGTTTCCATGATAAATTTCTTATTAATAGTTAAGAGAAGATATATTTCATGATTATTAAGGATGAGTAATAGGTACAAGTGGAATTTGTAAGTATTTAAACTTTATGCCTAGCCGAAATCTTGTTATGTGTTTTCCATGAGTTGCATGTTATATTTTTAGTTGCATATTGTTGATTCTTGGGCATGGATGATCTCCCCTTCTGTTGAGGCACTATTTTACGAAATTAAGACATTAGGTTTGCTTTGGAAAGATTTGGATGCTTGGTTATTAAGTGGGAGTTAAGGTGGAAAGGGATTAGTTAGTGTTAGCAAGATTTGATGCACTAGTTATGGGGAAGTTTTGAATGAGCATTGGTTGTGCACTTTAAAGCCGAAGCCACCAGAAGCTAGGACTAGGAGTATATAAAAGGTTTTAGGTGTTTATTGGAGGTTTATAAGTCGTTTGGTTAGGTGTACGAGTGGAATCACAAAATCTGTCCAGCAGGGGACAGTTTTGTTACAACTTAGAAATAGGATGTTTTGACCATGTCATGGGTAGGCCCTCATTAGGTCCTGTTGGGCCTTAGTTAGAGGGAGTGTCAGAGGAGTTTTTCCAGCCATAGTTCATAGGATTTGGTTTAGAACCATGTGTCACAAGTTAGTTCAAGTCAGGGCGTTTTTTTGCCAGAAAAACGGGGGAACCATGGACTTTAAGCTTAGGCCCAAGGAGGCCCAAGCAAGGCCCTTGATCCACATCAAGTTTGGGAGATGCCTTATGGTCAGAAGAGTCTAGTGAAGAAGTTTTGGAGTTAAACTAGTAGTTTAAGAGTGTTTAATGCACTCAAGAAACCATAGATGTCATTCTGAAATTTACTCCAGTGAGCACTTTCATTTATCACATAGTTTTAGAACACTTAGGAGTGAGACCTAGGTTGACCATTATGGTTGCAAGTTAGTATAAAGCCATTAGAGTTAAAGGCCCAAGTAAGGGTCAATAGGTTTTGGATAGTTAAGTAAAGGCACATTGAGTAAGGAAGCCAAAATTTGGAAACTTTGTCTAGTTTAGCGACCAAGTGACTTAAGTTGTGAGTCGAGATCATCCAAACCTAGTGTTGCATTATGGTGTGTGTGATATTATTTGGTATTAAAATATGATATGTGAGTATATGTGGCTATGTGTAAAATTATATTTATAAGGTGAATATAAATTGCGTGCATATAGGCCTAAGTGCCATTTGTGTTGTAAATAGGTTAAGTTGGTAAGAATATTATAATGAGAATTATTATTATTATTTATGTAGGATCTCGAGATGAGGGTAAACTTGCCATAAAGGTCGAGTGAAGCTTCCAGTTGCTCCTACCAGCCAGACCAGACCAGCCTTTCTCAAGGCAAGTGATTCAACCTCTTTTTCATTTACACTGCAAATGCGTGTTAATTAGTTCATATATTGATGCGAGTATCCTGAGTAATCTTGATATACTAGAACCAAGTGATTCTTAAATCTATTCTCGTATTATATAAAAATGCCATGAACCCTCAATTACATATTGCAAGTAGATCGAAGGTCCTATCATGCTAGTACATCAAAGTAATTGGAATGTCATGATAAAAATAAAGATTTGTTATAATACTTGTTTGATCCTCTCGATCAACATACTATTGATTCCTAAAATCTTGACATCTCACCCTAATGCTTGAACCCCACTAGAAACCTTACCTTGATACTTAAAAACCAGATATTCTTTGGAGTTGTTCATGATTGTTTCATAACTCTGTCCTTACCCTAAAGTTTGACATCCTGAGATACCTTAAGCTAATGGTCACTTTCATTATACCTTAACACCTCTAGTATACTTGTAACCTTTGATACTTATCTTCATGATGTTATAATACCTATACCTTGTCTACAATCCTTGCTTTAAGCCTAGTTCGGCATTACTCTTTCATATTATCCAATATCCTTGCTTGAACACCTTGTCAAAGTTCTTGTATATGGAAACTTTTCAATTACCTTAATAAAGTAAAGTCTAGTGGATCATGGCCCTGGCATTTTGTGACATATTTCCAGTGTTCAAATTTGATCTATAATCCCTTGATAAAAATGTTTACTGTTTAAGAGATTTTATTATCAATCGGCATCAGTTTTTGAAATGATTAAAATGTGGATTTTCAATCCCAACGGGGGATAAATGTTTTCTTGAATAGTGGATCTGAATTGAGGCGCGAGTCCTTTCCACATTTATATTGTAGGTTTAAAAGTTGCCTAGGGATCCCATTAATGTTTTAGAACCTAGCGAGGTTCGGGATTACTTCGCGGCTGATCACCGGCTATAATCCGTAGCGTCATAAAATGATTTTGTTTAAGTTATGATTTTGAAAATGTTTTGATTCAAGCAAATGATGCCATCACCCAAAGTTTTATCTATTGTTATTATTGGTTATGTCCTCACAATGTCATTCTTTTATATATATCTCTCGATTCATGTTTTGTATCATATAGTTTAGCACTTGTTGAGCATTTGGCTCACTCCTTGCTTTACCCTGATATTACAGCTAGCAGCTATGATTAGGTTCAAGCAGCCAGCATGTAAGACCTGTGACGTCGATGCGTATGTCAGAGCTCAGGTAGAATAAAAGATTGTTTTGTGTGAGGACTCGATATTAAAAATCAGTTGTAATAGATGGTAGTGTTGGGCTGTTCCAAACCCTAAATTGTAAGATCTTGGATTCGGTTATGTTTACATTCTTTTAAATATTGTAATAGTTATATTTATTTAGTTTGTTAAGTTAGGGGTGTGACACTGTCGTC
This sequence comes from Apium graveolens, assembly GCF_009905375.1. Taxonomy (NCBI): domain Eukaryota; kingdom Viridiplantae; phylum Streptophyta; class Magnoliopsida; order Apiales; family Apiaceae; genus Apium; species Apium graveolens. The sequence continues at coordinate 45,713,325 of NC_133647.1, read as the reverse complement.
CTATCCCCTATAAAACCTAGCACAGCACTTGCAAAATCAAAATAAGTTTGGTTAATAATAGCATACCCGATGTGCTGACTCATTATTGGAATGGCATCAAAGTTGGAACACTTATTCCCGAAGGCTTTAGTGATGCAGTCGGAGAAAAATCTCCATTCCTTTCTGATATGAGCTCGTTTCAACTGTCCAAGCTTAGCCAAACTCTTCTCATACCCCAAATTAACCATGAGCTGCTGTAGAACTGGTTCCTCCGGTATTGAGAAAATACAGCCTTCTGGTAAACGTAGAGCTTGACGAACTGTTCCAGGAGTTACCACATGTTCAACATTATTGACTTTAAAAATAATGCTGGGAGTACCAATAGCACCACCATTATCAAAATGCCCAGTCCGCCAAAACGTCAAAACTTGTTGGCTGGAAAAGACTGGTGGCTGGGTCAATGCATACCCAATTTCACTGTGTGCGAGAAGATCTTGCACAAAATGCAACTCAGACGGAGCTTCATCATGATTTAAGATGGCAGCATAATTGTTGGGAACGAACTTGGCTCCATCTATAATCAAATCCTTAGGTGCCATTAAAAAAATTTGAGAATTTAGGTTGCCTGTAAGGTATTTGATAAAATGTCTGTATGAAAACCAACATCAGGAGATGAGAGAGAGTAAAAGTAAAGAAAGAGAGATAAAGTGTAAAAGTAAATAAAAGATGGTATAATCTTCTATCTCTCTTACTTATACATGGTGAAAAAAAATAACCGTTGGACACCTGTCAAACATGCAGCAATAATGAATAGTTAATGGGCACGTGAAAACAGTAATCATTACCTATCACATGCAGTTTTTCAAGGAAAAACCGTTCCACTTACTAAGTAATCCCATTAATTGAGGTAAAGTAGTTTTAATTCAAAATTTAAACTGTTCCCACTTATTCAATCATTTTTAGTGCAAAACCAATATTCTGTAAAAATATTCAAGTGTGAGAATGACCAAAAAAAAATCAAGTAAAGAAGTACTGATATTTTAAAATCAGAACTTAATTTATATCAGTAATTAAAATGGTCATCAGAATATGGATATATCAGGATTTAAAAATGCAGCAGAATTTAAAACATCTCAGAGACAAAATCTTGCAAAAATATAAAATTCCATTAATATATTAAGAGAATACATTCATAAAATTGAAATTTACATCAGAACATTACAAGACTGTCCTAAGCTACAAACTCCAACATCAACAGCTTTTGTCCTTGGCTAAGAAGCCGGACAAAGCTGACGATGAAGAAAAACAGGAAGAAGAAAACAAATTATTTCTTCTTCCGACTCTCTATAAAAAGAATAGCGAGTCGAATGATTCGCTCTTATTGGCGGAGAGCTTCCAACCTTTCTTCTTCCAATCGCTCCAGATGGCGATGGTAGTCCATGTAAAAGAACAGGAGGTGTATGAGAACCTCCTAGGGAACCGAGTCCCAAATCTTATCAGGAATGACAGTTACGTGCCATTCCTGCTGCCAGTCCTCACAGCTCAACTCCATGTTGAAGGTCTCATAGTTTAAAAACATATTGTAGTTGACCATGATTGTGTTGGTATGAAGGAAAAGAGAGTGAGTATATGAGAAAAGAAATGATGTGTAGGCTGATTTGAGGTGTTGGTTTATATAGGCAATAGAATGCCAGGAGATGCAAGGAAATTTAATGCTGATAGGTAAAAATAATTCTACCTAGTCTCCCTAGACTGGGAAGAAGAAAAACAGTCATTGGAAGTGTAAAACAGGGTTTAATGCGCACAAGAAACAAGTAAATATTACTGTGCATGTACGTTTCCACTAACCCTAATTGTATTGACTGTTAATATCTCACCCGTACATATTCTGATTTAAAATAAGACTGTTTCAGATTTTAACCACAAATAAGTCAAATAGAGGATCAGAATTTAATATCAGCACTTAGACTTATATCAGAACTTAACAGTCATCAGAACATGATTTCTTAACTTGAAAAATGAATGCCTAACTCTGTGATTCTTCACACAAATTTTGATTTCGGTTCTTCGGAACTTATTTATCAGAACTTCCATCAGAACTTGTCCTCAGAATTTATGCAATCTGGCACATAAACTGTTCATCTAAAACAACATTGAACGCCACAGTAATTTTCATCATTCATATGGAGTGTAAGTGTGTGCATTAAGCAAAATATCAGACAAAGAGTAAAGTCTGATTCACTTCAGTACATCTTAGAAATAAGGCATAACTAAGAACTTTACTAAAAATCTGTCATTTATTCTGAAGTTTACTTTTGAATGAGTTCATGCACGAGTCCACCTCAACTATTTTGTACTTATTTTATGCATCTTTTGAAATTCCATTTTACAATGGCTTCTCAGTGTAAGTGAGTCACGACTGCTTATCAGAATTTATGCTTTTATCAGAGTATTTCTCCAGTAATCATAGAGTGTGAAAAGTCACCAAGAAAAATAATTATTTGCTTTTCTGATGCATAATACGTAATACCAGCAATGCACTTGGGTCGTCCCTTCCACATTTTTACTCTAGATCTCAAAGGAGTACCTGATTTTTATTCCTTTTTCTTTTACTTTTTCTTTTGATGAGTGAGGTTTATCAGCACTTAGTACATCCATCAGATTTACTAACATCAGAAATTAACAGATTAGAAACATTATTCTAGTTTTTGACTTAGTAATAAGATAGACAATGTAAACGTGACTAAGCTCAATATCATAATTTGCTTGTGTCAATAGATTTCCACATAAATCATTACTTCTAACATGGGATCTTTAGTATGTTAAAGACTATTAGGTCATCATCTAGCACATTTATCCTCATAGGATTGAATATTCACAGAAACAGTCAGTTCACTATCAGAGTTTAGAAATTCACATCAAACAACAATCAGTACTTAAGCAATTTTCAATTAAGCACAGAATACACAAAGAGAGTAATTTCTGTAAATACTGATCATAAAGTCTGATGCATCAGAACAAAAGCTAAGCAAATTTAGAGAAAGAACCTGAAACCATTCCAAGTTCATTTACCAATCTTGTAAAAGTAGCTTCACACAGTGGTTTTGTGAAGATATCTGCTAGTTGTTGATCTGTTGGAACAAAGTGCAGTTCCACTGTACCTTTATCCACATGTTCCCTTATGAAGTGGTACCTAATGCTGATGTGCTTTGTTATTGAGTGTTGAACTGGATTACCTGTCATGTCATAGCAATAGCACTTTGATTATCACAGTAAATAGGGATTTTAAAATATGTTACCCCATAATCCAGTAACTGATTCTTCATCCAAAGAATCTGTGCATAACAGCTTCCTGCAGCAATATATTCTGCTTCTGCAGTTGATGTGGAAATTGACTTTTGTTTCTTGCTAAACCAAGAAACCAATCTGCCTCCAAGAAATTGGCAGCTTCCACTTGTGCTTTTCCTGCCAATTTTGCAACCTGCAAAATCTGCATCTGAGTAACCTATTAGTTTAAAATATGGTTCTCTGGGATACCACAATCCCAGATCAGATGTTCCATTAAGATACTTGAAAATTCTTTTCACAGCTGTTAAGTGAGGTTCTCTTGGATCTGCTTGAAATCGTGCACAAAGACATGTAGCATACATGATATCAGGTCTACTAGCAGTTAGATAGAGTAGAGAGCCAATCATACCTCTGTAATCAGTAATATCTACTGATTTACCAGTATCCTTATCCAGTTTTGTTGCAGTGGTCATGGGAGTGGATGCACTTGAACAATCTTGCATTCCAAATTTCTTCAGCAAATTTCTGGTGTACTTGGTTTGACAAATAAAAGTGCCTTCTTCATTCTGCTTCACTTGAAGGCCCAGAAAATAGCTAAGTTCCCCCATCATACTCATTTGATATCTTGACTGTATCAGTTTGGCAAACTTCTTGCAAAGTCTGTCATTTGTAGAACCAAAGATGATATCATCAACATATATCTGAACCAGAAGTAAGTCATTTCCATGGTTGAGGTAGAACAGTGTTTTGTCTATAGTTCCTCTATTAAATGCACTTTTCAGAAGAAACTGAGCTAAAGTCTCATACCATGCTCTTGGAGCTTGCTTAAGGCCATAAAGTGCTTTGTCAAGCCTGTAGACATGATTAGGATATTTGGGATCTACAAAGCCTGGAGGTTGTTCAACATATACTTCCTCCTCCAATTCTCCATTGAGAAAAGCACTTTTCACATCCATTTGAAAGACAGTAAACTTTTTGTGAGCAGCATAAGCCAAAAATATCCTTATGGCTTCCAATCTAGCAACTGGTGCAAATGTTTCATCATAATTAATTCCCTCCTGTTGAGAATATCCTTTTGTAACCAACCTTGCCTTATTCCTTGTAATTATGCCATCACTATCAGTTTTGTTTCTGAATACCCACGTTTTACCAACAACAGATCTGTTCTTTAGTCTTGGCACCAGAGTCCAGACTTTTTTTCTTTCAAATTCATTTAACTCTTCCTGCATTGCTTGCACCCAATCAGCATCTTGAAGAGCTTCTTCCACTTTCTTTGGTTCAGTCTGAGAAAGAAAAGAATTGTAAAGACATTCACTTGAAGTAGTTGTTCTAGTTCTGACACCTGCATCAGGATTTCTAATAATTAAGTCAGGTGTATGTGATTTAGTCCACTTCTGTTAGGAATATGTGTATTAGTTTGATGATAAGTTCAGCAAAACACTTAAGTAGAAATCTAGTGTTTGTAGCCTCAACGGATAAGACCATCTTGGCTATCCGTTGAAGGAGTAGCCTTACTTAGCAATAAGTTTGGTATTGTAGCACATCTCACTCTCTGGTTTCAAGCTGTAATTCTTAGATGTTGTTAGGAGATAATCAGTCATGTTGACTACTAATGGATGTACAAGTAGGAGGGCTAATTGTAAATACTTCATGCCTTGTAATTTTGTATAAGTGAAGAAGTATCAACTGATATTGAAGACCTTCAACGGATAAGAAACTAAGCTTCAACGGATGTCTCTAACGCTC